>NW_008824591.1:748526-799889 GCF_000699105.1 Pygoscelis adeliae
CCGTTCAAACTGCCTGATTTACCCCCCAGACGCAGCCCGGTTTTGGGTTTTTTTTTCTTTTTTTCTCTTTTTTTTTTTAAGTTATCACTGCCGTAGCAAACCGAAAGCCTGAGCCCTTGCGCTAAAAGGGGGAGACAAAGTGCTCCTTCACACGGCTGCCGGCAAGGCAAAATGATCAGGCAGGCGAAGCCCGCAGAGCGTGTCCCTCTTCCACGTGGTGATGGCAAAAGGGCTCCCGCGGTGTTTGTCCTGGCGCCCAGGCGGGATCCCGGCTCCGGGCTGGGGCGGGGGGGGGCCGAGATGAGCTCAGAGGACAGAGCGAGATAACCCTGGGTTTTCAGCCAGGCAGCGGGGAAGAAGCATGCTGGGGGTTTTTAGAAGAAAGCAGAAGAGTAGCCTTGCGTCCCAGGCTGTGTTTACATTAAAATCTATGTGCATATTCCGCAAAATGTTTCGTGCTGCTTCTGTAGTCATTAGAAGTGCTACTGTAGATAGGGGGTTACTGGCAAAAATGAGAACTCTTGCCAAGATTGCTTGTTTTGCTCAGCTCATCACTATATGCTTGATAACGGATTGCCACTATATGGTGTACCTGGTAAATCATTCTGTGGTGAAAGCAGCTATGCCCCACAGCTGGCACGGCCAACCTAGCAAAACTGCACCTCAGCCCTCCTTTTCTAACGCAGGCTACACAAAAAAAAATCACTAGTTAAAAAGAAAAAAAAACCAATCCCTCCCCCTCAAATAACCACTGTTACCAAGCCTATGTTCTTATCTGACTCCAGGCTTTATAAAGTCAGGGTTAAGCCAAAAATAAGTCACCTAACGATGAAATAACGATGATGTGAAGTCTCTATGATGGAAAGAACTACACCGGCAGCCAAACGAGAAACTTAGCAGGATGTGCTTTTTGGAGTGAACATCAACAGAGTTGTCGTTTCACTCAGAAAACAGCGTGTTGCTTTTCAGGAGAATTAATGATTGGAAACCTGCTATTGAAACACCGCTCTGGCCTGTCTCCAACCAGCCACAGAGCAAACTCCATGTAAACTGCATCCCCAAAATGCTTTTGGTGCTAAAACCAAGAAAATACCATGTAACACATGCACTTTCTATGAGCATATTATTTCCTCAATAGCCCAGTTTCACACCCAATTTCAGCTTCTCTCATTCTGGACAGAAATGAGAGTTAGAGTGGGGTGTAAAAATGCTTCATAGTTTTATTTGTTTAATTTCTCTCCCATGCTGCTACGGTCTCCCCCCCTCTCTCTCACCCTGAGTCATTTTGGTGTAAGCAGGTGCAGTTGCTTAAGGCCTTTAAGGAATTGTACGGATGCAGTCAGACACTGGATATGCTAACGGGCCCACAAGGACTCTCAACCAGTGCATGTGGAGCGGCCTCTACCCCTCCCAAACCTCACTTGATAAACACTGAAATTGGGTGTGTTTCCCCCTCGAGCAAACTTTCACATCGGGCTGGCTGCAATTACAGAGCTGCTCTGTCGCAGTCGCTGGGGTTACAGCCCCAGCTGCACATCAGTTTGCTCTTGGCCACAGAAAGCAGATCGCATCCGGAGCTCCGCACGGACTGACTCTGATGAGCCAAGAGCAGTAAAAGCAGGTTTGTCGCTTAAAGGCCAGCTAACGCAACCTGGACTGAGCGGGGGGGGGGGGGGGGGGGGGGGGGGGGGGGGGGCACTGCTCGAGGACTGGCTGGGCATTGGTCGGTGGGTGGTGAGCAATTGTGTCGGGACAGACACATAATAAATGAAATACAGCTCACAGGAGCATGGACAGAAACGCAAGGACCCCTAATCAGAAGCAAAAGCAGTGTCTCGTTTAGTCCATGCCACAGTGGGGAAAAATCAGTTCTATATCTCAGTTATTGTGTAAGCGCCTCCGATTCCAGCAGCAGCCTCATGATGGTTATGATTTTACTAGGCCGGACAGACAGATCATCCCCTCCTGACACATCTACGATCTTCCTTCCTTTCTTCGCACATGGGGATGAACTGAGAACTGGCTGTGAGAAGCACTTATTAAAATATCACCTTCCAGTCTGAAAGGGCGAGGGCACCCAGTGTGCCTTGGAGAGGCTTCAGCACCTCTGCTATGATAAACTCTCTCTCCTTGGAAGACACAGCCGCAGGAATTCATGAAAATAGTAGCAAGGTGCTAATGTTGCTCTTAAAGTGCACCGCATAGTGCCAAACATGGGCACATTTAAGATTTTCGTAAAAAAAAAAGCTATAGATTTTTTAAATTCATTTTTAACCAGCATCCTTGACTCTGCCCATCACACCAAACACCCAAGCGCCGCCTTACCAGTTACGGAAGTTGACCTCTGTGCTCCAACACCCAAAAAGGTCAAGGTGTTTTTCCCCTGAACGGTACAAACACGGCCATTCAAGGAAATCAACACAAAGGTGTTTGCCCGGTGGCAGTGGCTTTTCTTAGGTGGAAGAGTGTGGTTTTGCTTAAATGGGAAAACGAAGGGCCAGGTTCCCCTGAGGCTCCTCTTCCCACTGCAGGGTCAGGAACACACGGGGTTAAGTTCAGGCCACAGTGGTCAGTTCTGTGGAAATCCTTTGTTCGAAACAGGCATTTAGTCAGGAAAGGGACTGTCCTCAGGTCGAGGATGGTTAAAACAACCACATCTCACTCCTCATTTAAAGGTCAGACTCTTTTCCTCCCCTCTGTGTTTAGACTGGTTACGCTGCCTCCCCATCCTTCATCCACCCCTGTTCACCTCAGTGTGGCCCAGGGTGTGCAAAAAATAACCGGTGCCTGAAAAAGCCTCTTTGAAACTGTTCCCATTGCTTTTTTTTTTTTTTTTTTTTTTTTTTTGAGGTCTATTAGTTTTTCCACCATCCCTGCTGCTGCGCAGGAGTTCCCAGCGCGCTCCTCCTCGGAGCACCCTCTGGTGCTCTGCACACTTCCAGCTGGTCCCTAACTCATCCCTTTCTTCCCTGCTGCTAAAATGCATTAACAGAAGCCGAAAGCACGGTCAGGACTTTCAGCTTTTCCATATATGCGACTGTTAGAGCTGCCATTTGAGTAACCGAGCGGGAAAGGAGGTTCCCCCGAAAGGACCCCTTCGCTACAGCCTGGGAATCAGGGATTTTCATATCAATTCTCCCACTGATTTGCTATACAACTATCAACAAGTCACTTCATCTTTCTGTGTCAAAGTCTTCCCATCTGGGAAAACTGTCTGGGGACTTACAAACGCTGTTGTGTGTTTTGTCTTTTTTTTAAAGCCCCTACGCCCAAGTATGAGCAATCGCGCTCCTGATTGAAGAGGGGACAGGGAATACGGTTTTCATGTCATCCTTCCCCTTGGGAAAGCTGGAGCAGCAGAAACCTGTGAATCAAATGTATTTCAGACATATTTAACAACTTTTTACAACCTGAACTGTAAATCCCTAAAAGTGAAACGAGATCTTCAGAAGTTTTAGGCACAGTCAGCACCACTGACAAGCCCTGAGCTCCCCCTGCTTTTGGAAATCCCACCAGGCACCTTTCCTGAGGTGTGTTTATTTTGAACAGTCTGACCCCAGATGCCCACGTCCCTTTTCATCCATCACATCAGCAGTCAGGAGCTTAATGCCCACCAAAGGGCAGCGCCCATTCGGCTGCCTGGGAGCCTTGGTCCCTCCCGCTGTGGCTCAGCTCCCCCCCAGCTTGCCTCAGTCCTGGACCTCAGGCGCCGCAGGAGCTCTGCGTCTCACTTTCCACATCTGCAAAATGGGAACAACAACGTTCCTTAACTCAAAAGGTCCCTGTGCTCGTTAAACATTTCAAAAGCATGCAGGAGAATCTTCAATTATCCAAAAAATCACTGCAAAGTTTCATTATTATTCCAACACTTACATTAAAGACACATGTCCTGGTAAGTAGCAGGCATGAGGAATCATTATGCTAATTTTAGACAGAGCATCTGCTCAATGTTAAATCTGAAACTTTGTCTCGAAGAAATAATTTAAATTATTTTTCTTCAGAATTGACATTTGTCAAACAATATGTTGCGAATAGAAATCGCAGCCAACTATGAGTAATCCGAGCTAGCACACATATTCTGCCGTGGCGAAAAGCGCTTGGGGAGAGAGGTTGCTGCATTTTGGCATGGCAGGAATTAATGAGCAAAATAGCCAGGCTGACATGCTTCCTGCCTTGGAGCCGTCCCTGCCAGCTTCTGCCGGTGGCACAGGCCCTCGCCTTGGGGCTGCGCGGTCTCCGTCCGCCTGTGCCCCTTCCTTCTACCCTCACTCCCCGCAGCCGAGCGTTACCCAGCCTGCCAGCTCCCTGCCTGCCTCCCGGGTCCTGCTCAGCATCTCCCAGGGAGAGGGTAAGTCAGAAACCTGGGACCTCTCTCTTCAGCCATATGGGTACCTACAGAGACCAAATGGCCTTAAGCAAGGCCATTCTATTGCACAGCTGGAATAAACTACATACCTGTCTTCGAGCACCATCCTACCTATTTTTATTTTTTTGCACAAGCACCTGAGCGGTTTCTCACTCACCTAACCCAGTTTTGCAAAGCATCTGGGGACAGGAGATAGCATCTTCAGAGCTGTAAGCCTGGACGCTCTCAGTTGCCAGCCCTGTTTGCACTGAGGGAAGGGACGCGGCTACCTTCCAGCACGTTTTTTCCCTTCCCTTCTGTTTTTCTGTACAACCTTCCTATTAATTTCAGACCAGTCGTTTCCAGCGTGCCTGGGGAGCCCGGGGATCCGGAGGCAGCTTCTAAGGATTTTGTGAGTTGTAACTAAGAAAAGCAAACCCAGCGCCTGGAAGCTTAAATTTGCTATGCAAATGACTGCACCCCACTGTAAAAGTGTAAGATTTACAAACCAAAAAAAAGGTTGGAAACCACTGACATAGACCAACATACGGTAAACACCCCAATAACCACATCAACACACGTGAAACAAGGTATTACAGAGTAGGTCCACATCTAGCAGAATGGGTGTCTATACATAACGAGTGTTAATTTAAAAATTAAATAAGCATTTTTACCATATATTTTGAATTACACTGTATACACACTGTCATCTCCCCCCCAAAATAGTGCAAAAATAAAAGTTCCATTTTGCTTTTAACAAGTTAAACAGTCACAAATTGCCATCGTAGTGTCTACTGCGTAAGGTCTTTTGAATTCTGTCTAGTAGAGCTCCTAAGTCCCATTAGAAATTGCTCATCTCAAATATCCTACACGCCTGTTTGTAAAATCAGCCACCAATCCCCGAGCCATCTCCTTTTTGGCAGTACCATATGCATGTAGTCCACAAGTATTTGTCAGCCTTTTAGACAAAAGATGCCATAGAAATAGCCGTTATTTAAAAATTCACTCATGCTGCCTAAAACCAGTTTCTCCTTAATTTTGACCCTGACAACACTTTTCAAGTAATCAATCACAATCATTTCTGACTGTGAAATTATCAACTGTCCCATGCAAATAACCTGCTTAGATTCATTTTACCTTAAACATGGCACAGCAGAGGATGAATTCCCAAGCAGGGAGAACGCTGTGCCCATAACCCCCGAGGCCTCCAGGAGGCAGGGAGTAAAAGCCATGTGCGGCGACCAGCAGTGAGATGGGGCTTCCAAGCACCAAACAGGAAACCAAGCAAAATAAATTAACAACTAACAAAAGTATAAATAAAATACTCAAAGGGTGGGGGAGGTGATAGAGAAAAAAAAAATAACACACACCCTGGAGAAAGCCTGTGCGTAAAAGGAAACACAGGGCTTGACCTTCCACCAGTGTTGATCCCTTCACTCCCAGCTTACTCCAGTGCAAGTGAGAACTGAGTAACACCCAAAACTTTATTGCTCCATCCTCCCTCATCACACGCCTCGCTGCCTGGTCACACCAAACCAGCGACCACCAGCAGCAGACACTGGTCCAGCCAAGGCAGCCTGATCCGGGATGTCCGTGCCCTTTGGGAAAAACAGCATGGTACGGCCCCGAGCTGCTCGAGTGAGCAAAGTGAAGCCGCTGCTGCACGGGCTGTTCAAGCTCTTGGGAAGCATGTGCTTCGCTGGGCGAGCCTGTGTTATTTGAATGCCATGCTCAGGGAGCTCGACAGGCTTTGAGTTCTCGGATGAGCTCCAGGTTTTAAGTCACACATCCCAACCCACTGATGCTCGGATGTGGATACTCCACTTGCCGTTTGCCTTGCTGTGTCTCAGCACATCACCAGCATGCTGCGTATCCTCTGCAGTGGTGTAATTACAGCCGGGATTAACCCAAATTCTGCCATCACTTGTGTTTTAGAGGAAAACCCCATGCAAAGCAATAGCTGGCTGCTTCTTCCACCCCTCCAGGGCAGCATCCCGGTGTAGCTGCTGACGCAGGCACCCATCCTGTGGCAGAGGCAGAGGAGGAGGCGGCCGGGGGCAGTGTGCCCCGTCTTGAACCTTTGGCACTTGCTCGCACACTGCTCCCGTAACAGTCCGCTCTCAGAGTACCCTGCTCAGCCCAATTTACCTCCCTGGCATGCGAGCAGAAGGAGAAGCTGGGGCACTGCCCGGTGAGGCTGAGGGACTCTCAGTTCAGTTGCAGGATTTTTTCATTTGCTCCAGCTGAACTGGCAGGTTCTTTTACTATTTTTAAAAATTTCCCTCGGGCACCCAGACCTTTGGATGGGTGCTCTTTCAATATCATTAGTATTACACAGATAAACACAAAAGTTTTCCTAACAATTTGCCCACTCATTTCAATGGAGTATTTCTGAGGTTGAATTTGGCCCAAGATTCTCGGTGGTGTTTAAATAGGACAGTTTATGCTGCACATGGCCATGGACTCACCCAGGAAGAAATAAAATAACAAATGACACAAGAAACATTGACTAATGCATCCTCATTAGAGAAAAACTAGATTAATCCTGAGGTGCAGTCTTAAATGGGGCTACATCATGAGATGGATGAGTACAAGTCCTGGATGGAGATGGACAATGACAGTTCTTATTTTCTTCTAGAGACAAAACACTCATGCATTCGCTAAAACTGCCTCCTCTGCTAGGACCTAAGGATAAACAAACAACTTTTAATACAGTTCTTCCAAATCCAGTATATTGAGCAGCAGTTAGAAACTCTTAAAACTTTTAAGGCAGTAACATCAGCAGTGTGTGTTCGGACTGAAACTCTACAAATACCCATATACTGTGGAGTCAGGTAGTAAAGCATCAGTGAATTTTCTTGGAAGAATTATTTCCCATGACAAGAGCTCTACTAGAAGCTTCTGCTGCTCTTTGCATTAATTGCATTACCTCATTTCTGCTCCTCGCTAAAGAAACTTGCAACATTTTGTCAGCTCATATTCTCTCTTTCAAGTCAGAATTAGCAATAGAAAACCAAAACAGTTTTATTAGTGGACTGTGTCCTTTTAAACAAATTTCAATAATAAATCATCATAAGTTTTGCATCTGTGGCTAAACACAACAGGACCTGTGGGGGGTGTGTACATTTGGCCACTAACAGACAGCATCTTTTGATGGAAGCTTAAGGGAAAGCAGACAGCAGCCTAACAACACCGAAAAAGGAAAAAAAAACCCATCATTCAGGCAACAATCATAACTTTATAGTTAAGAGTCAGTTGAGGTTTTTTGCATTTGTAAAGCAGGGATTTCAGTCCTTTGATGTATAAGAAAATGCACACAGCACAGCTTCTCCACATTTACAGCGTTTGTTCTTTAAGCGTAGAAATATGCATCCACTGAACAATAATGTCAGAACTGGTGCAAAACTAGTTTCTGCAGCAATCTTGTCTTTGTCCTAAGCGACCTCACAGCACAGTAACATAGGGCCTGAAATACTTTGTGTAAAGTTAAAATTCGGTAAAATCTTAAATGCAGACTACACTAGGAAAAATATAATTAAGCAAAGTTATGAATGAGTTTTGTACCTAATCAATATGCTCATCTACATCACCTCATCTACTTAATACATCTCTGAAGCTGTTATGAGACAAGAAATAACAAATCTCCTATTTACCATGGCCATGCATTCACCGGTGGCTGAAACAAATGGGCAGGGGCAGCAGAGTGTGGCAGCAGTTCTCATTGCTCACTTGCCACTGCTTGTTAAAAACTTCATGGCTACTTGGTAGTTTTAACATGGGGGACTTCAAGGCTCCCAGCAGCCTTGCCTCTTTGTTTGGCATCTTTGTGTGCTGCTGCACAGCACAAAGGAAGCCTTTAAAATACAGAGAAAAGGGGGTTGGGGGGTTTAACCCTGCACACCTTTTCCCAATCTGCTATTCTTGGCAGCACAGGCCTCTAAGCTATTGCTAGTAAAAATATATTAATGTCTGTCTTCTGCAACATGCTTCCTGGCTGGAATTTATCTCACCCAACTTCAGATTTCTCACCCAACTTCAGATTTCTACAAAGTAAATACCTCCACACCTCCTTTTATGGAGGAAGTCCTAGAGTTGATTCACTTCATTGCAAGATACACATCTAAAGTAGTAGGTGAATCATACCCTGGAACATTTTTTTCTCTCTACTGACTGCAAAGGGAGAGTGGATGACTTCTCAGCTGGAGAAAGATGAGAGGAGTCCCAACCCTGCTGCTTGCACTGCCCCGAAACTCCGGTAGCATGCTCTTAAAAGGATGTGTGTATGTGAGTGCATGAGTATGCATTATTTTACACTTCATCAGACATCAGGTGACACTAGAAATGTCACCTGACTACCCTCACTGTGGTTATTATGTATTATTCATACATTCAGTTGTATATCATTCACTAATGAACATCATGCAAAAAAAGTATACATTTTTGACAAGGAAATTCATCAAAAAGACCCTTCCAAATAAGACGTAGTAACTTAGAACTTGTAAACCTAGGAAATTAAGACTTCAGGTCACATACAAAAATAAATTCAAATAAATGTATGTGAAATGAAGGTATCAAAAACCCCCTAACACTCTGAACCAATGCACTGCAGAAAATCATAAAATCACCACTGCAGTGTTTGTGGTTCCAGAACCTGAGCTGCCATTCTTGGTCAAACCAAGGTCTATCCACTCCTGTATCCCTTCTCCAGAGGTGGTCAGAAGGTATGTGGCTGTACCATCAAACTGCACCCAAGAAGATATAGCAAGGGAAGAGAAGGACAGGTCTTCTCCACTGGTTGATCAAACTTCATCAGTATCATGAGGAAAACCCAGAACGGCAAACAGTTTGCACAAAGAGGGGAAAATAGCTGCAAAGTGCTTGGTCCACTTGGAAGTCTACATGCAGCCAGTAATTAGTTGACATGTCCCCACACGGCCAAGTAACATTTTGCCGCAGCCAAGGCCATGTCTGTGTATGTGGCTACAACCCAGTGGGGCTGGAGCATTTTCAGGTGAAGTTCAACCTCCAGTAAGACCCTTCGAGTAGTGTACGGGCTACTCGGGCACTCAGGGATGGATCCGACCCATCTGTGGATGGCTGCTCCTCCCAGCACAGTGCCAGGGACTGGGCAGGACATTTCTAGTTTAGACAGGAGTTGGCTAACATCCTTCCAAACTTAGTTTTGACAACTTGAAAGTAAACAGGCCACAGGCAAGATCCCAGCTCTCTTAATGAAACTGTTTATTGGGGTTTTTTTTAGGCTGGCTGTCCTGTAAACTACACGACCACACATCTTGTTAAGGACTAAGGGAGTTTTCATAACCCCAGGACAGCCCCTGATAAACTTACTTTGCATGAGAAGATATTTTTCTCTGATTTTTATTTTTTCTGCTGTCCTTTATTCTCTCTCCTGCATTCAGGGTCACACAAGCAGCTGAAAGAGTATGAATTGGCCATAGAGATGATTTGGGGATTTATTCCTGAAAAGGGCAATATGGTAATGGTCTAGGAAACGAGAATGCAGATTTCTGGGAATCTGGAGAATGGCACTGAAACTCCAGAAAACTGAAATGCAGCCTTCAGCGTGGGGGTTACCTGGACTCCTAACCAAGCAGTACAGAGGGGTCCTGCAAGCCACCACCCTCAGGGCAAAGGAAACAACGAAACGCAGGTGCTGCTCTGCCATTGGAGTCTCCTGCTCAGAGCAGATTCTGTGAGAGGAAGATGGGGAAAGTTCACGTAGGTTTATGTCTGTAGTAGGGATGCTGGCAGACAGGTTTTCTTTGTGTGTGTGCATGCACAGATGTCTTACTTCAGAGATTTGCCTGCTCTGCCTCGGGATGCAATGAAGATCTTTCACATTTTTTAATGCGAAAAATGAAATCAGGAGGAAGACCCTCTCACTTGGCTTGAATTAATGTGCTGTTTAAAGTGTTCAGCTACAATGAGGGAAGCTCAGATGAGATCCAATTTTCTCCATCCAAGCGAACATCCTAATAACCTGGCAGGTTGGAGGTGGATCATAACCCTCTCCGTATCGGGAACTGGATCTAGCTTATGTAAACAATCAGTTATTCATTGGAAAAAAAATCAACTGGAGTTTTCCATGTATCAAAACAACCATCAAGAAAAAGGTGTCCCACATGTCGAACCCAGCTAAGTCTGACTCTGCTGGGGACTTCCCAGGAGCCTCTGTCACAGATTTCTTTCCAGATCTGAGAAAATCATGGCCAGAGCTGGGCTATTCCTGCACAAAGTTCCTGTTTGTGTGAGTCCCACCTTTCCTGCTCTCCAGTGCTCAGGAGAGCACAGCCGCATTTCTCCTCTGTGTCTGCAAACAGGTGTTGTCCAAGCTTGGGGACAGGCAAGCTGCACTGATCCTCACCCTCACAGCACAGTGTCCTGCCCTACATTTTCTCTGTATAAAAAATGCAAACTTTCAAAACTGCAAGTATTTTTAAAAAATTTTTTGTTTTACAACTACTTTAAGTTCATTCTTCAGTGTAGCATTGTGCCAAGGGTATAACATTATTCAACAGATTATCTTTGGTTATTTTATTGAGCAGAGAAAGAGAAATTAAATACTTGGTAGTCCTCTCCCTTTGCCTCTAGATTGCCTTTTCTGTCACATGAGATAAGAAGGACAAATCTTGATGCTTTGTTTTAGTTTAGACTTTCTTTTTTTGCAAAGTGGAAAGAGAGAAAAGCATTTTCTGCATCTGAGCTCCCGTGCCCTGGGCAAAACCAGAGCCAGTCTTGGCCCACACAGTGGCTGGGTGATACTTTAACAATTTGCTGTTACACCAGCTTTTGTGAGGTGTGAGATACACCAGCTTAGGGCTCGTGTATCTGTGCACATCCTGCTCATTTTGGAGGATGAAGCTTTTAAAACCTGTCTGCTCACTCTTGTTAAGTTTCCCAATATAACTCCCCAAAACAGCATTACGCAACCTGAAAAAGCTGCTCCAGTCCCCTTCTGCAGCCCCTTAGAGACCCCAACCAAGGAAAAAATCGCAGAGCCTAAATGTAAAATCAATGCTTCCAACTAAGGGGGTCTGGAGAAGAAGCACGGAGAGGCAGCACTGCCTGAAGAGGCAGCGTGTTTGAGCTGTCAAGCGCATATGGTGGCCAAATAAAATGGTACATTTCTATGAGTGCATTTCTGAAGTGCTTGATGATTTATTTCTAGATGCAGAGAGACAGGACAGGCACACAGTGAATTTCAAGGCAGAAAAGGGTTGTTGTAGATCAGGTTGTCATTTTTCCTATCTTCTAAAAAGAATCCCAGAGAGGTTATTTTAAACAGCAGGGTATGTTTCCCACTTTATCAATTTTCTTCTCTCCCTCATGGCTATATCGCTGAAGTTATGTTATTCCTTACCTCCAAGGCAGGAGAATAGAAAAGGACTTCTGCTGGAGATCAGCCAATGTTCTACGCTGGGTATCAGCAGAAGATAGAGAAAATCTTTGAGCTTTAGGTGATGTCCAGGTGTTTTTGCATCTGCTTTGGCATCTGCTGTGGTGTGCACATTCAGGAAAGCAATCCAAACATGCCATGCTCCAAGCTGCTTAGCCTTGCAGATACCTAAACTTGACTAGAGGCCACGTAGCACCTAAAATATCTGTGGGTGCTTGCATTCAGGTACCCACACATGCTCAGAAATGCCCTAAGCTTTGGAGCTGGACACTTTGCTCATATCTAATCTATGTCTTGATCCAAAGGGAAGGCATCTGTTCGAACACTGCCCACTAGGCATGGGCAGCCCCCAAATTCAGCATGAAGCACAAAAGCTGCTGTCTGATACAGGTATGAGAGGTGCTGTATGAGAACTGCTGATGGGCAGTCACCTCCTTCCCAGAATAAGTTTTATGATGTTATCTTGGACTAGAGGTTTGTCGTTCCCATTAGACACCTGTTCCTGCTCCCCTCACCTCCCACGAGGAAAGGTGGGATTCATCACCTTTTGGTGGAGACTGCCGTGCAAGGTTGTGCCAGAACATGGCCATGACCGTCTTGGCCACTTCTGTGGGCTGTATTAGGTTATGCAATAAAGATCTTATCTGCACATCCACAAAGGAGAACAGAGAGTCCATGGCGGGGGGGGAGGGGGGAGGACACACACACCAAATAACGCCCTGCCCAGCTACTCCCAGGCCCATCCCAGGAGCCATCAGCCCATCCCAGGCCCATCTCCATAAGCCCAGAGGAGCACAGGGCACAATGGCAGGTGGAGACCCAAATTATGGGCTCAGAGGAAGAGACACCCTGCCTGGCTCCTCCCAGGGCTGTCCCAGGAGAGCCACAGCCCCAGGGTACAGCTGTGAACCCCATTGAGATGAGTCAACTGGAGCTCCTTTGAGACTGAGGGGGTGTGGGATACATAGGATGCAGAGGAAGGGCGTTTGGGGATTGCACAAGACTTACAATAGGATGTTTAGGGAAGGAACCACAGTTGGGGAAGGGAGGGATCAAGATGGTTTTGGGAGGAACACATATGTAGTAAAATAGAGGGATAAGGAGATAAAAAGGGCCATCCCTGTGTAAACAGTGCTGGTCAGTATGCTTGTGCAGCCATACCCTGTGCATGATGAGTGCAGTCTGTCCGATCTTCTATTAAACTTCATATCTAACTATTTTCCTGGGTGAGGGACTCTGTTCTGTGTGCCTGTGTGTATGGCATCTGGGTGCAGCAGCTGGACTGGGACCAGGGGCTGGTGTGTGATCACTAGCAAACACCAAGCCAGACTAGTTGGCAAGTAGGTGAAGGTCCTGGGAGCCAGCAGGGTATGTGTGTCTCTCTACAGGTGAGACCACAGGAAAAATTGGCTACCAGAGGGACTGGGGTGTCCTGGCCAGCTGCTGAAGAGGGGTGTGTGTGGAGATGTTGGTGTGTGAGTGGGTCAGTACCAGCAACTGGAGTTGCTGCAGCTGAGGCTGCAGTGCTACACAGGACTGCGGTCAACTGCAACAACGAAGCATTGGGGTTTCTTTGGTACAGTGTGAATTTAGAATGGCAAAACTGTTTTGGTACCTCTGTGTCACCCATTACAACCAACAGCCCTGAGAAAGTGACATAAAAATGGTCGTCCATCCAGGAGATCTGAAACCATAACCTCCTCCAGAAAGCTGTATTCTGCCACCAGCTCAGCAGCGCTAAGCTTCCTTCCCTGACTCTGTTTAGATGTTTAAAAGACTAGGTTCAAAATTTTTCTTTTATATATATTATTTTACAGTTTCAATACAGCAGAGAAAGCTCCTCAAATTTTCCTTCAAGGGCTTAAATCTAAGTAATTACAGGCTACGGTCACACAGTATATGCTGGCTGGTAGAGCTCTCTTCACTGCCAGAAAAGCAGGTCAATTATAAGCAATGAACCACATTACCAGGAGAGAAAGCTGGTTTGAATTCTGGTCAATTAGTGCTAAAACTGTCTTGGAAGAGAAAGGTAAATTGAGCTAATAGAGCTATGCAGCAAGACCTACATATCTCAGCACTGAGCACAGACAGCAAAGGTTTAATTTCTGAGATGGCAGAAATTAATGATGTTTTGGCATAAAATCAACTTCAAACCTGCAGGGTGAAGTTAGTGAGGTTCCCATCCTGTCTCTTCTCACCTCCAACTTAGGGTCTTGATTAAAAAAACATGCCTACTTAGGGAGGGTGCAGAAACACATAATTAACTTTAAGGATGTTCTTACATACTTTCCCAGACCGAGGCTCACGACAAAGTGTAAAGAGCTGCAGTGTGTAAGGGCTTGGCTGGACTCCTGCCGTTCCCATGACTGCCACAGCCAGGGAGGAAGAGAAGGAGGAGCAAGCATGAAGCAGGCTTCCTCGGGTGCTCCCTGCAGAGGGCTGGCTCTCAAATAGCCCAGAGACCTGGGACCAGTAGCTTGAGTCAGGGGGTTTGTGGGAATCCTCCACCACCACCATTTTGAGCGTGGATTATTGGAAGTTACACAAGCTTCAAGGAAAAGGTTGGAAAGAGATCATTAGCTTGAAAATTTTCTTTTCTCCAGCTGGTAAATCTGCACATCACCTCCAGAGGCCACGTCTGAAGAAAGGGAGAGCCAGGCACCTCCCAGGTCTCTGTTCACTACCATTCGTGGAAGGCACATAAAGGTGAATTGCCCTTTCAGTGTTTATCATCCAAGACGGCAGCAACCAGTGCGATGCAGCAGCACAGCCAAGCCCAGAGGGATGACAGAGAGGGGTAATTGAGTAGGCAGTTCCCAGGACGTGGAGGGAAAGCAACAGATGGAAAGCTGAAACTTTACTGCCCCATATTGCCTCCTGCGAGCTAGGAAGGGGCTGTAGCTCCAGCACTCTCATACCGTGTCCCATGTCACAGCAAGCGGACAAGAAGCAGACACATGGAGCCCGGCTCTCAAGAGGCTATGCACCAGTGGCAGGGTCACTGGACTATTATTTTTAATCCCTGACTCGCCCCTGTGTGCCCAGGTATAACAGGAACATCCTTCATAGGCACATTAACACAGCATGGTTGAGGTGGGAAGGGACTTCTGGAGATCATCTGGTCCAACCCCCTGCTCAAGCAGGGCCGCCTAGAGCAGGTTGCCCAGGACTGTAATCTGTCACTGAAGCCCCAGGGGTTCCCTGCCCCAGAGCTTGCTGGTACTGGGCAAGTCTCAGCATCATGAAGTACCCGGCATGGACATCGAGAATCTGGTCCTGGGCATCCATCTCTGTACTACAATATACATCACACTGTGTTCACCATGTGAGTGCCGCCATCCCCTCACAAACCTTCATCCTTCCACTGCCGGAGCCAGGAGAGCCTGGTGTGGGCCAGACCAAGGAAAGCTTGAGATCAGAGGCAAGAAGCACATGTTGGGTCCACCGTATCTCGAGGCTGTCCCACAAACCACCACCGCTATATGAGAAGGTGCTACGGGGGCTCTAGGTCCCAGCAAGTGCCCGCTGGCAGAGATGCAGGCAGCGTGGCCATGCTCTGCCTGCAGCATCACCACATCGTGCCTCTGCCTCCCCTCAAAACAAAGCTCCTCTCCTTATGCAGCGCAGGATGGGACCCAGCCACGCGCAACCTCACCAAGCATGAAATGTTAATGCCCACCAGATCGTGAACTGGCATGACAGAAACCATCAGCAGGTCATTGCACATCACTGCATGGATTTACAGTGACATAAAGCTGATTAAGAAAGGAATGAAGGAGTAAAGCTTTGCCTGGACACAAAGTGCAGATACAGGACACCCATTTGGTTAGACAAGGTTCATCCCATTTTCCTTATCCATAGGTTTTGCTTGGGTTAACTCTAGCACAAAGTGGGGATTGTGAAAGCCCATGAATACTCTGAGGGTGCTGGCAGCCAGTTTTATTGGCCTGCTTGCTCCTCCAGCTTTTCTTAAAAAGCACAAAAGCAAAACAACTGCAGCTCAGACACGCAGTGATCCACTGAGCCCCACATTCGGCTGTTTACAGGCAAACTGCTATAAAAACACCCCGCGTCGCTGGGAGGCTTGACACCTTTCTTTTTTTCACTGTGCTAAATGGTACGGTGACCTTAAACGGCACGAGCGCTCTCAGAAGTGCCTCAGCTGACCTGCTGCTTATCTGAGCAGCTCCCTAATCTCCCAATCATAGCTGCAGGACCTGCCCGTGGACCTTGCAGCTCTGCAGACATCTCTCCCAGTCATAGGCACCAGCACTTCACAGACAGGTGCAAATCAGAACATAATAGTGAGCATAAAAGGAAAAAAAAAAAGCTTCCTTGCTAGGCAGGCAGTGTTTGACTTGCACATGTAAGACTATTTCTTAAGCAGCCTTGCTTTTTTATACCTCTCACAGAACGGATCTATGCCTAGTTTTATTAATAATAGACGTGGCTGTCTCTTTTTAAAATGTTATTAAGATCCACTCAAAGATTTTCCTTGGCAATGAATTCCAGGGCTTAATTATACACTGCGTTAACAGGCTTAGTGTTTTTAAATGTAATATTTAATCTCATTAGAGGCCATGTGCTCTTACATTTTCAGAGCAGGATAAATAACAAGACTAGTGTATCCTGTATACCTTTACAGTATGTTTATTGTATTGATCAAATTTCTGTTTATTGGATACATTGCCACTGCGATGCATCTTCAAAGTGAGTCACCCTTTCTAAATGTTGCATGGATTTATAGAAATCCTTCACATCCATCTCAATTAATGCCAACAAAACTGAAAACGTCTGTTCCACACTCATCTCAGAAACGCTCCCCGCATGGTTTGGGGAAAAAATGAGTTTATGCACTGACATTCTTCAAACGAATACTTCGCGTTGGCTGTCGTGCTACCACAACCAGCAGACAACAAAATGCTATTGCTTCCAGATCACTGTAGTATAAACCACGCTGTCATACCGGGACTGCCCATGTCTAATAGCTTTCAGACAAGTTTTCCCTGTCGTGTGAGCTGGCTTAATAACACGTGCAGTTGGTTTTACACTGGCAAAAGGACAGTCGTACACAGGGAGAGGTTTCATGTCAGCCTCTCCCCCATGCTGTAACACCCAAATTTTCTCATCAGCTTCCCCATTACCACGATATCACAACCAGATCTACTACTGATGAAGATTACATATGTGCACAGATTTCGGATTCACTCTTCCCAGTGCTACTCGTTGACTTTACCTGTACATAACCAGGCCCATACTAGCCTCCTGTTTTTAACATTCACACTTTAGAGACTGTATTTTCTTTCTGTACCCAGAACAAATAAGAAAATGAACCTACCCACCTCATTGCTGGAAGATACTATTTACTCACCTGCTTAATTTTGCTTCAGTGGTATTATAATAAGAGAAGAAATTAGAAAACAACCAAGAAAAAATAAGGGCATTTTGTTTATCTGTGTCAACATGCAATGGAGCTGGTAAACATCGCTCTTAAAACTCAAGTATCTTTTTGAGTTTAAAAGTGACTTCATCTTCTGGGATTAAATGCATAACTATGGTCACATGGGATTAAAGCAAATCCAAAACATTAAAAAATGCTAACTACCTCCTTGTCTGTGAGAAGATGTATTTTCTCATATAAACAACATAAGAATTCAGACTAAGCAAACAATATTATAATTGCTCCTATGGCTACGGAATAGAGTTTGAAATATAACTCAAGATGACAACGCATACTTGAGATATATCTTGCTAAAAGTAAAAGTCTTCAACAGCCAAGAGCTCCCATGTTACAGACGTTAACAGCAGCATATCATTTTCCGCTTTAGGATTTTCACTGCATAATACCCATGTTAGTTCAACGCACATACTTGATGCGTCGTATGGAGGCAAATCCATCATCTATACACTTCTCTTAACAGCAACATTGTTCACATTGACCAAAGATGACCCGTTATGCACAAATAATTTTAAAAGCTGTGGTTCATTTCTTCAAGAGGCTCAAACATTGAAATACATTAAAAATTTCTGTGCCAATCTTGGGCCTCCATTAGGCCAAACTGTCCCAGTCCCCCTGCCAATCTTCTTTGATTGTATGTTAGCAATGTATATATGTAAGGATACCTTTTCCTCTGAATCTGACAGGGTATGGACATTCCTCTGCATATTTTTAGTCATGGTATTTCTAAAATTTTCAAAGAATAATGGAGCCCTTGAGCAAATGCAAATTGTTCTGGTACAAAAATCCATGTATAGACAGAGAATTGTCTTGTTAAAATGCACATGGAAACATTTTGCAGAACATCTTTGAAAAAAATCCAACAGAGAAACAATATATCACAAAATACAATGTTTTAATGAGCGTGTTATGGATAAAGTGCAATTGCTGTACTGCTGTTATTTTTTAAAATACATGTGAGTGTATTTAAATGATTATGGATGAAAGACAGTAAAATATGAAGAATGACATTTGAAAAAGAAGCTTGCCTTTCTCTGTTGGTGGTGTTTATGGTCTCTTTGAATAGGACTGCTTTTGTTCTTTTTGGATATATACCTTATGGAGCATAACAACACTTTCCTAAGAAATAAATGTTTCAACCTGAACCTTCTAAACACCTTCCATTTGAAAACTGGAACATATAAATACCCCAGTGTTAGCCTAGTAAAGTCTGAAGGACTTTCAGATGAACAAGATAGGGTAAAAGTTTCACCACCGAGTCACACACAAATGTACAACTAAACCTGTGGGCTTGTTCTCTTCCGTGATGAATCTTCGCCGGAAAACAGAGAGCTGATCTTTGCTAGATTAGACTCGGAGGCGCTTCACTGGCTAAGGGCCAAAAATACTGTGATTAAAAATGCTAACATATATTTTGGGATTACCCTGTTTAACTGCTAAGACAAGTTGCCATTACAATATCATTGGTTTAGTGCTGTAGTCAGCATCTGGCCAAATAAAAGAAGACCCTTTCCATACCTAAATACTGGAATTTGGGATCTCAGAGATGCCCAACATGAAGTCCAGGCAGGACATGCAGCCAGAAAGATCTTACACACAATCTGATCAATTTTGAAGAACATAATCTTTTGGAATCTTTCTGAATTAATACTCATTTTAACTTGAAAAACCCTGGGACAACTTTGTACACCAGCTTCCCAAGCAACTCAGTGTAGTATAGAGGAGCATCTTGGGAAAGATTCTAAAAATAGGCCCTCTGGTTACCACAGCAAAGTACCCAAACATGCATGGAAATATTTTCGTGCAAACAGAACCTGGATTTCACTTTTTTCTACCCCATCTCCCAAGACCATGACCTGCCACGGTACGTTACAGGTACATATAATTAAAATTCAATATCTTTTCTCTGCACTGAGCTCCATCCATCTCTCACATCCTCTTTGAACCTCATTTACTCACAGCTGCCTGGTGTTTCAATTCAGTCAAACAGGCCTTTTCGTAACTCTGAATGAAAAAACCATCAACAACTTTCTAATTTTGGATCTGCAAACAAACCTTGGAGCTCGGGCACTCTCCAGGAGACCAAGACAACTGACGTTAATAGCTGCACTCTACTTTTACAAACCTCCTCAGCCCTGGGATCTTGGTAAACTTTGCAAATACCAAATAAACATCTGGATTCCCCCCTGAAAAAGGCATTACTTATTATCAGAGCAAGATTAGTAGCCAGTGAGCAATTTCTGAAGGGTGGCAGAAGAATGATGTGTGTCTGGACCAGGCTTTCGACTCCCAAATATAGGCAAGAGAACTTCAGCATCTTTGCTTGCTGTTCAGCTACAGCTCCAAAACAAGTGGCATGCATGCTTTTTAACAATTTCTGCTTCTCCAGAGATGAACACTGCTCTCTCTGAAGGACCAATCTCAGCCATGCTGGAGAGCTGTCTCTTTTGCATCTTGACCAGGACTGTGCAGTACTGGGTGACAAACAGCAACAATTACCCAACTCCAGAAGCCTTCGCCCAAAAGCACATGCACTTGTTTTGGATATGCTATCTTCTTCACCTCAGCCATCGAAATCAAGAGGTCTCAAGCGTTGAATCAGTTCTTGCAGCTCCTGGAGCCAATGGGATAATGAGTAAAGCTGAAGATGGATGGGAGGCACAGCCTTCTTCAGACAGAGCCCATGCAGAGGTGAAGGTCAGAGCTGCAACTGCCAAGTTGACTGAGATCCTGGACCACTGCCCACCTCACTGCTGGAAGATGCTCTTTACCTACCTACTTATTTTCATTGCAGCAGTCTACTAACACTTATCCAGTGAGAACTGAATGATGATCACTGCTGCCAATGCCCTACAAACTCAAAGTGGCAGGAACTGCCAAATTGCTCTTAAAAGCATGCGTTCTGGGCAAAACTGTGTAGGAAGGTGCATGGGAGGAATTCACCAGGATTATGCTCAAAACAACACTCCAAAGGCTACAAAATTTAACCCCAGAAACTGTTACAACAGAATTTTCAGTGCTTGCTTACTTAGCCTTCACACAGAATTAAAGGTAGTCCAGTAAAAACACAGCCTTATCCTGGTAAGAAATCATCCACACATTTTAATGTGCCACCTGCACATACTGCGCAAATCTAAAAGGCCCTAAATATAAACAGACAGCCCTTTCCTGGCTGTTAAAATGAACACTACCTCAGCTTGTTCTCCAAGCAAGCCAAAATTATAGCTGCTTGGAGATCAGAAACGTTTTAGGGCGGGACACTTCCCCCCCCTTCTTTTTACAGTGTTTGTAGTTTTATGAATAAGGCATTCATTGTGCCCAAACCCCAAAGATACCCACCTTGGAGGGAGAGCTAAAATTAGTATTAAGTTGTCAGAAGAAAAGATGGCTCGTGTGGGATGCTAGAGATTCGGCAGGCAAAACAACATCCCTGAAAAGGCTGGGTCCTGTGCTGCACCTCTTGTTAGAGAGCTGATGGTTTTGCATACACGCCACATATACACTTGTTTACCTGCCCAAAAAACTTAGTTATTCCTGCAAAGTTCAGCAGCATAAAGCTGTGCCAGCACATACATGCCTGACCTCCCAGACAGCTTCTGGGAGCAGAGTAAGCATCAAGATGCAACTATGTAAGCAATGACTGTCTTGAATTTCCATTCCAGAAGAGCCCAAATAATTTTAAAGGCAGTAAATATGGAGCTGACATCCCTTATTATGAAATAATAGGCAGGTCTGGATGGAGCACGACACATTTATCAGCACGGGATCAGGAGAAAAGCAAAAGAAGCCTCCTCTTCACTCCAGATGATGTTAGGGAGTACATGGCCAGAGGTGCCCGGCTTATGACCTGCTGCAGGGGAGAGGGACGGGTCAGTCACCTTGCACGTAAAAATCCAGAGCAACTGGATAAGGAAAGCAGAGCCTCCCTTATCGCCCTGGCTGGAGTGAAACTGGGTGTATATGTGTGTATATATATGTACATATGTGTATATATATGCATAAATGTATACCTATGTGTATATATGTACGTGTGTGTATAAATGTACATATGCATATATCTATATATAACCTGAGCACGCCCTCGGTACCCCGCCAGTGAAGGGCATGACAGCGGCAGTGCTGGCAGGCAGCACGTGTGGCGCATACCCCTCCTTTCCCTTCCCGACCTTTGCTTACATTTCATCTAGTCTACTCTGATTCCAGGGTTTAATAAAATTTAATCCCAGCATGTCTTGAATTAATTAATTAGATCTCGTTCCAAGCCACCGTGCCAATTTCTGCAATTACACTGTTACTCCCAGAAGAGTCAGAGACCGGCTGCATCCATCCCCTTGAGCAGGAGCAGCCACAGACTAACCAGGGGTTTGTGAGATGAGTACAACACAGCAAAGGGATTGATTTCAAAGCACTTTGATTTCTCTCCTCCATTATTTCCCCACTAGATAAACTCCTGCAGGTACAAACGGTTGTACCTGTGCGTCAGGAATGAACAGTTGTATCATGAGGTCAGCCCCACTCCACTCACAGCCCTCAGCAACAGAGCGGGAGTCCCGTACCTGCAAATTCAGTCTTTATTCATCAAAATTGGTGAGTTGGGACTAACGGGCTGCCTGGTATCATCCAATCCATGTGCTCCAACTACAGCTCTTTTGCCCCCATCCTTTGCTTCTGAGCTTGTTTCCCTCTTGAAATCATCCTCAATAAAGGTTTTTTTTATTCCCTGATACAAAGAAACCACAAAACTATTTTTTTTCACCAGGAACAAGCTGTGGGAATTCAGGAAAAATGGGAATATTTTGACAGGACAGCAGCATTATTCCCTGTACTGATCTTCCCTGATAGATGATTTCCAACAAGTGTGACATCTCACTGGACCCTCCATGGAGCATCCTTAAAGTGCAACAGCTACACAGTCCTCCCAACATTTTTAGCTCTCTCTGCTCATCTTCTTCCCTGCCACAGCTAAGAGAAGAGCCATCTCAGGTGCTCAGTGGCCACAGTGACGAGCACGGCATAAACGAACAGACATGAACCACAGAACAGGAGATATTTCCCACTGCATCGTTGTCTGTTTTGCACCATTTCATGCAGTGTAATTAATTCTGATCTCAGAAGAGTCTCATCAGTTCTGTCTGCTGCCAGTGTGCTGGGCAGGGACCCTGATGAAGTGCAGTTGTTTACAAACATGTTAAAGCGTATTTAAAACCCATTGTTTCTCGCTCCAGCTGCCCAAGTACTTTTTACTCAGCTCCTGGACTCGTACCAAAAATAAAAATGACAGATTGCCAAAAAGGACAGAGACGGAGAGGGGGATGGAAGGAGGGAGGGAGGGATGCGAAGTGGCTAGACAGCACAGCAGATGAATATATTATCCCGCTGCCTCTGGGAACAGAGGTCAGAAGCCGGACCAGGCTGAAGAAACACATTACAAGAAACACTTGCGAAATTAAAGGCCAGTGAGATAATGAGCTATAACTGCAGCCGAGCAAGAAGTATTTGCCGATGGAGCCGTCTCTGAGCTCTCACTGGAGTGTGATCACCTGCTGCTCCCAGGGTGCAAAATCTGTCCCCTTCAATTAATGCTCACCGATGAGACAAAAGGCCTGGCTACGTCGCAGCAGGGCAGCGGCTGCTGCTCTCTGGGAAGCTGTGCTCTTCCCCTGGCCACTCTCACGTTATTTCCAGCCCAACAGCTTCTCCCCAGGAAAAGGCTGTGGCTTCTGCAGGAGAACCACCACCGCCTTCCCCAGCCCGTCCCCGTCCCCAGCGGCTTTCCTGCTCTTTCGCTCCCGCAGGGAACGCTGTTGTGCTACCCATCCTACACCACCGCGTTTTAACTCTGAAAATAACCTGTGGCTGGGATCTGCAACATGCCCCCAGCTCAGTGAACCTCACTGCAGACAGCAGCAAGCTGCCGTGGGATGTGCACGTACAGCTACAGATAAAGCTGTACGCTCTAAAGCAGGGAACAGACAAACCCATTTTTCACTCAAGGAATGTGTTCATCTGTCTCATATCAGCCAAGTGACTCCCAGCCCTTAAAATCTGCCCAACACAGGTGCCAGACCCTGGGTTGAGCCTCTACAACATGCTGGTGGCCAGTGTCAATACCCAGCAGCACAGGACCTTCTTATTGAGGGTTCTCCAGGAGCTCCATGAACAGTATTTTATTTCCACAAACTTCTCCAAAGTTGGGCAAGCAGCATCCCTAAGGAAGGTAAAACTTCATCAGTAAATGCAGCGACTTCATGAAGGTTGCAAGAGGAAAAAGGCACGGCTGCAAGGACAGGGAGAGCAGGCAAGGGAGGGCAGGATTGGGGTACCTGCTGGTCATGTCGCTCAGCCACAAGGGGAAAGACCCAACAGTGGCTTCTGTTTCTAAATATTTTATATTAGGCAGCTGTTGGATAAAGAGCCAGAAGGAAAATCACAGCAGCAGGAGAAGCGACCTCCACCCTGACGCTGCAATCCACATCTACCAGGTTCAGAAAATTACAGCAAGCACCTGTACGGGAGCACAGGCTGCTCTGGCTGGGCAGCTATGAACAAAACCAGCAGCACACTCTAAGCATAAATAAAATAAAAAACCAAGATCGGCAGCCTGGATCAGCCTTTGCCCCTCAAAACATCTTTTTAAATGCTCAGTCACCGTACGTCTGCTCTAGGAATTGCAAACCCCTGCGACCATGTCACCTTGGAGGGGCATAAAACCTGCAGAAACCCTGGCAGACAGTGAGTCTCCCATCACAACATCAGGCAGCATGGACATGGGCTCAAGCCCTGAAACACCACGGCCATGGGCTCTGTGGTCCCCCACGCTTTCCAAATCACTGGAGCAGGCACCAAAGCAATGGCTGAGCCTCTTACCTGTGGACAAGCCACTACAGGTTCATCTCTCTGATGCTTCGAGGAGACTCAGGTGTTCATACAGTGACCTGGGAAAGGGAGCCTAGGGAAGAAAACATGAGACCTTAATGTAATGAGGCAGTTTTAAATGTATGCCATTTATACCACAGACACAGTCACATCCTCTCCAATTCTGGTAGCAACTCAGATATTTTTCTACTTGCTCCCATCAAGACATTGGGGCTTTTCCTTACTCGCCCTTTCACTCCATATCTGCAATCCCTTCTGCCACCGTTTTGGCCTAATCTTTTATGCACTTTTCTCTATGCTGTCCTCTTCTCACATGGGACCTGGACATGAAAGTAAATAATTTTTGAAGAGTATCATTGCAGAGATTTTTCCTTACATGTGAAATGATTCATTTCCAGATGTACAAAGACAAGGCACAGGAAGGAGACTGGCTAGTGATGGGCTTTCTAGTTCTCCTGAAACCAGACCCTGAATGCAAACTGGACCCCATCCGGACTACTTCAGAGATGGAAAATAAACATGAGCTGTGCCCCGGGCTGCCTACACACCCAGCCCTGGCCCTGCCACAGCCTGCAGCAGGGTGGGCTGCTCTGGGCACAGGCAGGGACTGATCATTCACTTCCAACATCAGGACTGGTGGGGCTAAGCCGTAACAGAAAACTAAAAATCACAACAGGTTATGGGAAGGTACCCAGGAAAAAAAAAATGTTCAAAAGGCTGAGATTGTCTTAAAGCAGAGCTAATGAACAAAGTTATCCATAATGCATCTGGGTGCAGGAAAAAAAGGCAGCACAAGGAAGCTGCTATTGAGCAGCGCTAACGAAAGCGCCTTCAGCCCCATGGGCAGCAGCCTCATGCATGCGGGCAGCTGCAGTGATGACCACAGGCAGCATCCCCATGGTGGCACGGAGCATCCTCACTGGCCAACGGTGGCCGGGCACCCAAGCGAGCGCAAGAGGAGCAACTGCAGCCTACAAAACAGCAGCATGCAGGGGAAAAAAAGCAGCTTTGCCCTTGCATGACTCCTTTTAGTTGGAGATTTCTGGGCACTTTATAGTCAACCATTAATTCTCATAATCTCAGACAAGCAAGTGAGTGATTAACCCCATTTCACTGATGTGGAAACTGAGGCAGGGAGGGCTGCACTGACGCTAATGCAGAGCCCACATGGTTCCCATTATCTGCCCTTAGCACCACACTTCTTCCAGGTCCTTTAGATACACCCATCCATGGTTACTCTTATTGTCTCTTTAAATTCATTTTTCTCATTACGCAGGAAGAAATAACTACAGACAGGTCAGACTCTGAGGATTTAATGGAACTAACACTGTTAGGCCATCCAGCAATTCTTCATAACATCTTCCCCACCATGCATTCTGCTGCCAGCAATTAAGTTAGATAATTTTAAATCTGTGTCCTTATTAGTGGCTTCTCCTGAAAGCACGTTGGCACACACATGCAGATGCAGAGCTAGTATGAAGTTACAGAAAACTCCGTACAATGTTATTGCAAAAGCACATACGTACAAATAAATGCAATAGCAGGACAGGGCTGAATATGGACACTGAGAATACTTTAAATCATTGTGAACAAACGACTAAAGGAACTGGTGAAGATAAAACACCCTACTCAATAATGCCAGGCAAAGAAAAAAACATTTATATGTTAATCTTGCAACTGTCTTACAAGAAAATGTTGTTTTAATTTAACAAGGGTGAAAGACCAAAAAGTGGTACAAAATCAGTTTAACAACCCATAGAGATTGTGAGTAAATGTTGGTTTTAGCATCAGAACACAGCACCATGGACATGGCCCAATTAATTCCCGAAGCACATGTGATAAACAAATATCCCATTTTCTGCTAAATTCTGTTAAGGGACTTTGTTGTCCCTTTCTCAAACATGAATTTACCTAAGATTTTGCAGAGATCTATGAAGTCCCAGCTCAGATCTCCGTCGTGTTCTGCACCTGCCCCTACGCTGCTCCCAGAGAGCCAACAACATTCATAAAACACCAGAAAACGCTCATTGCTCTCTCATTCAACACATATAAAACTCCACACCAGTAAATACAAAGACAGCTCATGGGTGCTCAGTGATATTACGGAGCTCCATATACCTGCCAACTTCCAGAGGGAAACAAGGAGACATCTATGCCTGTCTCTGCTACGGCCAGGCACTGCTGCCATGAATGCACGTGAAAATCTGCCAAGCTCTGGCTTATCTGGAATGATCCCACCCTGCATTATTTCTACACAGTCCTCAGCCTGTATTTCTGGTATTTTCTTTCCTTCTTTCCCTTTCCTCTCCTCTGAGTAGCAGTGTCCAGCAAGGGGAACAGCGGGTGACCCCGATCATCATCCAGGAGAAGGCAGACAGGTCCATCTCTCTGTCTCTTCTCCCCCTTGGTTGGCATCACCCCTTTCTCGCCTCCCCCCACAAAAGTGCAGGAATTATATAGCAGGCTGCCACGCTGGTGGAGCAAGTGAGGATCGAGTCCTCCCCAAGATGGGAGAGGGTGAGGAAGGGGCTGTACTGGGAGGGGGGTCCCATCCTCTAGTGCATCTTCACCTGGGAGCTGCAACCCT
Source organism: Pygoscelis adeliae (assembly GCF_000699105.1). Taxonomy (NCBI): domain Eukaryota; kingdom Metazoa; phylum Chordata; class Aves; order Sphenisciformes; family Spheniscidae; genus Pygoscelis; species Pygoscelis adeliae. The sequence continues at coordinate 775,210 of NW_008824591.1, forward strand.
ACAGGGACGAGTCCCCCCTGCTCAGCAGGACTAGCCTGAGCAGGGTGCCAGAGACCGGTCAAATGGGCCAAAGGGTGATGCTCCTCACACTAAGCCCCTTGCAACTGTCCCTTTTTCCCAAAAGCCTCCTGATATATGCAGTGATATCATAACACTTGCTTGACAGCAGCATCATGAAGCGTGCTGCAGAGCTCAGCAGTCTGTGCTGAGATGCAACACTCAGCGCCGAATCAGCTCGCTCCAGACCCAAAAGCTCTAGGGCCACGTTCATGCAGCACTGTCTTGGCAAGTCCTCCCTGCCAGAAGCAGCAACGTGTAGACCAGGCAAAGAAACAAGCTAACATCACCGTAATTGCTTCCAGTCCCCTACAAGCCGGTTCAGCCCTTGCTCTGTGACGCTGTGCTGCACCACACAAACGTGTCCTTTGCGTGACAGTTTTGTAGCTTGTACAGCCGAGATAACGATCCCGACTCTTCTCCCACAGGTGATCTGAGATCGGGGGGTTGCAAGAGCTGCAGTTGGGGTGACGTTACTACGCTTTGCTTCCTCCTTCTCCCTGCCACTTCTCTCCCCCGGTATAACCTCCCCTGCTCACTCAGTGGTGACAACCCTCATCCCAATCTGGGCTTTGCTGGCCCCAATCCTGGAGCACACGTGCTCCCTGGGCTGCCACGGGCCATGGCAATGTAACCGGCTGCAGCTGCCAAAATGAGGTCCCTGGTCCCCCTGCTCCATCCTTCTGGTGACCGATGCATTTAATTATGTGTCCGCGAGTGCACGTGCAGGCTCCTGCAGGCTCTGCTCAGGGAACGCGTGGAAAATCTGGCTCCAATACAGTGTTGCTCTATTTTACCTTCTTTACTGCTTGAAAAACATTTGGCCGTTGCTGGAGAGAGCCAGGCTAGACGCATACATTACAGCGCGCTCCAGAAATAGCACACACTGCCTTGCACAATTTTGCAGCTAAAAAGCTTCCTTTCAGCTCAGCAGCCTGTCCCTGTCCGTGGAGCCGCACTGGAGAAGGCAAACCAGGTCTCTGGAGCCTGCAGCTTGGGATGAATCATTGCAGGAAGGTTTCATGACTTTGAACGCAGGTGAACAAAGCGTGAGCGGGTTTGATTTCCTCTCCCTCGCTGCCAGCTCCTGTGTATCTTACGCGAAGTGTTTAATGAGCTAATTTGTACGTTGGAGAAGAAGTTGTACGTCAAAGCTGAGTTTAGCTTTGGCCTGGCAAACAGAGCTGTCTATGAGGACAAGCCTCCCGTGAGCGCTGCCGTGCCAGCACATCACACCACCTGCCTCAAAGGGAGGTCAGTCTGCAGAACCAACACAGTTCAAGGATTTTCTCTGAAAGCCGCCACTTTGAGCAAAATACGATGGTTTCTGGTGACACAGGCCATCCTCAATCCACAAAATAAGTATCATTTGTACTTTGAGTTGGATTCAGGCTGGTGATCTCTGGATGAAAAGGTCTTTATTTTCTCAGGTAGGTTCTGAGGTCTCCAATCAGCCATAAGAGGTAAGGGCACATGTTGGAAAATCAAACCGATTTCTGGAATAGTGCATTTACATCAAATTCTGACCTTTTTGAGACCCCATCTCTGAATATAGGCAAAGCATCCCTCACAGTTGTTCAGACTCTGTTCAACAGGGTCCGTAATCAAGCATTAAGTCTCAAGTGCTAACAGGAGACCACCATCACCTACAAAACATGACCATGAAACACCTACTAGCATCCCAGTCCATGTCTGCAGACAGCATTTTGCAACATAAACACACTGGAAGTGCTGAAATCACTGAAGAGCCCTCATACAAATTAAAAAGCATGGTTGATACCAGGAAGTATAAACCAACCACTTGGTATTGAACGTGTGCATCACATTCCCGCACCCCATCCACGAAGCCCAACACAGCAGCACAGGCTTATCTGTCTTGCAGGACGTCCGAAAGGGATCCAGCACCAGCTAGATGGATCCAGCTTAACCAGTGCTCTCAGACTGCACAGATCCCTGCTGCCCACACGTCTATTCCTCTGGGATTTCTAGACCTCCAACGATCTAGTTGCAGCAGCTGGTTTTGGACTATCACATACCTAGAAATCCTAAACAAATAAACAAAGCATTTTTTCCTCCATTCTCTCAGCACAGCTTCTGGGTGGGAAAAAAAATCTAGGGTATCCTAGACATTGGCGTTTGCATTAAGGTAATCACAGAATCACAAGGTATTTTCTTCCCTTATGTAATGGGCTTGGACTTGGAATATGATGATCCAGCACAAACTTTGTCCACTAGATCAACACATGAAGAATTGTATGTCGCTTTTAGGAGTGAGAGGACATGTCTTTTGCTAGCAAGTTTAACAACTGTTGGTGAAACAGCATTGCATGCCTCCTATCTGAATGCCTTTGATCATATGCAGCCCCAAGGAGCCAACGCAGAGCAGTGGATGGTTGCGCTGAGGCAGAGCTGTGAGCAAGGGCACACCAAAACGTGCCATATTAGGTCCTGGGCTCTGTTCCAAGCTCTGCCCCAAGTGACCTTCTGCAACCTCTGAGTCACCTCATTTGCGGTGTGACGGAGAAGAGTGACACCCACCCCTGCGTGGCAGGGTGCAGCCCCAGCAGCAGGCTGGGTCACAAACTGCACAGGAAGACCAAGCACTGCCTACGAGGGGAAACCAGAACTCCCTCCCCTACGTCAGGGCTCATTTTATGGGCAAGGCTCGCTTTCAAACACGTGCAAGATGAAGACCAGCACACAAGGGCTATCACACACATGCATATCCTGCAAAACACATGTTGCCTGGTAGCTGTGCCTCTCCTGCTCTCTCCTTTCCCTGCAAGAAAACCCCCTTTTTTTTGGAAGACAACACTGTTCAGAGTGTCCCCATCACTCAGAGAAAAAGGGAAAAATATAGAGTATTGGTACTGAGCCTGCTACAGGAGACAAATGCCATTGCCTAGATACCTAGTACCTTAGCCAGAGTCTGCAGCTATAGGGAAGGGCTAATACAGGCTCTTCGTTGTTCACATCCCCTGCTCTTACCCGTATCTGGTTGCTGTCTTCCAGGTTACAGCATTAGTTTGGATCACGTTGGGTCAGAGGCTGCAGGTCATAATCTTCATCTGTGATTTGTGATTTATTGCTACCTGGTGACACCAGTGGCTTTACTGGTGGCATTATTTAACTGTGATGTTCTGGTGACACCAAAAACAGCATTTACATTTCAGCCTTTACTGCCGTGAACTGGCTGGGCTGTTTCAAACACCACAGCAGCAGACAGAGCCCTGTGTGCCTCTCTTTTCCTACTAAGGCATTACAGAGTCTTTTTACATAATTACCCAGACATTTTGCCTAGCATACTTGATTTAGTGCTTTTTTTAGGGAGGAGAAAAAAAAAGAAGACTGAAGGCAGCTGTTTGCCTCCTGGGTTGCAGCAAAACTTAGGTGCTTTGCAACCTGGAAAACAGAGTCCAACATTTTTTAAAAGTCCTGGGTGGTTGTTATAGCAACATACGCACATGTGTATGTGTGTGCATGTAAAATAGACTCAAACCCAGGTTGTCACAGGCAACACGAGTCAGCTTCGAAGTCACACTGAACTTGCTGTCTTGCTTGGTGTCATCTGAAAGCAACAGCCAGCTCCAACAGAGATGGGAGCTGGGAAATATCCCAGTATCTCACTGCTGGTGCCAGCCACTGGCTGAGAGCTCAGTGCCGTCTCGCAGCTGATTCAGCTCCTTAAGAAGAGGGTAATTTTCTTTATCCTGTTTGCTTCCTCCTCCCTTGCAGGCTGCCACAGCACCTTAACCCAGCTGGGTAAGACAAGCTCATGGCTCCCTCCCAAACAGATGGCTGCAAGGAAGGTCCAAAAATAATCTAACCCATTTGCCTGAGAGTTTTGAGCCTGCTTTGCTGATTGGCAGACCCTCCGGAGACCACCAGAAGAAGCAGATGGTCAAGACATGAGATCAGAGCTGGAGACAGAGATGTCAATCAATAGGTTGGAGTGCCAGGCTCTGGGATGTGGTACAGAGCAAGCAGCTACAGCAGCACTAAGCAGGCAAAGGTGCACTGTCCCAGAAGGACAGGTATTTGAGTAATAAGGCTAGCTGCAAAGTCGGGTTTTCACTTTAAAAAAAAAAAAAAAAAAAAGAAATCCAGCCTTGTCATGCTGCAAGAGTCAGCCCTTATATTGTTCCACCCCTGGAAGGATGTGTTGAGCCTCTGTCAATCCCCCCATCAAACTCTAAAGCAGAAGTAGGCAAAAAAAAAGAAGAACAACCGTACAGCCATTGCAGAAATAGGAGCAGGGCAAAATCACAGGAAATCACAATAGTTGTAATGCCTCTGGTGGTAGGCTCTGTAATGAGATTTCTGGGTAAAAAAGTTATTCAGTATATCTTTTTGGATGTTGAGCACTGGTACCCTGGATCAGAGCATCAAAAACAAGGCAGCAGCAAAATGATCTCCTTCATCCCTTGGCACAGGTTTTTGGCAAAATATCTCAGGGTGATGCTATTCCACAGCATCCTCTGCACAGGGCTGTAACAGAAAAAATCTGGTCTGGTCCAGAAACCCATTCGGCATGAGGGGTTCATGCTAAAAGATGTGGCCAAACTACCATGTGTCCAGGAATCAGCAATACAGTGCCTGGAGTCTGGAAGCACTGATCCCTTTAGAGAAGCTAAAGTAGCCAAATCTGCATGTTTCACTTAAGTCAACAACAACAAAAAAAAAGAGGTGGAAGGGAATAAAAGTTTGCAAATAATTGATGGGTGTAAACACCGGATTGAAAAGAAATTATTTAGGGGGTGTATTTTCCTAGTGGGATAGATTATGAAGAGGAGAATTTAGCCTGAGTACTACAAAAAAAACCTACCAGAGAGAAGAGACATCTCTGAGACTGGAACATCTCCTAAGGAAAGTGGTTGCAGGCCCATTTACACGAGGCTGGGCAAAGCCGTAGAAAATGCACTATAAGGCTCTGCTGAGCACTGGCTCCTGGGAGGAGGAGTAAATCTGATCTAACCTGCCTCTTCCCCCTCCGATTCCTGGATTTCTAGCAGCTCTTTTCCCCAGCATATTCCTTAATGGCAAGGCTGATTTTGTTTCATCCATGCTTGCTCTACAGCAGGACTTTCCAAACTTTGTTTCCTTGGGCACGTCAGCAGCACCACCAACAGCAGCAGCTCCTGGCTGTCCACAGGCGAGACTCAGCATCAGCTGCTCCGAGTCTCGAAATATCCCAGTTACCCCTAGCAGGACACAAGTCACAGTTTGCAAATACCTTTTCTAGCGAGAACCTCATCTGCATCATCAAAGACAGCAAACAAAACCTGAAGACAGGATGTTCATATCATTCCTGCCATTTGGAGTTAGTCTCCCCTTTTTCTAACTGTATCAGGGACGTAGCTCGCACCTATTCGCATCCATGAACTTTACCGCTATACTACAACGTCAGAGACTACTGCGTACCGCTGTAGTTCAATTAAAGTCAATACACGCTATTTTAATTCTCTTTTGTGACTTACTCCATGCATTTATTGTTGATGCAAAGTGCTGTGTTAACAAACTTGGAAACAGAAAGCCTTTTTATTGTAAAATTCATCTTTATGTAAAGCAAAAGCACCAGAAATCCCCTGCACCACCCAAATCCTCTTATCAAATTCTCAGGCCGTTGCAATATTTCAGCATTATTCAAAAGGCACGTAGGCTTTGCACAGACCTCTTTGCAAAAAAAAGGTGGATGTCTGTGTCTATAAGGAATGCCTGGGCACCCCACTGTGCACCCTGAATCCCTGATCCCTTCATCTGAAGCATCCCTGCAGGTGCTTGAGAAGCTGTCTGGAAAGACCACTGCGCACACACACCATGGCTAATGGCAGCTTTGGGGCAGACCATTCGGACAGACAACCATGCAGTTGCTGATCCACGGACAGGCTGCTCTTTGCTGCTTGGCGGCTGGGAGGCATGAGAGGTGCTCCTCACACCTCTCAGCACCAGCTTGCAGGTAGCAATTTGCAGCAGTGACCAGAGAAGCAAAACAATGTCAGCTTTTATTTTTGTCCCACACTTGCTGTTTTAAAGGCTTATGTTTACCCTTCTGTCAAAGCAAACAGACAAAGACTAAACACATCGGGCAGCCCCTGAGAAGTCTGGACCCCATCTCCTATAAAACAGAAACCCCCTACCACACGCTTCTCGTTAGGAGCCAGACTACTGTTGCACACAGCTGACTGGGTAATTTTAGCTATCTGGAGAGTGCCAGGAGATTACAACATTTCTAAAGGACCGTCTGGAGAGATGTCTGCAGGAGCGGAGGCAGAGCACCCGTCACCACTCTGCTAACTGGACAGCGCGGAGGTAACACCACTGAGGTGCATTGCTGTGTACCCCTGAACTATGACCCCTCCAGGCAGAGAGAGCACTTCGAAAGACTCTTTACAAATAAAACTGTCATGAGTGTAGACATTTGTAACCCCGCAGCTTTATTTTTTAACCCACAGTGACACATTGCTGCAAGAAATTGAAGACTTGAGCATTAAGTATGTGTTACAGTGCTGCCTTATACAGCAGCAAAGTGATTAATTAAAATTTACAAGAGTAATCCAAATGCCTAAACATGTTTCTTGGCGGTAACTCCTATAACCCACTGCCAATAACATCTCAAACTAATGACAACCCCAAAGTCAACCTTTGGGAGCCATGAAGAAGAGCCTCTCTGAACTAAGCCAGTTGGTAATGGGAGAAGAATGAAGAGATATGTGATTCTTCAGGAAAAACAAAGCACGTGAATACAATACTGTCTAGGATGTCTGGCTCACACTGGGAATAGCCCCATCCCAAGTCACAAATACTGGCCAAAGCCCAGTTTTGTTAACTATTATGCTGCAGCATTGAAAATGCCGTATGAATGAGTGAAACAGCCAAGTTCACATCCAGCTCCACGATCCATGAGATGTTGAGCACTTCCAGCTAACACTGAGCCATGCCAAACACTTTGCAAAATCAGAGGCTAAATTATTCCTTGGGAGGATTTCTTCATGAAACTCCAGAGGACACAGATATTGATCACGCTTCTTCCTCGCTCCCCCCAAATCCACTTGCAGAATATAATCCAATAACTTGATACTTTGGGTAACCCTTGAAAACCTAAAATTGAAATTTCCCAGGGGCAATACTTGAGACTAAATTAGAATCAAGGGGGTAAAACTGGGGCTAAAGCTGTTGATTTAAATGGAAAAAAAATCAGGAAAACATCACAGTCGACTATGGCAGGTTTGCAGAGGTGTAACCCACCAGAGCCAGTCCGGTCACTGGAAGCTGGTTGCATAAATCAACCAAATGAGAGGGGAGAGACTCTTTAAAGGCTGATCTCGCTGTGGTATTCTCTTAACAACACATTCCCCTTGCAATGTGTAAATAAATGCAAAACTTTTAGTGTGCTGAACTAATCTATACTAGCTGTTAGAGAAACTCCTTGTATTTAATTACCATCGCTAAACGATTTCAGTGTTTTCAAAGCACACTAGTTGCTTACTGGTAATGATTTCACTGCCATGAAATAAACCTTGCAACGATGAATGGGAATCTTACTCATGGAAACACAGCTCATTTATAACTTTATTTCAGACACTTAAATTAGTAAGGATCAACTCAGTCCTACCGGAATAATAATTTTAGCAGCAGAGTCAAAAAGCAAATGAAAAATAAAATGCCTTACCCCAAGTAAAAATAATTGTGCTGTCCAACCACTTCTCTAAAGAGCCCTCTCAGCTCCCCCCTCCAACTGGAAATTTGTCATGGCAGAAGTCCTGGATTCGGGAAGGAGATCTTTACAGCTCCCATGAAAATTCACTCCATTTCGCCAAGTTACACACACCTGAAAATCATCATCTGCACTTACTTGGGGCTAAAGTCTCCAGTCCTTCCTTGTCTCCTGCATCTGAACTTGGGGCACTGAATCCCCTGCTGCAGCCCACGTACCTTACTCGCGGGGAGGCACAGTGATCATGCCCTGCTTGCAAAAAATGCATCAGCCGCTTAAGAAAGGAGCACTGGACTTTCATGTGCTCTAGTCCCAGCTCTTCTAGCAACCCATGATAATGCCATGATTTCCATTGGCTATAATATTGAGCAACATCTCCTATTGATCTTAAGAGCCAGGCAAATATAATTCAAAACTCATGCAAATAAGATAGCAGAGAAGTTGCATAAGACCAGTTCTGGCACAGCTGGGAACAGACTCCAGGACTCTGATTAAATCTGGCAAATCTCACCCAGTCAGATACATCCTGTTTATCGCAGTAGCCAGGTTTGTTTGGGCTGTCTTGTGCTGCTAGACCCCCTTCCCATAGGGAGTCCTGGTTTTTACCAAGGCTGTGCCACCTGGTAAAGAGGTGTTAAAGCTAATGAGCAAACTTCAGCTGCGTACCCCCATAAACTATCCCCAGAAAGGCAAGCTCATGTAGAGGGGACAACTCGCTGGTGCAACCAGTTCCTCGCACAGCAGCAGCAAGGCAGCATGCTCTGCAAGCAGAAATGGGAAGGTTCCCGGTCCTGCAGCCAACACAGCGCTGCCTCTGTTCGCTTTTTCTAAAAATCTTCAGAAGTGAGAGACGAGCTTTAATTAAAGAATGTTTGTTTGCGAAGTTGAGAAATGCCAAAATTACGGCTGGCTCCACAAGCTTAATTTGTTCTCTTGTGCGCATGAGCCGGGGTTTACATACATGAAAAGGTAGTTTTTTTCTTTTTGTGTAACTTTTGTAGAACTTCTGCCTTATTCTGTTCCTGGATGGCCAATGAAAAAGGTGGAGCAAGCCAAGAAACCAAAGCTAGTGCTATGCGATATCAGACAAGGCTGACCTATCATCTAGAATATCTTAATTTTTTTTAATGTTGTTTTCATACAATTGCACTTAAATTGTCAGATAATCTAATTCAAATAAGAATATTTCTCCTCCTAAGCAATAGTTCATTGTCCTTAAAAGCACCAAACCCGGGGTCTGCTCAGCAGAGAGGAATGCCAGTAACTGACAGAGGGCGGATAAATGGTCCTCAGACAAACTCAGGCTTTTTCTCCCCCGGCTGTTAACTCTTTAACTGCACAGACTGACCATTGCATTAAAATCTAGCATGGCTACTAATTTAGCACAGTCAGTAACTGCCCAGAGCTCAGATTTTGTCCATAGCCTCAAAGCAGCCTGTCTGCACAAGCACAGATGCTGTGATGTGACTAAGTGCATGACATAAGTCCAATTACTTGGGTGTCAACATTTGCAGAAATTTGTCTATGTATAGCTTCAAAGTCACGCCTGACGTTACTAAGCATCTGTATGTCTAAACTTACGGCAACTTTCACTGCATTTTTGTGCACTCTTTCTTGAAAGTGCCACCCTAAGTGGCACATAGGGTTGCACACCCAGATAGGACCATCCTTAAGTACCAAGGCAGAATAAGATGGTGAATTAAAAGTAACCTGATAAATACCTGGGCAAGGAAACCTTAGTGAGGGCAAAGAACTATAGGAGCTGAAAATAACAGATGCATTCATCTCTAACCAGTTACATAATTTTTACTCCATGCTAACGTTCAGTGTGGTCCATAAATGTTCACTTATAAAATGTTCACTTTTAAAAGTGGCTTTCTTCCTCAGGATGCTGGAGTGTTTTACACACTTATGATAAAATACCCTCCCCGTCTGTCCTGCCCCATGTCAAATCTCATCTTCCTGCGCTCAGTTACTGTGTTTTAGCTCCACACTCTCAACATATCAATTTTAGTTCACCACAATCATGATTTTCCTTGCCTCGCTGTTTAGAAGATCGGTCTTTCCACATCCCTCAAAAGCTTCCAATTCCTTCCCATTACTCCTTAACTCCCAGGAAAAAAAAACACTCTCTGAACCCAGCACCCCAGGGCAGGAACGAAAGGTGGTCCCTGCACCCAGGGCAGCTGGGGGATGCTGCCTGCCCCCTCCCAAGGCACCTTCAGGTAGGAGTGTTATTGTTGGTATTTATCACTCCTTTACTGTTACAAGGGCATTGTGTCAGCAGACCCATTTAAGCTCTATTATAACTCCTTTTGACTGACAGGCAGAAAGTAATGAGTGTCATTGCCTGAGGAAGGCCAGACAAAAAGGAAGCTCTAAATAGACCTGTCAGAGAGATGCTAAAGAGACTAATACATCAACTAAATCAGCGCCCAATACATAAAAATCTTTTAATCTACCAGTCGTTTCAATTTTAAATGTTTACCAAGGCCCAGCATCTAAAATGCTGCCTAGGTAATATGCTTTTTCTTTATAAATAATTGTAACGACCCTTCTAACTATATGCCTGGATTTCTTCTCATGAAAAACAAGAAAAAGAGGAGGAGAAAAGAAGCGGCAGGCTGCCAGGGATCCTAATGCTTCAGTAGCTGACAAAAGACAAGAGAATTTGGGCTGATTTTTTTTTTTTTTTTTTTAAAAAAGCAGCTTTGGAATGATGAATTCACAAGTTGTTATGGGAACTAGCAGCACAGATGATGCCCCAAAGGAGCACTGAAGAATGTCTATAGGATCTGGAGGGATAATAATGTAATACAGACGTCTGTAATATGCATGGGTTTCACCAAAATCGTATGACAATTTGTAACCTAATATTCACAGCACACGGTCTGTGTGCCAGCATGAACCATAGCCCATGCAACACATCAGACCAAAACTATGTGGCTGGGATGCTCGATGGCGCAGCTCTGGCCCCCTCCCAGCCCTCCCGGGCCATCAGGAGAGTATCCCTCCTTGTTTGTTTATTTACTTTGACAACACATTAATTTTCATTCACACTACCTCACATTTTCCAGGACCTCTGCACTTGCAAACTACTGTACTCGGAACACACACGTGTGCCAGGGAGGGAGGAGCCGGGGGGGGAGCCAGCATCTGCGCCAGCAGCAGTTGGGGATGCTGGCAGCGAGGAGGACATGAGAGGTAGGTTTTTTTTCTTTGGAAGGTAACTGAGGCCATCACCTCAGCGCAGACAATACGTGCACCTCTCCTTCCCAGCATGTTAGGAGGGGATGTGCATTTTGGAGGAGGACTGAGGCCCTCTGCCCACACTCCTGCAGACCCCAAGAGCAATGAGTGCCTGGATGTGCTTCCATCTTCGAGGTGGACAAGGCTTTTTGTAGCTCCTGTCCCAGGCTCTGCACATGCACAAGCATGCTGCGAGTGTCAGGCAGGCTGAGGGTTCTCCCAGCACTGAGACAGCTAAAGCCTGTGGGTTGTTTTCTAAATGGGAAGATTTAATTTATGAACACCTTCATGCATATTTTAGATTTTAAAGGAGAGTTACAACACAGGCTGCACAGAAGAGCAGAGCTCAAACTACACAGGTCATATCTAAACCTGGGTTTACATATACAGCTAAGGTGCATTGGATCTATGGGTGATACATAAGCATAGACTAATCTGAATTACAGCAATTATACAACAGTCTCAACCTCAGATGGTGTTTGCAGAATGTATAACAGCATATACTACAGGTCAGATCAGGAATATTCTCCAGTGACCCACACTGTCCAAATGGCTTGGTCAAAGCACCACAGCAATGCAACATCCTTGGGACAACCTGGTGTGGGTGCAGACCACGGACAGGCCACAGTAACCAGGGGCTTCCAGACCATAAGTGACGCGCATAGATTGAAAAGAGCTGGGCATGTAAACCATTGCCATGGGAGATGCAGGATCCCAGATACAGTGATGAAATGTTACTGAGCTCTGTAAAAAGCACTCTAAGAAATTCCTCCAGAGTTCAGACCCACTTGCCAGCATAGCCTCTGAGCTTGTCCCCGTGCTTTGTAACTATGGCCTATGAGATATCATGAGCCCATGGGAAAATGATAAGAAAGGAGTTCAGAAGAAGAGTAGGGCAAAGTCTCACATCACTGCAGCCTACTGTTTGCTCAATATTGATGCCTATGAGATGAGAATCAGCTCAGCAACTGGGCTTGGTTTGCAGGTCACTGTGGGGGCTGTGGTCTGGAGATAAGAGCAAACCTTGCCGTGCTTCCCCCAGAGCTGCTGCTCACATTTGGAAGGAAGTCCAGTAAAACTGTAAAGGTACCTCTTGATCTGCCTTCCAAAAACCTCTTTCAAAATGTACTTTGCTGAGCTGTTTACGCAAATTCTTGCAAGTTGGCTTGACAGCATGCCAGTCCACCATCAACCGTGCAAAACAGCATTCCTCATCCCCCTTGCATCGCCTGTGCTCAGTTGGGCAGGGACACCCCGGAGGGAAGCCACAAGACCAACCCACCTTCCATGCTGCACACCTGCAACACAGGCCTACCCAGAATACACTCTCCAGATTTATTCCTGGAGTATATTTATATATGGGTTATAAATAAAGTGTGTGGCTTGCCATTCAGTCCTACTTCAGTGTTCATGCCTTCCTTTCACCTGCCCATCCGAGTCCATTAGCCTGCGTTATTTTTCCAGCTGTCCTTTCGATCTGTGCCAGGAGAGGGCTCTTGGTCTCCTTCCCCTTTGTAACCTTCAGCACACCAAAAGTTATAGACTGTATCAAATGAGCATGAAAGGAAATATTTCCTGCACCAAAAGCTTGCAGAAGCCATGTTAGGGAGCCCCATTACTTGTACAGAGGATAGAAGACTCATTCGTGATTTTTTTTTCTGCGCTAAAAGACCTTTCCTGGAGTTTGGGAGAACCAAAGAACTGAGGGTTTTAACACAGTACCTGCAGTTTGCATTTACCTAGTGATTTTCTGGAACCTCTTGCCAAATGTCTGGCTGTGTGCTCTTCCAGAAGGTAATAAAAAGCCTGCGCCATGCTTTCCCTGCAGAACTACTTAATGGGGTTAGGAGGTTTGTTCTCAATTTCACATAAACTCCAAGTAAGAAGGATACATATTCTCAGTATTTGCTGTGCTTTCCTCTTTGTCCAAGCCACCAAGCACTGCTCTGCCCTCCACCAGCAGACCCAGCCCTCCCCTAGAGCCTCCTGCGTTGCCTGTGGTCGGGTGTGCTTTGGATTGTCCTCCTCCCCAGCTCCCTCTTCTCCCCTGAAGCTCTGCCTCCCACCCAGCCAACTTGGTCAAAGTGCCCCAGCCAGACCTCTCCATCGCACCAGCACAACCTGTCTGGCTCATCAATCTACTGCCCTTACATACATGCTCTCCACCACTTCTACTCCAGTCCCTCAGAAAGACAGGGAGAGCAAAAAAAAGGTCCTTTCCGGATAGGGTTCACAGATGTCATAAATGGTCCACATCCCTCCCATCTTTGACAAAAGCTTGAGGAAACTTGGCAGAGCCCAGGTATCATCACCTATAAATTAAGGTCTGTGGACTAAAAACCATCCCAGACTGGGAGGCTTCCTCAAGTCACGTGAAGTTGTGCTCACACTCATCCGCCTGACCTGGGGCCCTCCAGAGAGAGTTCAGTGGGTCACGCTTCAGGTCAGCCAGCTCTTCCCTGCTCCGTGATGGTTTTCTGACTTCTTGAGACATGCAAGTCAGGAAAGAAGGAGATGCTGTGCAGCAGGACAACCCTTGCTGCTCTGGTTGATGCTGGACTTGAATCAGTCACTACTGCTTTGCAGACCTCTCTCCAAGCCAACTCACCAAGACAGGTTTCTCAACAGACCTATCCTCCTCGTGTAGGAAAACAAGCTCTTTCTCTGATTTGCACCTTTTACTCCTGCCTCAACTCCAGAGCCCCTGACAAGAGCCAGAAATCATAAGTGTTATCTATCAGAAATGTTATCCCATCAGCATCACTCCATCTCAGCTCCACGGGACTGTGTTGGACATGCTCCCTGCACCAACATTTCTCAGGACCTGGATTGACTCACCCCAGATTCCTCAGACCTCCAGCTGAAGGGAAAGGGTGAGCTAAAAGGAAAGATAATGCTTGCTGGTTTTTTGGAAATCTGATGTTCAGGCATCTTCCTTACCAAAATTTGTTCTGCATACGCATGGGTTCACCACTTTAGTCTGTTATCGCGGCTTTTGGATGTGTTAGATGTAAAAGGATGTGAGGAAGCGCTACCCTGAGGTAAGGAAGGGAAACAGGTCATTTCCACCCATACAGTGGAAATCTCAGGGTTACCAAGATACTGTTTCATCCTCAGACATGAGGCTTTATCCAGGCATGTCAGGATTTTTTAAGAGGGCAATTTATCACTAGAGGCAGTGCTTAGTGAAAGAGTATTAAGCTATGTACAGAGGAAAAATACAACAGTCTTCTTCAGAAAGCAGCCTGGCCCTTGAGAGTAAGGGCACTAATATGGGATTTAAATGTTTCCTCTTGAGCATACTTCATGCTGCTATAAAGAAGACAGTAATGTGTCACTTTGGGCACAGACGCTCTCTTAATTATACCTGCAGCATGGTATAGGTAATAAAGTAAAAAGGATGGAGAAGCAGCTAATAAATTACTTCCTTTATCATTACAGGAACCACACATGAAGAGTACTGAAAGAAAAACCAGAGAGCTGAGATCCTGTGTCCAATACGTGATTTGCACTGATCAACCCCCCACTAATTTGAAGTGCAACTTGGATTTTCCCTTGGAAACACTCATTGAGCAAACATCGCCAGCACACGCTTCCTGCCCTCCAGATCATCCCAGTCTAAGCGAAAAGTCAAACAAGACACTCTCAGTAACACAGCAGTGCCCCTTCCATCTGCAAAGCGGGTTTGTATTTCTTCCAAAAAAATAAACACAAAGGAGGACAGACAGGCTTCCATCTGACTTTTATCAAACCCTGGATGAAGGAGGACTTTCAACACTGCCTTCCAAGCAGCCCTTTGTAAAGATGGGAGGATGGGTAAAAACAACTTGTAATTAGAGTCTAATGAATCAGCACCAGTTGTCTAGCCAACAGTGCATCAGCTCCCATGTGCTCGTTAATCGCTTGATATTCTTTTCATCATGCAAGAGCAGCACACCGGTGAATCCATGCTCATTGCCCCCACAAACCTGCAGTGCAGGTTCAAACTCCATTTCACCCCAGAGAGAAACAGGACATGACTTTACCAGACAAAGCAGTCCAAGAAACAAGCAAACTTGCACAGCTTTCAGGGCTGATGCACCTGGAAGTACATTAAAGTGGCTGCAGCTCACCCTGTTTTACCCATTTGTGGAGCTTTGTTGCGGCCAAGAATCAAGCTTTGTAAGCAAGGCCAAGCGTTCTCTATGGCACAGTGGGAAAAAATTCAAACCACCCCAAAATTCCTTGGCAACAAGCCCTAGACTTCATGGCAGTATTAATTCAGCGCGTTTCCATGAAATACTTCTCATTCCCACCCCTCCTTGAAATGTACGCACAGGTCTTAGTCCCGTTGTGTTACAGGACGCGGTTCTGCCGGAAAGGAAAATGCCGTGGCATGCTCTGCAGTGGTGGGAATAATGAAATACTCAGGCTCTGCTTTTGAAGCTTGCATCAGCTCAGAAGAGCATTTCAACTTGGCAAGGTGTCTGCCAGCTCCAACGGCAGGGACTGACACTACTGTTCAGTCGAGGCGACATGCAGATGAGATGCTTCTTCCGACAGGTAAAATAATGAGTGCTCCATGATATTGGAATAAAATCCCTTTGCTGATGACTGCAGAGCAAATTTGCAAAGTTTGCAAGGAAAAAAAGATTTTTTTGTTCTAACTGCATATTTCTCATGAGATATGAAAATTAAACTGGATTTTCTTCCTTCTTGCATCTTAATAAAATTCCTATTAAAGACCATTTCTAAATCTTTAGTTTAGCTTGTGGTTTCAACTAGGCCAGAGGAGAAAACCGATTTTCAATTTAGAGCACAATCAAAAATAAAATGAAGTCCAGGTTCAGTTAAGAAAGATCAGAAAGGGTTGTCAAAAACATAGCTTGCTTTACTTCCATTTCGCTTTATAAATATAAAGGATATCAGATAATCGGAAGTTGCTTTTGTTAGAGATGCGTGTGGAGCTGCTGAGATCTGGACTGAGTGTTTTCAGTCCAAAGGGCAGGTCCATGTTCAACACAAAAGATGACTTTTCTGTTAAACCCTTTTATCATCTTTCCAACTAAACTGTTATCAATAAAATACAAACGAAAGTCATTCAGACTTAGGCAAGTTGAGCGAAAGTTTTGTCTTCTTATTTTATTCATTTTTCCCTTTCCTGTCATCTAGAGAATCTGACAGGGGAAAATAGTGTGAATAATTCCTGTAATGCCCCTGTAAAAATATGCAATACAAGAACTGCAAGCACATGCACACCCCCCCTCGATGCTGAGCCTGCAGCCGTCATTCACGTCAAACAGCAAGCGCCTCCCAAACACTGCTGCATTCCGTTTGCTTTCGCACAATTCAAATAACTAATGTTTCAACACATGAAAAGAAGTTCCTGCCATGACCATAGCCCAAACTCATGTTCTTACTTGATGTCAACTCTATCCCTTCAGTTCTAGGCACAGGGTAGGTCATTGCCGGTGACGTGCCTTTGGTATGACCTGTGATACCGTGAACGGGCTTAGGGAGCCGAGATCCCAAGGGATTTTACAAAGGACACTGAAACACCTTATCCCATCACACAGGACGGAAAGCTGCCTGGACAACACTGGGGAGGTTTTCCTGGTGCCCCACAGATCGTGGTGGAAATCTAGGGGTTTGGTGGGTTTAATTTCCGGTATCAGAGCTCAGGTGAGAATCAGGCTAATGAATTTCCCTTGTTGTACTTAACTCTCCTGAGCTCCAGATCATTTTCTGAACACATTATCTCCTATATCAAATAAATGTCTGAGAAAACAGCTGTCTACTACAGCATGTTACTCAATGCACTCTGACTGGACACACAATATCCACGGCAATGTTTTTTGGGGTTTTTGGGGGTTTTTTTGTCTGATTGGTTAAGGTATGCAAAAGAGGACCACAGATTGGTTTACATATGCATTAACCATAAATTATATTGCTACAAAGCATAAGGTCAAAAGAAGGAAGCGTAAAATAAGCGTTCAGGTTGGTTTCCCAGTTTCAAGTTTGTTATTTTTGGCTAAATTCCATGCCTTTCTTTTAGAGCAAAGACTGGGTCAGAAGATGAATTCCCAATGGAGCGAAGCATTTTCCTTTACTCTTCTCTCTTGATCCTCCCTTGTTCTGTAGCAAGAAGTCCACGAGCTATTTGCATGGCAAAGAAGGTGGTGGATTCAATACAGTGCTGCCTTTTATTCTACAGAAAACAGCACTGGTGGCAGGTAATGGAGCAAGAAATGCCAGGAGCTGCTGCAGGAAGGACAAGAGCAAAGCCAAGTATGGCCATGGGACACTGGGCTCGGAGCAATTCTACAGCACCCAGGCTGGGTGGTGGCAAGCTCTAGCTCAAAGGATGCAGACAAGACATGGAAGAAATGTCAAGTTTTGCTGAGTTTTAAGCCAGATTTAAACTATTACACATTCTTCCCCACAAAAACTTGAGCACAACTTCCAGCATGACCAACACCTCTGATGGGCTCTGCTGTCTCCTGCAATTCCATCTGCTTCGGAAATGTAGCACCCAGGGTTATAAACAAGGCTGCCCACCTCTGTCCTGCCAGCGACTGTGTAAAGTGCACCTATATATTATGTCTGTTGACATGAGGGAGAGGGGGACATGTTTGTATGCATGTCTGGATGACCCCTGTACAGGTTATAAGGAGGGATTTGTCTGCCCAGACTATTTCATTCCCTTCTTATGAGGGAAGGTGTGGTCACTTCTCAAAGCACCTGCAACTGGTCATTAAATTTCCACTAGCTAAGTAAATATGTTAGTAAATAAATATATATGTATTTGTAACTTATTAACTATACTGACTAACTTCACAGATGCACATTTCTTAGAATCTCAGAAATTTCCAAGCCACTCCAGCTTTTATCATACAGGCTGCAGTATCCAGGGCTAGAAGTGGCCCAAGAAAAAACAAAACCAAGTAAACTGCCAGCATGGCTGGGACTCGTAGATAAAAAATTACCTCTTATCCACCTCTTGGCTAAATGTGCTCTGCTAGCTGTCTCTGCACTTGAGCGCTGTGATTTTCAGCAGCAGCACAGCCAGCATCTAACCCAAGGTCAGACACGAACATGACGGTCTGAAGACTCACACGACCGATCAAGCCCTTGACTCTAGAAGTAACTGAAAGACTGACAAGCTAAAAATCCAGACTTAGGATTTGATGTGCAAAACCTAAGGCCAAATAAAAGCAGCTGTTGGGAAATCTTGAGAAAAACAGAAAATAGGAGTATGCAATGGTGAGCCAAGTTGTGACATCACATCTCACAGGTCTCGTCATGGACTAAGATGTTCCTTTTCTGGACTAATAGTGAGGAATTATAGCCCTGAACAGAGAAGTAATAATATGGGAAAATACTTGTAATGCCCACATCATCCCATCATGTGGGTTCTGTGCCTATCTGAATGCATCCCTGCATGTCCGAGGACACAGTGATGGGGTTGTTTGTTAGAGAACAGTAAAGACAAAAAACAACACAGATGGTATCTATCTGGCCTCAAAGGAGTTAAGATCACAAGGGGTAGCTTCCCCCCAGGCTCTCCCCAAAAGAAATGTGGAAAGCAAAGCATATGTGGACAGGACACCCACCCTAGAATAAGGAGGTTCAGCCCAGCTTGCAAGAAAGGCCTCGGTAGAGGTGGAACGTTTGCAAGCCAAGAGTGTAGTACAGATAGGTTAACCTCTTTGTGTTAGTTGCACCGTGTTGTAAATGCTTTGCACCTTTGAAGAACGAGTGGATCTTGTTTGACTTGAGAGCCACTTTCCTCAGTCTCTGTTCCAGGCTCCTGGCAGGACCCAGCCCTGCTTGCATGTGCTGAATCCATCCCCAGCTGCTCCGGGAGGCTGTAACCCTGCTAGCAGTGTAAGAGCAGAGAGGTAGAGAAATGCCACCCTGTATGCAGTGAAAACTTGGCATCTGACAGGGACCACCTGGAAAAGCCCAGGGAGAGACCTCAGGCACAGCAAGACATGAGAGGATTGGTGTGAATCACTAATCCAACACGAATTTTATCATTTCTTGGAGTATACCCGCAAGTACAGGGTTTTTTCAATGTTCATGGATATAACAGAGGGTGAAACCGAAGGAAAGTATACGATGATCATAATAGCAGCAGCTTTCTCTATGCATTTATTAAAGTAACATAAGGCCAAGATCCTGCTGCCTTCAAGAGTTTTGACAACGCCTTAGTCGCCATTAAGATATTGATGTAGCATTATTTTCTCTCTAAGCCCCCTAATTTGCTCTCAATTCATTGTTCATGGGATTAAGCCCATTTTTTTTAATGAAAACACAAGAAAAGCTCAGTGACAGGAGGATGAAGGAAGTCTGTGCTATTCACCAGCCACCCAGCCACCCACATGCTATCTTAATTCATCAGCAGACAAAGCCAGCTCTTTGTCTTTGCAGCTCCCTCTATGCCATTCATTCACGGTGAGATATCGCTCCCAGTAATCAGAGCCTGCCTATACAGGGCGAGGAAAAAAAAAGAGACAAAAAACATCTAATCAGGCCTTAGACTTAGCCCCATTGTCACAAAGACAGCTCCTTTTTTAAAAACAATGTATATATAGCAATAGATCTCTATTAAGCACCCTTTCCATGCAAAGTTAGTTGGTAGCTTATGTAACAGGCGGGCCACATGAGTATTTTCTTCATTTACAAGACTTTGCCACTAATAACAAATCAGCTGAGCATCAAGGGAAAATAATAATAATAATTCCCTGCGAATTATGCAGAAAGGCTACCCATAGTTTAAGGTTGCTTTAACCTTTGTATCTTCAAATACTTTGCTTTTCTGCGCTTAATGAACTACATATGTGATTTGCAACTGCTAAGGGGTTAATCTCTAACCATTGTTTTAATTGGATCAACAATTGGCCTTCCGCCACTTCCTTTGGAAGATTATTCCACGATCTAATAGAAATCAGTGCCAGAAAGTATTTTCCTGAGAATATATGCCAGAAGAAACACTATGGGAATAGATAATGACCCAAGTTTCACAAGGATCAAATATTGTAATTATTATCATCCTCAGCCAGAGTCATGACAGCTACGACTGCATGTGGTCACACTTCCAAAACTGCAACATCTTGGGAATGAGAAGCTAATGGAAAAACTTACTAAAAATCCTGCAGCTTGTACAAATGAAGAAAAAGGAAAAATAAAAGCAATACTTAATTCTATATTGTGCCATATTGTTTAGCAGTGGTACAAGTAAACGTAAAATCCAGATCTCAATTGCTTACATATTTTCTTTGTGAACAATATTAAAAATGTCTGAGCAGCTGAGACATCTCTTCTGCCTTTTCCTCAAAAGTAGCCATTATAATTTGCATTACTCAATGTGAATCAGCCCAAATCTATAACAAACCAGTAAGAAAAGCACTTTCCATGTTTTGCTTTTTGCTAGCACTTTTTAAACAACAACAAAGTCCTATCAGAATAAAATATCTTGTGTAACTTTAACTGTAACAGAAGTGTCACTCCTTCAGATCCAGGAAATCAAGTTCTCATATGCCTGCAGGCATAGCCCCAGCACCACACACTTGTGCAACTTACCCAGTGCCTCCGTATGGTTGAACACGTGCTGCATTTCACAGACAGCTCACGTGCTGGTGGCAGTAACTTTTCTCAGAAAAATATATTCTTTGGGCTAAATTTTCTTGACCTTAAGTTTAGCCTGTAGGCACTGAGAGGGGGGATGCTATCAGCAGTGAAAATGCCTTTGAGACATATTTTTGCAGGAATTTTTTTTTTAAGCACTCACCATACAGAGATCATTATTTATATTCTGAATGATAACTTGTATAATGCTCTTCCAGTTGCCATCTCTGTAAACTGGGCTATGAATACATACACATAAATACGTGCATAAATAGTATGTCTAGTTTTTCACCTTGCACTATGTATGCTTGTTCATATGAGCCCCATCACACAATCACTTGTTCACCAGCGTGAGCAATGAGATCCTAAATGTGCTGTACATGTTTTTCTAATGCTGATACACATGTAAAAGTGGACAATTTCTGGCACTGTGCACATGGCTGCATTACATTTAATACTTGTACTGGCAAAGGAATTTTAAGACTGGTATCATTGACATACAACCTGAAAAACATCTCAAGGAACTGAGGCCACCAAATTTTGGATTTTAAGAGAGAAAACTCTCTGCTTTAAGAGAGAAACCTCCTCTCTGAGGCAACTTCTGAGAAGGTCCCTTTGGTGTTTCCCCCACCCTAGCCAGGACACTCTAGCCATGACACAGGAATGTCATGGACCTAGTGAGACCAAAACCTTGCTTGAGGACACTTGAGCAAGACTATGGTGGGCCAGTACCACATGCCTGAAAAAGGCAGCAAGGGATTAGCAAGAGGAATAGATGAGCCCCTTCCCAGTGCTGAAGCTGACCCACGAGAAGCAATAAAAGGGATTCTTTCCCTGCATGACCCATTGGATAGATATTGACAAAATACTCCCGTTAGCTCTGTGGACAACTCTGATCATAGCTTTCGCCCTCCCTCCAAGCCCTGGCTGACTGCAGTCTGCCCTGTTTGCCTTGGGTTACAGCTATCTCCCTTTCTAGCCAAGTGGTTTTATGCAAGTCTCAGGCCCTTGGGTAATCCCCTGTGCAACCATGTTCTTCTGCAGATGGAAATTCAATCTAGGGACAGGTC
Source organism: Pygoscelis adeliae (assembly GCF_000699105.1). Taxonomy (NCBI): domain Eukaryota; kingdom Metazoa; phylum Chordata; class Aves; order Sphenisciformes; family Spheniscidae; genus Pygoscelis; species Pygoscelis adeliae. Next base: position 796,909 of record NW_008824591.1, read on the forward strand.
ACCCGCACAGGTTTCAAGCCAGAGGAATAGGCAGATCAGGCTAGGCCTGATGAAGAATGCCCTTAATTAGCTCCTCAAGGCTTGGTTTGTCTTATTGCTTCACCAAGGGTTGAAAGTCTCTGTTGGCACTTTTGAGACATTCTCATCTACAGTCAGAAAGGCTAATTATTAATTAAAGGATAGCAGTGCTAAATGATGCCTGTGTATTTCCTTCTGTCATACAGCTGCTCTTATTTGCTGTATCCTGTGTCTATAATTAACACTGTCCCAATGCTCTGCTCTTCACATCAATAAAACAGAGGTGGTGGGGATGTTACCAAGCCCTCTGCTTTATCAGCCGCGTGCTGGTACCTCTAGATTCCCTTCCCAGAAGGATCTGTTTGAACTCAGCAACAGTAGAAAGGCCTTCAGCTACTTCAGCAATGAAAAGATTACAAGCTTGAATACACTTACATATGTTTGTCTCGGAGTATAAGCAAATAGTGAAATTCTTTCTGCTAAGAGCAGCTGTCAGGATCCACACTGCTGGATCAGGGCATCCAGCAATAACAGCGTCTATTGCATGTGTCTGTCATCTTCCATTCAGTCCCCTCTGCAGGCTTTAAAATGTTCCTGACATGTCTCATCAGTTCCTGGTAGGGGCAGTGCCACTGTGCCCATTTTACAGGCAGGAAAATGGAAGTACAAAGCAGAAGAGCAACTTGATTAAAGCCAAACTATGTAAAGAGAGCTATAATCAAACCCAAAACCAAGCCTGTTTTTTAATGAATAGAAAATTAAATATAAATATATCTATTGCTGAGATACAGTGAGATATATATATACACACACATATATATATATTATCTCAGCATACTTTATGAAACCTCTCTTCAGTCTCCAGCCCATGTGAAATATTGAAGATACCAGACACATTAATTATATTTTTAGCCAGCACAGCCAGCGCTCACATGTTTATCCTTGGAAGTCTAGGGTTCATTTCCCAGGGACCGTTTCACAATTATTCAGTGCCTGCTGTTTTCCAGAATGGTAGAGATCGCCTTCTCCTGTGCAGTTCCTTCAAAAGGCAAATGACAAAACCAGCTCTGATGGTACCAAAAGAGCCTCTAACTTTGCAGGACACTGAAAGGGATGGGAATTGCTGGGTCAACGTTTTTCTGCAAGACGCTGCTGCTCATCAGCAATGCGTGCTATGTGGAATCACTGCACCCCTAATTTTTGGAAGGGGGGGAAAAAATCTTTGAAGAGAAACCAGTCAGAACATCCTAAAAGTAACTAGTAACAAGTCTAGAAAAGTCTTTCTGCTGGGGGGAGGGGCTGAAGTAAGAGAAGCAAGGCCGGAGATGGCCGGGGCGGTGGCAGGGAGAAGAGGAGAGCCTCTGTAACTCCGCTGTTTGAGCTGAGCGGTGGGGAGGGGAATAGAGGAACCACTGGGCTATGAAAAAAGAGGGTTGTAAAACTGGGGACAAGACCTACTCTGTGTACTAATGCCAGTGGGACTGTAAAGGAAATAGCTCCCTGGCTTTTCCAGCTGGTGGAAAGCTCTTGCTGCAGCAGCTCTAATAGATGCGAGGGTGCAGTGGGGAACGTGCTGCACCTGGGTAGTGCTCAGCGGTTGAGACTCAGGAGTACTGCCGAGATGCAGGGCTGCTGCCAAAATCTGCCTGCGGGCAGGGGTGGAGGCAGAACTGCCAGGCAGAGAGGGTTAAAAGTGGAGGAACAAAACAGAAAGTTGAAGAGGAACCAAGTGAAGGTGGAGAGCGATGGCAGGGAGGTGCAGGGGTCAGAGCCTGCACAACTACAAACTACCAAGCAAGTCGGTCATTCCCTTCAGTAAACCGCAGGGACAAAGACCTCTTTAAAACTCTTTTTGGGGCATGGTCAAGGCGTGCAAAGTTTTTCAGCTCCCAAGTGCTACCTCCCCACATCAGGTTCAGCTCAGAAGCAATGCACAGGGGTTGCAACACTCTCCTCTTTTGAGCCCCAAAAGCCCACCAATAAACAAGAACAATGTCACAGGGCTACGGAATTGCCATAAAGGCCTCGAGAAGATGAAAACCTTTGCAGGGTGGATGCAGCCAGCCCACCCAGAGCAGTGCAGACACAAGGCAGTCTGCACCGAAAGGCTGGGATGACCAGGGCTCCTTCTCCAGTGCAGTCCACAAGGATGGACCTGACAGAGGTCCACATTAGGCTCCTTTGAAGTTACACCACTCATATGTCCAGTAAAAGCCTCCTTAGCTTGGGGCCTATAAACATGCATATGTATTTAACCAGGTTTTATTCACTGATTGAGAAAATCAGAGCCTAACAAAAAGCAAACGAAGGGAAAATTCACACAGCTCACTCACATGCTTAAGGGAGGCAGTACGTAATCGCTCAGACCTTCCCCAAAGTAAGACTTCAAAACTGGATCTGAAAGTCACACAACCTCTTTCTAGCCCGCATCTCACCACCACGGTGTAAACACTCCTGATCAACCCTACTTTCCTTAAAATCTGCACATCTCCGTCCATGCACCCCATACCCACCCTGTCCATGTAACACAGACCTGGGCAAAGGAGCCAAGAGAGCACTGCCATTTAGCCTTCCCCAGTTGACTCAAAGTCTAAAACCGTTATTTCATATGCAGAAGCAGACATGAAGGCTCGTTTCCTATAGATTTGCATCCTGTGGTCTCTCCTTGCTTCCCCAGCTCCTCCAATTCCCTTTTGTGCTTTGCCAACAAGGCAGTATCAGAGTGTGACTGACTCAGCCACACATGCCAGCTGTACCACCACTGGGGACACGCTTGTGGCCACAAGGCTATTGTCTGCTGCAATGATTGAGAAGCTGAGCTATAAATGTCCTTTCACTAGTGGAAGCATCCACTTGGGTGTCTCTGCTCTGTTTTCACAGAAATTGCAAGAACTGATTATCTTGGAGATTCTCTCTCTGCCAAATGAAGTTGAAATTGGACAGCAGATGCAAAAGATGTTAGG
>NW_008824591.1:800002-803814 GCF_000699105.1 Pygoscelis adeliae
AGGGAAAGACTGACAGAGTGACTTCCAAAGCCTCCTTAGGAAACCAAGCTAAAACTTGTAAAAATGTCTTGCTGGTGCTTAGGTGCACATGTGAGATTTTGGATAGGCACAAGAAACAGGTTTGTTGCATAAGTGAGGAATGCTAATACAGTCAATTCATTGGGCAAGCCTGCGCTTTAGAGCCCCTTCTTCAAATTTTCTCCAATCTCTTATTCACATTACTTCCCTAAGGAGCATCTTCAGTACTAACAGACTCACATGCAGGGCTCAGGTCTCAGACCTAGACAGAAACACACCTTCCTTTGACTTGTGATCTTCATTGCTCCCAGTCAATTCCTTTCCACGTCTCTCACCAAGACACAGTGAAGATGGAAACCCTCCACAGGGTACATCCCACCATCTGCAGCAGCAACATGAGAGGCGAAAGCAACACCAATGCCACGCGCTTGGTGCAGTGCTGAGCCCGTCTACGCTCTACGCCATGAAGCACAGGCACCCAGGAAAAGGGTGGGAGAAGCGGGAGGTACGGGAAATCTCTCCCATTTCGATGAAACGGCACCCCTGCTGCACTGGGTGGGCCAAGTTACCGCTAAAGAGTAGAAAACTTGTATAAAACCCAAAGAGAAGGGAATTTTCAGCCTCGGACACTTAATGCACTGGGCCAAATGTATTGCCATGGTGCGAATGCATAGCTTAAATGGAACTACAGCAGGGATAAGGCATATTATTAATTCATATTCCATTTAGATTACTGTTTAAAAGTATTGTCTCAGCGCAAGCATTACTAGATGCTGTTCATTTGTTTCTCTCTGAGAGCCACAAGAAAAAAGAGATTAGGTAATTGCAATGCAAGCATGAAATACAATCAGTGATTTTATGAAATCTAGCCTGTCCCAAACCACAGTTTTGATATTGTTCATAAACACCATCTGCAGATTTGCTTTATAAACAAACATTATGTTTATATTTTGTAAGAATACCGTTTCCTAATGAAAAAAGATTTTCTTTTGTTTGAAGAACTGACAAACCCAGAAACACTCTCATTCTCCTACTTTGCAACTCATGGTTTCTGCCTAAAATTTTGGAGAAACAAATTTAATCAAATACTCATGGAGCAAGATAAATCACTGCTGAGAAACAGATCCTAAACTGAGAGATTCACAAATTCATAAATACTTGGAAAAGGGTATATAAATGTCTGCCTCTGATAGCAGAGAAGATAGGTTCCTTCAGAAGATGTAATGACCCGTTCTCTAACACTATGCCTGGAGGAAGCTACTTCTAAGCATTTGGTGTTCAGGCTATCTTCATAAGCACAAATGTCGATACTCCTACAACGCTTTATGTTAGCTAACAATTAGCTAATCTTAGCTAAAGTATTATGAACACAGTCCACTAACATCTCATGCCTGTGTCTCCAAGCAGATGTTCAACAAACATTGTTGTGCCAGTTACCTGTTTTAAAATCACTTTTTCAGTCTTTAAGGCTTTGTCTTTGTTCCTGTATTGCAGAAAGACCTCAACAGGAAACTTGGTTTGGCCTTTTCTTTATCACTTGTTGTTTAATGTATCCTACAAAATCACCTTTCTTGTTTCTCCTTTTGCTAAAACACTTTTAATCTTTCTTCGGAGGTAAATCTTAGTCTTTTTTTAGCCATAGCCTAAAAATCTGCCATTAGCAGAGACTCTTCAACATGGTGTTCACAACAATAAGCTCAGGGAGAACATAGCCATATTTCTCAAATGCTTTGATAATACCAATTATTATTTTCCATCCTGATTTTTGCACAACCACTACTTTGTTTGCTTTCTTCAGTGATGTGCAGAACTTAATGCTGAATTGTCCAAGTCTCCCCCGCAAAGGCTTGAGCCATCATGAACCCTACCCACCGCCTGCAGCACTAATGAAGTCTGCACTCTAACACTGCCCAAAGAGAATTTCAGCTTCTACTTCATCGTCTAATAGTATATCTTTAGAAATCATCTCTGTCCATAACTAAATTTATCTAAGAGCATCATTGTGAGAGTCCTCATCAAAGATTTTTTGGAAGCTGATATAAGTTCTAGCCTGCTGGCTCTCTGACTGCAGAGTATATTGATTCCCTTAAAAAATTAAAAAAGGCAGAAAACCAGCATGAGTCTTGTAGTGGAAGATTTTGGGTCTTTTTGTAGCTCTTTCATCCAGTTTTTCTCGATGTTGCCCTTGTGATGATCAATAATTCTCTATCATCACCTTGCAACTCCTGTGGACAATTATGGTATGTGCCATATTCCACTTCTCCTGGGGAGAAGTAGATTTCAACAGGTTTGTATATTTTTGTTAGCAGCCTAGCACCCACTTTAAGTGCTTTCAAGAGTCTTGAATGATTATTGCTCTGTCCTGCTGACTAATTTCTATTGAAGTTAGCATTTTGCTTAAACACTTCCTCTTCTGATAGTTCGCTGACTAACAGTGCCTCCCCTTATTATTGACAAAGAGAAACCTGGAGGAGTAAGCATGCCTCCGTAGGGCTGAATAAAACCTAGCACTGGTGAAATTCAGAGGGGGTTTTCCCACAAGTCTTGTGATTCAGTATACGTTTATTATGACCTATGACATTTCATATCTGTTTCTGGCTCAGGTGATTCATTAAACAGCAGAAGAGCAAACAATATGAATTTTTTCTACAGTCCTCAAATCAAGAATTTTATGGTGAGTTGGTTCCCTCATAATGCTTCAAAAGAATGATATTGTTGATATACCTCAGTGCCAGATATATAATAAAGAATAATTTTTCTATCATTATCATCAAAAATGACTGGTGTGTCTGCAGCAAGCTTAGCTCCCGGCTATAAACTGTTTTGTTTACAGAGTGCTGCAATCATTACAATATGTATGTGGGAGAGATCACTGCTTCTTTCACTAATACACACCCTGGACATTTCATGGAGGAACCTGAAAGTAATTTATGAGAATAAGCTGATTCAGAGAACAGCAGAGGAAGGCCTGGATGACTTCATCTTGGATCGGTTGCAGTGTGCATCACAAAACACATGACTGCTCCAAGTCGCACACTGCACCTCCTTACCAGCACGGCTTGGTGATGTTGAGCACAGACTTCCAAATGTTATGCACACACAAGATATGCATCAATATTAGAGTTGGGACAATTTTGCTGTAGGGCTGCCTCCCAAAGAAGCAAAGGTTTTGCACCTCAGTAGGAGAGTGGTAGCACTGTACAGTGTCATAATCACACAATCCACAGACATTTTCTGAAAATGAGGTCATTTCCATTGCAGAGAGGCACATGAGACATTTATTCCCAGAAAATATATCATGCTACACTAGGGAAAAAGAAAGAGAAGAGATCATTCTAGCTTTGACTTTATTACATCAGATTTGGAGGGGGCGAGAGAAATTTTTCACAATCCGTTCTGCAAAGGAGTATCCCTTGTTTTCAGACAGAAAACATGAGTAACTATTATACTGGGTAATCTTGCTTACCCACCTCTGGCTGAAAGGAGAGGATTTCAACTGTAAAGCCTATAAAGCAAAACCATAAAGCATAATAATATTGTCGTGGTTTAGTCTCAGCTGGCAACTTAGCACCACCCAGCCGCTTGCTCATTCTCCCCGCCCCAGTGGGACGGGGGAGAGAATCGGAAGACTAAGAGTGAGAAAACTCGTGGGTTGAGATAAGAACAGTTTACTAATTGAAATAAAATAAAATAGTAATAATAACAATAATAATAAAAGAATATACAAAGCAAGTGATGCACAATGCAATTGCTCACCACCCACCGACCGATGCCCAGCCAGTCCCCGAGCAGCG
>NW_008824591.1:804600-891432 GCF_000699105.1 Pygoscelis adeliae
TCCCCCTGATCATTTTTGTGGCCCTCCTCTGGACCCGCTCCAACAGGTCCGTGTCTTTCTTATGCTGAGGACCCCAGAGCTGGATGCAGTGCTCCAGGGGGGGTCTCACCAGAGCAGAGCAGAGGGGCAGAATCCCCTCCCTCGACCTGCTGGCCACGCTGCTTTGGATGCAGCCCAGGATACGATTGGCCTTCTGGGCTGCGAGCGCACATTGCCGGCTCATGCCCAGCTTTTACCAAAGCTGTCAAGATCTTGTCAGCAACAGCACCCACAGGAACCCTCCACACACATCATCCCACCCATCCCAGAGAAAATGGGTGACTATGTCCTGCAGGTCCATGTAGACTCCATCAACCAAGAACAAGCCAAAGCCTCCTGCCTCTGTCTCCTGGGAGGAGAGCTGGGTTTCTGCTGTAGTGAAGATGCTCTTTCAAGAAACAAAACTACTTCAAGGAATTCAGCTGCTTCCTTGTCTTCTCCTACAGCCCTTGCTGCAAACAACTTCCACGAGCACCAATACTCCAAAAGACCCCCTTTGGGGACCTAGGGACCTCACAGGACAGCAGCTCTGGCTGCTTCAGCAATTGCATCTCAGGAGCTTCCTCCATGTCTCCAGCTTTTAAAGATCTGCCTGTTTCTGTTGGATCACTTTCCCAAAACAGCAGGAAAGCAGCACCCAAAATAATGTTATAGGCAGGACTTTTAGGTCAGGACCAGATAACAAATACTGTTTTCAGGCTTTTTTATGAATTACAGCGATTCCACACACTTTCTGAAACACTTTGAGTGCAGCTGTGGAGAGTGGGAAGCATAAAGGCACAATATTAATTCCTATAGCATAGCTCTGATCCTTTATTGTAGCTGCAGAGAATGGTGGCTCAACTATATACCCTATAAGGAAGAAAGTACCATGTAATGTTAGTTCTGGCTGTGCTGAACACCCCAGTTATTTGGGTTTTCCCATGAGCAACCTAAGGAGTGACTTGCTCAGCATTTCCATGATAACGTCTCCATTCATCTCTAAATCCACACACTAAGTTGGTTGATAGTGAAGGACTGAGGAGAAAACTTAGCCACAGAAAGGAACATTACTGGGTAAAAAAGTATTTACCTGCCTTTCTTATCGTCTCCCACCTTGCACTGAAAGCATGGGGCAGATCTCTGCTGCATGTCCTCTGGAGGCTGAGCTCCAAGCAACTTCACCAGGATGGATTTTTGGTGTTTTTCCCATCAGCAATGCCTTTTGTGAATCACCTTCACCCCATGGTAGTAAAGTCATGTAAAAAACCCAAATCACAGGATTATGATTTCACATGACTCATGGGTAGGAGGAGAACATGGCCTAATGGAGACTCCTGTTCTGAGGAAGATAAACCCATAAAAGAGAACTTCAGAAACTATCCCGAGCCCTGACCAATGTCCCTCTGCCTGTCACTCTGCAGGGGCTCCGTTATGTCACCCTTTTGCCAGTAAAAGAAAGTTGCCACCGAAAGGCTGCTGTTATTTCAGACTCATTCCCAATGACCACTCGGGCTGCAGAGGACATCTCTGTCCTTGCTGTCACCCTTCCTTCCTCCTGTCCTCATTGTATATGACACTTGTAACCTCCAGTCTCTGCTCTCAACTGACAACACTGGGCAGATAATTAGAATAAAAGGCTTGAGATGCAATAAAAAGCATTTTAAACACTAAAAAAAAATAAAATAGCTAAAGGTTCTGCGAGCAATACATCACCACCCATCTGCAATATCAGTATGTCAGCATCTGTCTGCCACAAACATTAGTCCATAAAAACAAAGGAATAAATCAATGGGCCTGTACACCCAGGCATATTATCTCAGAGAACACTGCAGGGCTACGAAGCTCCCTCTTTATTTGCTCAGCCAGAACCATTCACTCTGCTTACAAGGCAACGTTACAGGATGAATTATCTTGCAAGTGCCTCAGTATATCACCATATAAACTTGTACACACTATGACAGCAGTTATCAAATAACTTGGCATCTGAGCAGTTGTCTGCCCTGGTTATGGGCAATTTTCACATGTGTTTGTTTCGAAATGCCCAGTCCCCCTTCCTTTTGCACCCCACAAGCCTACAACTTTTCCCAGCATACCTCCCACTGCAGCGTCCACCTTGGCTGCTGGCAAGGGCACGGGCAAAATGACACTGCATTTCAAGCTGTAATGATGAAGAGGTCCCTGAGTCCAGTCCCAGAACACACTCATACCACCCGCATGGATGGAGAACCACCGTTAGCCTCTGACCGCTGTGTACATGTTGGGAGGGATGGTAGAAGCAGCACTTCCACTAAAACTGTGGTTTTTAGCACTGTCCGTAGTGGAAACTTCAGTACCACGTATGCAGCAAGCCTGGCCCTACACATCTGATTTTGCTCAGGTCTTCAGCAGAAAAATCCAGGCTGATGTATCACATAGAGTGGATCAAGCCCGGCTGCTCACCTCACCTTGACCTCGTTCCCATCCACTTCAGGAGCCAAACTATCTTTGGTGACCTTCTAGGGCACAGAAATAATGCAATAGGACCTTTATCTGGCACCCTCTCACCTCCCTTTAAAAAAAATACAACAAAACCACCTGAGAGTGGCCGAACTACAACTGTCACATACTTATAATGGTGAATTAAACAGGAGATGAAGGTTTAGTGATTAATCTTCAACTACTCACAGTGCAATTTATCCTCTTTATATTCTTGACCTCCAGTCTACAGGAGACAAAGTGCCTGTTTTTAACCAATTTCTAAAGAGTCTACTCAAAATTTTTGCAGCCAATAGCTCCAGTGTTCACCTTTCCCACCCTGGGGCTGCTCGAGACAAAACGAAACAAAGGCTGCCGTTGTCATCTGATTTATGCTGGTCCAATTCCCACCAGGCAAAAGGGAGACCGGGCCAGAACACAATTTTGACACTCATAGCTAGTCTGTGTACACACATCCACTAAGGTCCTATTTCAGGAAAGACAACCAAGAAGAATGAGTTTTACATAATGACGTGTGAAGGGGAGAAAAAAGGAAACTGGACCTGCTATAATTAGAAAGTGCTTACGCCCCCAAAGACGGCTACTTCAGCCCACGCATTTCATCATGAGTAGGTGCTCAGCTATATTTACCTCCTGTAAGAAATGTTTAACTTGAGATGGGACACAGAAAACCCCACCAGGATGTGGTAAGTGAGAAGGGAAGTTCACAAGATGTGATCTCTAACTGACATCATTTTGAGGCACATATGAAACTCAGATGCTTTTTGGGTTTTTTTTAATGTGTAAGTTACTCATTTAAAAAAAAAAAAGATAGAAAGAAAAGAAAGGTATTCTTAAGAAAAAAAAAAAAAGCTGCATCAATAGCACAATGGTAGCTTTGGGGCAACTCTGTTTTTCATTTAGCAATTAAGTCCTTCTGTACTGGAGCCCAGTCCTCGCGCTGGTGTCTCAGCAGGGAGGACCTCCCGCCAGGGAGCTGCACCTGTGTGCCCACCACAGCACAATGCTGCCGGACTGGCCTGTCTCACTTGAGCTGGCCAGGTCCACCCATCACTCTGCTCTGCAGAAATATCATGACCCCAGAGTCACCGGTCTGTGGGCTCTGCACAGCATTTCCCTTCACCCATGGCCACAGCCAGGGCTGGGAAACACCACTGAAGTCTTTGCCAATACTGATGCAAGGAGCAATATTGGAAGAGCTGCCTGTACTAATGCACCCAGGAGCTCTGGGGTCAACATGATTGGTGGTCTGGATGGGAAAGGGGACACCTCTCGCCCCATCTTTTCCCCCTTTTTCTCTTTCTTCTCCTTCTTTCATTGACCCTCTGGCCTCCAGCTGATTTCCATGTTTCATGGAGTTGGTGGTTCCCAGGACCGGCACCTACACCACATGCCTCTGAACACATGCAGGCACACACAGCCACCAAGGCTCATTCCTCTGCTTGTTTTATCGTACAACATGAACTTAGAGAGGTGCTGAGTAGGAGCTGAACCTGAAAAACAATTTTCTGAGGTCTTCTGGTAGAGAAAAAAGGCTCATGTGGGACCCCACTGCCATTTGAGTGATGCACAAAATATCTAACAATGACAGAGGAGGAAGAGAGGAGTCCTGGGAGCTGGTAGAGGGGAGAGCACCAGCCAGTTCCCAAGTTTCAGTACTCTTCGTACAGAGCAGTCACTCCAAAGGGAAGAGCATCACGCTTTTATCCCTGAATGGCTGGAGCAGGGATTAACAAGTGAGATGGATCCAAAAGCTTGGTAGAGAAAGCACTAATTAAAAAAAAAAAAAAGAAGAAAAAAATAGTACTTGTTCACGTCACTAATTTCTGGAATATATGTCAACGCTTTCCAGTACCACCTTCTCCATTTTCTGGACAAGAATGGAGCCAAAGGGGCACTGAAGCTTCTGGCCTGCAGCCTCCCAGGCATCCGATGAGCCAGGCAGTGCCCACAAGTTCCCTAAAGCACCCCAAAAACTAGCTGAAGTTATTCCATGAGTGCAGCCATCACTAAGGAGAGCTCGTGCACCTCAGAGCTTCCCATTCACCGACACAGGCTCTGCAACCGTCTCTATAGCTTTTAGCAAAAACGCAAACACCCATCGTGCCATGTAAGAGAGGGCTGCGGGACTTGCCACAGTGTTAGCACCGATGCTGCATGCTGCCAGGGAGAGGCTGTCTTGTTCAGATCAAGCTTGGAGGTGTCTATCTTGGGCTGTGCAATGCTGAGTTACTCCATGTGCCCATGGGCAAGACCCTTTCCATTCGAGTTGGGTGTCTACAGGCTAGATACCCAGTTTGAGCCAGTCAGCCATCTGTACTCAATGACTACTTCATGAGGAGCTAAAACACCTCTAAGAGCTCCCTATTTCTCCCAGCTGGCTATTGAGAGAACCTAAAATGATAACGTTGACTTAAACTTTTAACTTCTATATATTTACAATTGCATCACTAATCTCACCCCAACCTTCTGTCCCTGTATGCATCCAGAAAGAACAATTTAACTTGGAAGACCTATGGCCAATACTTCACCACCAACAGAAAATAATTGTCTAGCCTCAGATGCACAGACAAACAAAAATGAAAAAGCCCTGGACATTACAGTGCCTTAGCTTCATTCATAATTTGATTAAAACAAATGAGATCAGTTCTGCATGCAGACCTCTTGGGGTACCAGGGAGGAAGGCAGATTACAGATGTCAGTCTCTCCAATCTGGTGCCTACAATGCCAGAATGACAATCCTGGATACAAAAACCTTCTTGCAGCATCGCTAGTCCTCTCTACCTCATGCTGTTGTGTGCTCTCATGTCCCCACTCAGTTTCATCCCCATGAACACCACCACAACCCGCACTGTGACCTATAACTGTCACCTCAACATTGACTCACAGATTCCTCCAAGAACCTATATCCAACTACAATGAAATCGTGTTCATTTTCTCTGGATAACACACTGAAGGCACAGCCTTTCTACACATCCACGCAGTGAAAAGTCTCATCAGCTTGATTCTTACAATCACAGCATGCTTTTGCCCTTGACAAATGCCATCTCGTCATACAATATTCTGCTGCTGGCCCGTCACTATGAGCATCTCACCTTCCACCTCCTCCCTCTTTACAGCATTAAACAAGAACTGCTTGTCTCTGTTTTCAAGGCCCTTCCCAGCACCCCCCAACCCAGCCTGTCACTCCTGCATTTGCTGTTGCAAGGTCAAATTCTATTTCATGGACTGATCTGAGGAAATCTCTGCTGGTACTTACTGGTCTTACCAAAAAAAAGAAAAATATCTATCTTCTTCTGCTTCTTGTAATCTGCTCCTTCAAAGGGAAGACAATGATGGAGTTCAGGCTGGGTCATCTGTGAGACATGACTTAAAAACACAAGGGAAAAAAAGATAGCACAGGCATGCTACAGTGTCAGTTATTTATAGGTAGCCTTCAACAACTAAACATTATCTCTTGATCAAGATCCTACATAGGAAATACTAAGTACCTACCACTTTCTGGAGAGATTTAGAGGTGGAGGCTATGGAGAGCAACATAAAACTTACAGTGGAAAGTTCTGTGTTTAACTACAAAGAAACACGAGCCTCTATAACACTGCAAATTGCCTTCTTCAAGAGGAAACCAAAGGCTCAGCCACAGCCTGGTTCAAGAGATCTTTCATTAAATTTCCCTCACAGCTAAAAAAACCCATATTCTGCTATTTGCCGGAGCTATAGGTTTTACCCATGATATCCCGATGAAAGCCAGAGCCACACAAATATTTCCACAGCTGCTCAAAATGTTTGCTGGATTATAAGGTCACATATAGGACACATCTTCAGTTCGCTCTTGGTATAGAGCCTCTATGCTGAAAATGAAGAGAATTTTTTTGGCACCAGGGGTCCTCATTTTCACTGATATTCCTCTACCAGCACCGGTATCCAGGGTTATTTAACCTTGTCAAGTCCCTTTTGATGGGTGTGAATTCTCACTCTGGAGGGGCAGCGCCCTGCCTCCATCCCAACCTCGCTGTAAGAGATACCGGGAGTGTTTGTGAACTGACCAGAGATTTGCCCTGGGACTGTTTCAACATGAGTCATTTAAGCACCCAACAAACAAACAAACAAACAAACAAAAACACCCAAAACAAAAACCAAACAAAAAAAAAACACCAAAAGAACTAAGAACACAGAACCAGGCAAAAAAACTCTACACACACACACACCAAAAACCAATGAAAAATGCTAGTTTCTGCTGAGGAAGACCTGTTGTCCTTTCTCTCCCCTTGCACAGATCTACACAGCTGGATCAATAAGCACGCTCTGCTCAGCAGAGCCATCCGACACCCCAAAAATGGGAAGCCTGCAGAATTTCCTGGCAGTCCAAACCGACATGAAAGAAGAGTAGTGCTCTGCACTCAGGTGATGCTTGGGGCTCAGGCAGGTCTCCAGCTAGAAAGTGTAGGCTTCACCTCTGGACCTCCTCTGGGAGAGGAACTGACCCAGATACATGATTTTGCAATGAACATGGTTTTGTAAGATGAAGGTGTCTCTAGGACAGCAGGATTCACCTCATTTAGGTGCAGATGCAGAACCAGCCCTGGGGAGCAGTCTGGCAGGCATTGTGCGGCCCAGAGCTGTGTGGGGGAACGGCTGCATTACGAACCAGATCAGCTACCCTGTAGACAGAGGTTCAAAACAGGAACATGACTTGGGTAGTACCAAAAAAATGGATTATTCTTTATCAGCCACTTCCCCTCACTCCATGGTTTGGCTGGGGTTTTTTGTTCTTCCATTGAAATACTTTCAGCCTTCAGGAAGCTGCCACGCTGTATTTGCCCGCTCTTTGCAAAGATGGGGACATGTAAGCTTCCCTCCTCCCATCCCAAGCTCACCACCATCTTATCGGTCTTGCCTCCAAGACCGAGCATTATTTATTATTACTTAGCATGAGGCTAAATAATCCAATACCAGAATTTTGAAGCCAAGTCAGATGCTAGTCAGTGATAGGTGGCTTGCATGAAGTCATTTGGGGGTTTTACCATTTACCTGGAAGAAGCCAGGACCTTCATGTTTTAATTATTACCACTTTACCAAGCTTCACCTCAAGCTACCTGGAAAAACAAGTAATAGAGATGCATACATATTTGCTGATGAGCAACGATGAATGCTGGGAGGGGCAGAAATAGAGATAAATCAAAGCATGTTCACAAAGGTTGGGCTGGCAGCGCTATCGCCTTGATACATTGGTTTAATTTTTGGCGTATGTCAAAGGTCTACAGACACGGTGCTTTCCACTCAGCCAACAAAAAGCTCTGAGGCTATATTGCTTTTGTCACACCGAAGAAACCAGCATACAGGTGGAAAGAAATATTTCCAGACTCTCATTAGAGTATCTATGTCATAGATAAGCATCGAGTCTTGCCTAATCCAGTCTCCTTTCCATTTTCTACAGTATGAAATTGTATAGTCACAGTTGCAGGAAGGAATGTACTGTGAAGGCTTGAAGTGCTCTACCTTTTAAATAAATAATGGAGCTCTTTATTTTATTTTATTTATTCTTATTTTATGCTAAATTCAATGTAATATAAGTATACTGCTTGTCAGTGGGACAGGGAACTTACCATTATCTAATACAATCTGGATAACGCAATAGAGACAGTTACATCAGATGCACATCCCCACAGTGTAAGTGTGCTGCCATTCTAAAATGCAAAGATTTTTTAAAATCCAGAACTCAGAAAATCTGAAAAATTAACATGAAGATGGGATTTCTCAATCAGATAACTGATTTGCACTCAGCTGTAACAGTCATCTGAGTTCTTTCCATCCGTAGTTGAAAATAGTTTTCTAAAAATTTTAATTTAGTGCAAAAGTTACAGCCACATGCTAGATTTTAAAATGAAAGACACCATTAAAGATAATTTTCTCGTTTTGCTGAGTTAGCTTTATGCCTCGGTTAGGGCTTGAATTGGGTTAAGTAAGAATGCTAATTTTTTCTGCGTTAATTCTTAATCGTCTAGCACATCTTCTTTGATGTAATACAAGGATGGAAAGCTATTTTAAGATTGTCTAGGAAAAGTTAAATTGCATCACCTTGTACTGCAGTACAAGGTTATTATGCACCTACACCCCCACCTCCCTCCATCTACAGCCACATTGCAATCAGTCGTTTGCACTTGTTGAAGACCACTTTGTATCAAGGAATGAAACTGCCTAGGACCACCAAAACAGGGTGTCCTGGTTTCGGCTGGGATAGAGTTAATTTTCTTCCCAGTAGCTGGTACAGTGCTGTGTTTTGGATTTAGGATGAGAATAATGTTGATAACACACTGATTTTTAGCTATGGCTAAGCAGTGCTTACACTAGTCAAGGACTTTTCAGCTTCCCATGCCCTGCCAGTGAGAAGCTGGGAGGGGGCACAGCCGGGACAGCTGACCCCAACTGGCCAAAGGGATATTCCATACCATGTGACGTCACGCTCAGCATATAAACTGGAGGGAGTTGGTTCAGGGGGCAGTGACCGCTGCTTGGGAACTGGCTGGGCATCGGTCAGCAGGTGGTGAGCAATTGCATTGTGCATGACTTATTTTGTGTATTCTTTTATCATCATTGTTATTATTATTTTCCTTTCCTTTTCTGTCCTATTAAACTCTCTTTATCTCAACCCACGAATTTTACTTTTTTTTTTCCCCCCTGATTCTCTCCCCCATCCCACTGGGGCGAGGGGGGAGGGAACAAAATGGCTGTGTGTGTTTAGCTGCATGCTGGGTTAAACCACAACACAGGACCACTTTGCAGGCTGTGCAGAGAAAGCAGTTTTGGACAGCAAAGGGCTCAAGGAAGTCTTGTTCCCTTTATTGCAAGTCTCATGAGATTTAAGGGCAAAGAGACCCTTGGTGAACTTTGAGGAATTTATATCCACTTTTCACAATCAAAATTTTTTTAGCTTTTTGTTCTAACATAACCATTTTCTACCAAAAAATCTTCTTTCAGAATTGAGATTCCTCTCCATGGGATAACAACTGGACATGCTGAGTAAAAATCTGAGCAAAGACAAGTAATTGCAAAAACTCCTAGAGTTTTCAATACAACTGTGATTTTACCCTCATTTTCTTTTTTTTTTAAATAAAAGCTTAGTCTTTTACTAGAAGATTGTAAATTGTACAGAATCTATGTTACATAGCAAAATCCTGCGTAGAAAAGTTAATAACCTTCTTATGCCCAAGCCACTTACAAAAAGATGGGATGGGAGACAGGGGAGAGGTGAGGGAGCAGCCAGGGGAGGGATGACCTCTTACAGTTCCCAGCCAGGAAAGATGCATGAACTAAGTCCCTCGGTCTTGCTTAAATCACTCTCCTCTTGGACCAGAATTGGCAAGCGTGCCGCAGCTAAGAAATACAGAGGTCAGCATGTGTCTGCTTCCCGACACCCCAACCAAGAAGGAGAAGCAAAGCAGAAACGGAAGAGGTGGGGGGCAGTTTAACCCACATGCCCCTTGCTACATGACTGCACATCACTGGATGAACTAGCACATCGTTGTAGACGGCAAACATTCATCCTCAGTGCAAGATGCTGTGATTTAATTGACTGCGCTGTCTTATCTTCAGAGGTCCCTGATGCTTCACAAAACTGGGAATATATCATCCCAAGGGAACATGTAAGAATCAGATTTTATTTCTTTTGCATGTTTTTGTATTAATAAGACCATTTGTATGTGATAAGAATCCTCCGGTGTGTCTTCATCTGAAACCTGAATCCTCGCTTTGTGGCATCAAGATTGGTAACTGCAGAAATGAAGGTACTACCATGCCCCAGGCAAGGGGAAGGTGCAAGTGCAGCTCTGTGTTAAGTTGTTACTTACAGCAGCTCTGAACATGCAGGATCTCAGCAAGCCCAAACCACATTTAATCCCTAAGTCGGTGAGAGACGAGTTTTATTCTTTCTTGACCAGATTTTTGTAACAGTAGAATAATGACTCTGTGAGCCAAATTCTGCCTTTCTGACACCCCAAAGTTTTTAAAAAGATTGTGAGCAAGCCACAAAACCTGCCCAACAGTAAGGACACATATCCTGATTTTCAGAAGCCAAAGAGCACATGCACCAGGATTTGAAGGTGCTCAGCAGCTCTGAGCATTAGGGACAAAGCGTGCTGATGAACCATGACTCAGTATGTCATCTCCTGGGGCCTTACGGGGTCCATGGAGCTGGTGGGAGTAAATATCAATAAAACTTACTTTAGTTGAAGTTGGCAAATCCAAATCTATTGGAGAGTCCTAGTATTTGATGAATATCAATGTGTCATTTCCATAAAGTCACCCTTTAAAGTCAATTTAACTGTTAAGCAGACAAGATCCAGCTTCTTTCCAAGCATATCTATCATGCACAGCAGGATAACGTGGAGAGAAAAACTAAGGATGGGTGAAAATGTGGGAGAACAGTTTCTGAAAACTAACATTGTCTTTTAGACATTAGACAATGTCTATGCTCGTATGAAGTACTTTTTGCTATAAATAAAATGTAATAGTATCAACACAGACAAAGCCAGATTTAAAAGTCAAAACAGGTAGAACACAATTCACACATCACTGGCAAAATCTACACAAATTACTTCACGCAAAAATACACCATTCTTCAGTGGCAGAAAAACATGCATAAAAAGGAACTAAGAAATTGCTTCAGTCTATCTGTTGCTTGCTTAAGTGGAAAGGTATAATAGTGCTTAAAGGAGAGCAGGTGCTCTGCAACCCAACAGCCTCCTAAAAAATTTTAAGCATCCATTTAGGCTTCTTCAGATGGTTTTAGCTTTTTGGTAGAATTTTTTTGTGGCTTTAAAAGCTTTTGACCTGTGAGTCAGGGAGCTCTAAGGGATCACAGGTTGTGAAGGAAAAGCAAGTTTATGTCAAGGGCATATTCACTCTAGAGGGTCCACACCTCTATTGGAAAATTCATGGGGAGGTGGTGTCTTAAAAAATGATGGAAAGCCACTGTTTTAAAGAAAAGAAGTCAGTGAAAGTACTCTCTGGGTGTTTACCTAGCAGGGGAAATTCCATGAAAATGTGTCATAAATTAACTAAACTCTGTACTAAGCAGGATGCAACACAAACCCATAGACCAAGTACAATGCTGAAATAAATTTTCATTAAAAATACCTAATCAACAGGATTGTGAAAGATCTTAAGTTATGGCCAGGTCCAGCCTCTGACATCTACATTGACAGTGAGTATCAAAATATTTTGTTAATGAATTATTTCATTCATCTTACTGAAGACATTAGGCTCTTCATGGAAAAAGGCATCAGCTGACACACACAAGCCTCTTTATCACCTTGAGATTTCTGCACAAATATTTTTCTTCCACCTTTCTTCCCAGGTCCTTGCACTCTCAGCAAGCCCCAGCAGATGGAGAGACAAGCACAAGGTATGGACTCCCCTTGCACCGGTTTGAAGTGCCCCAAACCCATGCAAGGGTGTCTACTGGTGTCCATGCTACACTGGAAAGTGGCTACAAAGCCTGACACGTGTATGACACTGGTCTTTTCACCTCCAAAGTTTACCGTGGCTGCTGCTACTTGTAGGGAGGCTTGACTTGCTCGCTGTCGGTACAACTGTAAATTGGCATGACGTAGGCAGTGTGCCAGTCAGCATGAAAAATACTCAACAAAGATGCCCTTATGGTAATACAGTGTATTTACTTATTCCCGTCCTATTTACAATATTTGCTCTGAATGAAATAGCCAGTTTACATCCCCCAGGGGATTCTTTGGTGCTTATAAAAGATATTTTGGGATGAGAATTTAGACTCGCAGGGATAACACAGCCCCTCAGGCCCATGTTTCCCCCTGTCATTTACTCTTTTGAGGGTCAAAGACTACAGTCTGATTTATGTTGCAAGTCATCTTTGATTTCTTCAGAAATTGTTTTTTTAAAGGCATCCCTATGCACCTCTTGAGATTAGACTCTCACTTTTCTATATCCTATGCCTGATCCTAACAATCTGCCAAGAGCTATTCTGTACCTCCCCCTTTTTTCTGCCTCCCCCCCATTAATTTATGAACTTAACAAGACAGCATATCCAGTTCTAAAGGTTTGGAAAACTGGGCACAACATGGACATCTGAAGCAACCACGTTCTTACACTGCCCCTAATCGACTGAGTTGATCCAGTATTTAGGAAACTCTGAATGAGTTTAAGGAGCACAAGAAACCAATGGTCCTAGAAGAGTGAGAAACATGCCACAATTTTGTATACCCACGGATGTTATTAAAACAAAAAAAGAAAACTCAACTTAAACTTCAATTTTGAAATATGCAAATATTTTTATAAACCCATTTGAAAATTCAGTTCATGCAACTTTGAGGGTGGCTGAAATATTTTATAACTGTCCTGTCCAGATGAGAAAACAGAAAACAACACAAAGTGTTTCATGAAGCAGCACAAAAGACAGTGATGAGAAGCTCAAACACGCTCCTAAACATCTTTAATTATCTAATGACATTGCACCCACCGAATACACTTGTTTCAGCTCACTGTAGTCCCTTAAGAGTTAGTGGTCTAGGCCAGCCCAAGCATCTAGGCTCCCTTGATAGTCAGAGGAGAGACACAGCACCCCATGGAACACTTTTCTCTGAGAGACATTTACTTGCAATAAATTGTCCTCCAGAGGTGCCACCATCCCACTGATGGCAAAGATGGGGTCGAGGTGACCAGCTGAGACAGCAGCTTCACCTTATGCCTGAATTCAGGGGAATGAACCTTCTCCCAAAGGTGGTGTTCTCTTCAGTTCTCAGACCATCAGTTTCCCAGTTTTATAATTGCAAAGGTAAAAATAAAAAGTCTGTGCTATGCTCAGAGCTTGCGTCAGTTTCAGATCCCTGAAAAAAAAGTCCTGGCGAAGAACAAACCCAGGCACAAATATATGATGGGGACCCCCCAGCTGGAAAGCAGCTCGGCAGAAAAGGACCTGGGGGTCCTGGTGGACACCAAGTGAACACGAGGCAGCAACGTGCCCTTGCTGCAAAGAAGGCAAACGATGTCCTGGGTTGCATTAGGCAAAGTATTGCCAGCAGATCAAGGGAGAACATCCTTCCCCTCTGCTCAGCACTGGTGAGGCCACACCTGGAGTCTGGGTCCAGTTCTGGGCTCCCCAGTACAAGAGAGACATGGACATACTGGATAGAGTCCAGGGAAGGGCCACGAAGGTCATTAAGGTACTGGAGCATCCCACGTATGAGGAAAGGCTGAGAGAGCTGGGACTGTTTAGCCTGGAGAGGAGAAGTCTTGAGCAGGTATCTTATTAATGTATATAAATACCTGAAGGAAGGGTGAAAAGAGGATGGATCCAGGCTCTTTTCAGTGGTGCCCAGTGACAGGACCAGAGGCCACAGGCACAAATTGATACACAGGAGCGTCCCTCTGAACATCAGGAAATACTTTTTTTACTGTGAGGGTGACCAAGCACTGGCACAGGTTGCCCAGGGAGGTTGTGACTCTCCATTTTTAGAGATATTCAAATGTCATCTGGACATGGTCCTGGGAAACTGGCTCTGGGTGGTCCTGCTTGAGCAGCAGGGCTGGACTAGGTGATCTTCAGAGGTTCTTTCCAACCTTGACCATTCTGCAATTCTGTGAACCCATTTGTGTTGCTGCTATAGCACAGTGCCCCAAGTGAAAAGTGGTCATGTTTTGATTTATTTTAATCAAGGTACAAAGCACCATCATCCCTCCTTTATGGTGCTGCACTCTTACGTCTCCTCCTTCCCCCTGAATTATAATTTTGGCTTTGAAATTCAGAACAACATAAAAGCTGCTGCTTTGCCAAGTTGGCAAGTTGATGCTGTTGATGCTGAGCGCTCCCAGTGATGCCCAGCACGAGTGACAGTTGCTGGTCTGCAGCTGGGACAGCGTCTGCAGGGTTCAGGTGGCTGCTAGGTTTATTCTTACCATAAGAAAATTTGTCTTACCTGTCGATATTAGTTTGAAGCATGGAGTGCTGCAGTCCCTCAGACAGGGCTGCTATGCTTATCATGCCTGAGCAACCATTTTCTCCCCCCCATTTATCTGTTGACTAAGACTGATTAGTGAGAAGCAGCTAAGAGTTAGATCCAATAAAGGAATTAAGACGAGATCAAAAATAGTACATAATTACCTAAAGTGCAACATAGGAGGGTTTTAGGGTGAAATTCAGGAAAACAATACAAAATTCACCTAGCTTATATGCTTTAGACAGAAGAGGTCAGAGATTTCTAGAAAAAATATCCATGGGCACCTGAAGCCACAATGCTGGTTCCATTAAGGCAGCAGTTAAGGCCAACGCAGAGCTGCTAGTCGGCAAAGCCTGCCATATGAGAACCAGAGGGCACTCCAAACTAGTAGGAGATTGGTTTAAGATAGAGAAAATAAAGGATTTACTGGCACAGTGGGAAGTGTGTCTCCAGAGCCTGCTGCCACAGGAGGCTGGTGTGGCGGGCAAGACCAGCAGGTTCAAAATAGGATTAGACAAAATTTGTGGGCCAGAAGCAAACGGCAAAGTCAACAGACAGGGATGTCCCCCGTCACCCCCTCGCACCCCTCATATGGCAGCCACAACTGCTGATGAGGTTGGAGAGGAACAGACCACAGCCAGCGGTCAGGCTGGTGTGGTCTCCCAGGAGAGCAGCTCCTATCAGAGCTACTCATCTCGGCTGTGTGCAAGGCCCACTCCTCCTTCAAAGGCTGCTTACAATAAAATAACATGTCAATGAGAAAAATAGATATTAATTAATTTGCATATAAATATGCCAGGCTCCAGCACTATACCTCACCAACTGTGTCCCTTGTCTTTCTCCTATAAAAGCAAGAGTAGAGTAGTAATAAAGCAAGAACAGAGTAGTAATAAATAGTACAGTAGTTATAAAGAGTAAAATTTTTACTGCTTTCTGTAGGAACAGGACAGAAGGTGATTCTCAAAGTGAATTAGATGGTGAATCTGTCTCCAAAAGGACACATCTAGGATGAGTCTGGGTTCACAGTGCTACCGATGACAGGTCAGTGACAACACTGCAAACCAGAAACACAGCTCTTTGCTTGCAGCCCCACGTCGAGTGATCAGTTGTCACCCTTGCTACATTATCAAAGGGAATTTTTAAAATAAAAATTTAAAAAGCGTTTCAAAGCCACCAGGATGTGCATGATGCAACACACAGCACGTCTGCACTCGGTGCTGAGTGATCGCTGCTCCCTCCAGCCTGGAGAGCCCATGCAGAGGACACGGAGGATCTCAGATCTGCCGACCAGCTGAGCCTGACATATGGGCTCCTGGAGCCGCGGCTGATGCCAGTGCCACGCAGGGAGCGTGAGACGGGCAAAGAAAAGCCCGAGTCTCCCAAACACCACGGGAGGCTTGACAGACCTGGAGTCCTGCCTGAGGCTCTGCGGCAGCGCTGCGCTGCAGATAAATAACATGAGCAGCACATGCGTTAGACATCAAGTGAGGAATCATGAGACCAGACCAGAAAAATGCAAAAAATTGGACATTTTAAAGGATTTTCACCTTAAAAACTAGCTGATTGCCTCCAAGTATTCCAAGATGTTGCAGGACAGCTGTAACTCAGAGCCTAGTTTCAAGCCTATACATGTATAATCCTCTAGGAAAGTCTCCGGAAAACAAATTGCCTTGTCAGAGCATCCCAATCTTTCCCCAAAAATCTGTCACACCTGGGTCCCCAAAACAGGATCACAACGAATGAACCAGTGACCACAATTACTCTGATTTCATCTTTAATCGAGTGCTTCCCAGGTAAGCCATAGCTTTATGGGGGTTTGAGCAAACCCTGTTCTCAAGCCTTTGCTTTAGCAAAGTCAGAACCTTTTGTAACCGACAACAACTTTTGTGAATAGATCTTGAAAAAGAAATTATTCGAGAGAGGACTTGAACAAATAATCCATGTGTCTGTAAAACATTTATGTTTCTAAGAAAGATTCAAACTGTGTTTATCACCATAGCAAGGTTCTCCAACTATTACCCTGAAAAAATCAATTAGTTGCCTGCAGAAAGAATACATAGAACATTTCTCTTTCAAGATGGAGCAACAGCTTCTCTGTCTAAAGTACAGCCAGAGCAAATTACAGACTCAGCTCTGTCCTGTCCAGCACTGCACTATCTTTTGTGATAGTTAAAATAATTCTTATCAGAAAGATGATAAACAGAAATAATCACATGCAGAAACAGCACTTATATATGAATTTTTAAAGGAAGTTAAATGCTGTCAGGCAATCCCCACTTTTTCTTAAATTCCTTATCAAAACCTTTTTTCCCCATAAAGTGTCACAGGGGTAATCCAGCACTAATAATCAAAATACGTATGACCTGTATGTGTCCTATGCTGCTCTTAAAACTGTTTTTTTATCTTCTGGTCTGCAGATCTGTGATATGCATTGACTTACTGTGTGGGGACGTCCCTGAAACGTAGTGAGGGGAAGTGAGCCCACAGCTGCCCAGTGGATTTCAATGTCAGACACCTGCTCTTCCAGGGAAAGGTTTCCGCAATTTCCAAATGGAAAAATATTGAACACTATTGCCATTTGGAATTACCTACACTATCTTCCTGCTAGCATATTCCCTCTCCCCTGCCATGAAAGCCCCGGGCTTTGCTCTCCTAAAAAAGACAGATGGGGTGGAGGGAATCCAGACTGATGCTCCAAGCATTTATCTCCACGGACCACAGGGGCTCAGTGACACATGAACATTAAAAATTAGGAAAGAAGAATCACAAAAAACCCGATGAGCTTACACAGGTGGATCCTGCCTCTCCCAGCTGCCTGGGGTCAGCCCAGGTCTTGGGGAAGAGCCAGGTGATAAATACAGAGCTTATCCAGCCTTGCCTCGCACAAACCCAAATTCCTGCCTCTGCAGAGATGCTCACAGGCAGCTGTGTCAGGCACCCTGGATTTGAAGGGAAAGACTTTGGGAAAATCTTGCATTAAAAGAGCTACTGATCCATGAAAAACAAGTAAAAGCTTGAACTCCACTCTGCCTCAACTCACAAAGCCTTCCCTATACAGCTCTGTTGGCCCTGAAGTAAGGTATAATGGTACCTCTGAGAAGCATATCATGGAGACGTGAAATGCACTGTCCTCACAGGTTCTTACTGCAGACCGGTCAGCCTTTTGCTTGGGGAAATACATTGAAAAAAGGAAGCACATAAAGTGTAGCTGGAAATGGTGTGGCTGCAAACAGTCAGCTTTCTTACAGTTTGCAACTCCTGCTACTCATGGATGTTTGTAAAGGGACTTTCCTGAAGAGAGGGAGTCCTCCAAGAAAAGCAAAAAAAAATTAAATATATAATGTATATTGAATTTGTTTCCTTTTTTTCCCACTAACTCCTTTATACTGGGCTGAATTTGAAATGAAGCAGAGACCTGTGAATCCTTCAGCTTGGTGACCAGACAAGAGTATCTGTTTCAGAAATTTAAGCACAAAGTTCAGGGACCACATCCCCAAACTCCCCTCTGAATTTTGAGGCTTTGAGTAAGACAATTAACTTTTTCCAATCTCTTTTTCACACGTGCAAAATTGCTGTAATTCCTAACCTGGATAAATTACATTATGCCCCCCTCAATCTACATTATGCAATTGTTTTCTGTGTATATTTGTTCACCAAACCTAGTTGCTTTTTCCCTTCCTAGTTGCTGTGTGAATTCATTAACATGCAAAATTTTTTTTATCCATAGATTAAAGAGGCTAAATGAGAGCAAAGTATTATTATTCACAGTATATCCTCCCAAAAAAACACCCCACACTCCTTATACTGCTGCAGCATTAGTCAAAATTTAGTTCAACTAAAATAATATCAGAGGACCTCTGCTCATACCAGGACCACAGGCTGGCTCCCAAACATCAAAAATATTTCAGTACTTAAACCAAAACTGTTTATATTATCCCTCCTCACTAGCCCTCCAAGTTTGCTGCACGCTTTGCATTGTAATACGTGGGCAGAATTTTTTAGCAGCAAAGGAAAAGGAGAAGCTTTTGCCTGGAGCAAAACCTGGACGCTTCGAGTCACGAGCAGCGGAGGCAGGAGCTCTGTTACAGCACTGGCCACCACTTGCAGCTCCAAACTGGTTTCATCTCCAGCTGCCAAAACCAGCAAACCTTGCTGTTTAGGTTAAAGGCAACGCTCATCATAATTTACTCTGAAACAACTACGCCTTTCCGAGGAGCTCTCTGATACATCCATGCTGGGCTGTCCCGAGGCCACCTTCAAAACCAGCCCCTCTGCCGTTGCACACCCCCAGACTGAAAGCACAGCACACTCTGGCCACCACCACCGGGGTAGCACGGATGGACCAGGGACACCTGGTGTGCCAGTGTGCCCCAAAACCTGCTCGCACCCTGCCTGCAAGCAGCCCCCGGGGACCCCCGGGCAGGAGAGCAGCCACGTGCCTGGCTGGGACATGGGCCACACTGCAGCTCAGGACCAGGGAAGAGCTGTGGCCTGTTTTTTAGTATCTAAAGCAATGCAGCTGGGGGACAAAATGGGTCATCTTTGTTCATTGCAATTTATAGACTCGCAATTGTTCACCTTCACCACGTGCACAGCGACTGCAAAGGCTGGGCATGTAGGATGGGTTACATTCCCAGCATAGGAACTAAATTCTGTCAAGTTCCTTAAATCCACAATGTCCAGGATGCCTTGCTTTTGCGTACCACATGGGTACACTGTTCATCCAAGCTTAGAAATACCTAAACACCCCAGCAAGAAACAAGAAACAACTGAGAATGGATGAAATTTTTGCAATGACATATAACCACGTTCCTTCCCATTTAGCAACACGCTTGATACAAAAATCATATCCATGCTCAGCAAGATCATCACTGTCTTGGTCTGTTACGAGTGCAGTTGCTTCACTGCGGTGCCAAAGGCTCATTTCACCACCACCACGGTCCTGTCGAACCTGCCGGCACAGTGTGGATGGAGACATGGGCGTAATAAAACTCACCTTGCTCAGGACTCCAAGACAAACGTGAAGAGTTAGCCTAAAAACACAAGTCAAATATCCTAAGCAACAAGGGCACCAAAGTCTCCTGGAACTTGTCCTCGCTAATCTGACTACACTCAAAATTTAATCAAAGTTTCTCACTCCACATTCTTGCCTCTGTGGTAACTAAAATAAATACATCAATACATAATGCTTATTTTAACTTAGCAGGTCGGCAGAGATGGAAAAAAAAGAAGGAAGCTACATTTCAGTAGTGTCACTGGAAATAAATCAAACCAAATCCTAAAGGCCTGATCCAAAGAAAACTTGGACTTTAAGCTATACCAAATTCTCCAAACAAACAGACAATATTCTGGACGAAATACAGATGCCTGTTTGCCTGCTGGTTTAAGAGAAGTAAAAAAAAAAAAAAACCCCAAACAAATATCCCCTTCTGCTCGTATACCTCAAGACTAAGTGTCTGGGAAGATCTGCTGGGCCTTTTTCACTCAGTCGGTGCTGGGATTGGTACCTTCAGCCCCGTTAGAATGATGTTCGATGGAAAATCCAGCTCTGCCTGCAATGCAAAACGAGCTTCAAACCAGGACATACATTAAAGCTTTCTTCCTACAAAATTTGGGGCAAAGGGCTATCCGTTTGAAATTTCACCCAGGGCTTTCTTTAACACCCTTTGAATTTTCTATTTCATTATATTTGCTTCCTATTAACCTTTTTAATTAGAAGCCTCTGAAGTCAGCTGGAGAGCCTTTCCTTGCTTATCCCCTTTGCACCACTGCGTGTTACCTGCACACAGTCGCCATCAGGGTGCAAGGGCTGGATTCCCAACCGGCCGCCTGGAACAGGTAGGGTGAGTCTGGTTTTGGGAGGAGGCTGCCCTCTTTTCTTTTGTGTTTGTTTGTTTTTTTTTTTTTCTTTAAGGGGTAGGAAATACCCCTTTTGAATTACTGAATTGAAAATAATTTTTAACCCTTGTTTTTTTCCCCAATATAGCTAAGGAATATATGCACCACGTAGAACAACCTGATTGATGCATAGCTGGAAGCAAACCATTGCTTTGGGTTGAGCATTGATTGAAACACTGAGGACAGAAGGAGCAAGGAAGCAGGGAACATCCACATCAGCTTGTACTGAGGTTAGCACGACACAGCGAGACGTGACATTTGCTCTGCATGGAAACACCCTTTTCCTGTAACCAATTTTATCCTGTAACAAAGAGGGATTGCGCACTGCGAGTCGTATATAGAAGTTCAAGAACAGCAACTGACAGATGAAGTGTTCTCCATCAGCAGTTGACCTTATCACATTTACCTTGTGTCCTGCTCACCAAGCTCTTCCTCCTACTGAGACCGTTAAAACAAGCCAGGAAATGAATGCACGAGAAAGCTTTGCTCCGAAGTTGCAGGTTGTTCAAAACATTCTTTACATAAACCCACAAAGGGAAGGACAAGGTTATGTCAGCTGCCCTTCGGCTTCATTACTTCCAAGCGCATATCATACCATTGCCAGAGCTTTCACAAGCCAGCAGACTACAAGCAACAACCAAACCTCCACAATAATGCCAACCCTTCCATCTCCTTGTCCAGTCACTTCTCCACCTCCTCTTTCCTGGACATCTCCATCCCAGCACATCAATGCATGTATATCCAAACAAGTGTCCTGTTAGCTTGCTTAACTTTTGTTTGCCTTACTTTTATGACACTGCCAAGCCAGCTAACATAAAGTCAATGCACCGAGACACACAAAAATTAAAATACCAGTTAAACTAAAATATTATTTCTAGACTAAAGAAAAATCTTGTGAATGTATCACTAATAATTGAAGGTTTTCCAAACTAGGATATCTAGGATCTCATGCTGCCCATCCTCTGAGAAAACAGAAATCTCCTGTTCCTGATGGCAGCACCTGCA
This sequence comes from Pygoscelis adeliae, assembly GCF_000699105.1. NCBI lineage: Eukaryota > Metazoa > Chordata > Aves > Sphenisciformes > Spheniscidae > Pygoscelis > Pygoscelis adeliae. The sequence goes on from NW_008824591.1 coordinate 825,966, forward strand.
TTTTCAACTCCCTGCATGGATGCACAGGACCTAAGACAATGGACAAAAGACAGCAGTGTCTTGCTCATTGTTAATCACAAAGTCGGTATCTTGGAAGCTGGAGAAAAACATTTCTCTGCCAAATCCACCTTTAAAAACCAAACAGAGGCTGTGATGGGACGTCAGAGTCAATCCCAGGGAGGTGGATGAGGTGATGCCATCAGACATAAGTGGGAATCTGCATCCCAAAACAGGGTTAATTTGAGTTTTAGCACGGATAATCCACGCCCCATCAGTAGGAACAACTTATGAATCCTTAACTTGAAAAATACTATTTTCTATTGAGCTACCTCTGACATCTAGAAGCCACTAGCCACTAGCTGTATCTATTTTAATTTGTTACGGTTTTAACTCTTTAAACCCACATTTATTTCCATAAAAATACTGCACATTCAAAAAGCCACAAAACTTATCTTTATTGAGTAAATAATTTTAGGAAGGCCAGCTGAACTATTCATGTGACTACCAGGCCTTTGCATTGTCACCACCTAGCAAACAGAGATCTTCTTTATTTATTTTTAAAGTTCAAATCACACTTTCCAAATGAGGAAAGCAACGTATATACCTGAAAAGAAAAAAAGAGTCACAAGCTTCTTAAAACAATTTTTTCTTATTCAGAAGGAGCAGCCAAAGAGAACCGAGTGAGGTCTGAATATCAAATCAAGCATAACACAATGAAAGGAAAAAGGAAAAGAAAAAAAAAAGAAAGACACAGTGCTGGCCCAGAGCACTCCGGCTTGTGTTACACACAAGGCCAGCATGGGAGAACACACACCAGGCATCAAAATTCAGAGTAAATCATAATGACCCATCAGGTACAGTCTTCTGGCTTTCTCTGCTCAGAGACGCAGGCAGGGATTTCAGACTCCAAAGAAGCCTTTGAACAGCCCCAGGGGCAATGGGAAATAAAAATCATCCAGAAAGACAGCTGGGAAACATGGCAAGAGAAAGAACCAGTCCATTTCAGGAGGACTCATTTCCATAAGATAAACAGGGAATATCAAAGGATGCATCAGAGGACCTTGTTCAGCCACCCGAGGGGTCGGAGGCTCACAGAAGGCAAAAGAAATGTTTATCAGGCACGCCTCTCGTGGCAATGCAGTCGGGGAGCAACAAAACTTGCATAATACACCATAAAGTTGAGGAAGGAGTAAAATCAACACTGCAAAACATTTTGGAGAGGATATTTGTTATTATTCCACTGTGCACACAGCTGAGCTCTGCACTGAGCATCAGCATTAGTGGCAGTGGTGCCACCGCAGGAACAGGGGTCTTGGGAACACCTTGAGGCAGACCAGGAGGGGCAAGTCCCATATTGGGTTTGGAGATGTCAGTCCTAGAGAAGCTGGAGGGCCAGGGTGGGCTTTTTTCTGGCATCCATCAAGAAGTGCTATTTAGAGAAGGACAAAGGGCTACGTTGTCCTCGCCAAAGGGGAGCAGATGGACAGCAACAACACCCAACAGGCCTTGGGAGATCTGCACTGAGAAGGAGGCCACCTGTGCTCTACCATCCCAAAACACACCTCCAAACCCTTTAGAGCTGCACTGATACATTGTGAGCATTATAGGAAAAAAGGAGAGGAAGACTCGAGGCACAGGGTCCATTGAAAATTCCTGTCTGAAGAAATGCTGCTCAGGTCAGTCATAACCCTACCCAACCCTTGGGGATGAAATGAAGGGATAGGAGAATAAAGTAAGGGGAGCACAGAGTAGTCTCTCTGGTTATTGCTAGGGACTGATTGGAACAGCCAGACAAAAAGCTAATGACAGTGTGTGTAGGATTAATTAACACTCGTGTTATCAAAGCAACAGAGATTCCAGGCAGGATAGCTCTCAGGACGACGCATTCCCAAAAAGACAGAAGTTTGCCGGCTAAGAAGAAATACATCTGATGGGAAGAGACAGATGTGACCAAGTGCATAGATGCAAGCGAGAGACACCCTGAGACTGCAATCTCCAGAGCTCTGAGGATATGACACAGGTCAGGCAAACCCAGCCCATTGATACTGTGACAGTGAATTCACCTCCTGCACAAACCGATGTATTGGAAGATCTGTCTGAGGTTGCAGAGAGCCTGAAGCAATGCCACTAATTACAGTATTCATTGCATTCATTTCTATGTCCCATGAGATATCTCTGCTGTGGAATTTGCCGAAGCCTGATTCTCAACAAATCTGCTCCTGTTCATTGGTGCTTGAAGGACCTGCCCAGAACCGCCTCTCGCTCGGCGGCTCTTCTTATGGGGGTTTGAGGAAGGAAGGGCTCCTCTTGCCACAGCGGCTCCAGGAATACTCAGACCTATCCTTCAGGAGCATGTGTGCACCAGATTGGTCCAAAGGGTGGGAGATACGTTGCTGAACCTAACACGAAGCTCTTTCATTTCTGTGGCACACACATTAAAGGAGGTCCGCGAAGTTACTGCCTATCTGATGACTAGAAGGAATTTCTGGACCACCTACACAGATGAATGTCAAAAACTCCTGAAAATAATCATTAATTTACAACAAATATTTCCATCTATGAATCAGCAACGTGTGTGTGTTTGGAAAATGGGTAAAGAACAGCAGATTTCTTGGTAGATGATAAAATTATTCTTGTGGTAGAATTTGGTCCATTCAGTTTACTCCTTTAATTACAGATGCAGTCAATTAACTGTTCCTAAAAAAAATTGTTTAGGCTCTACTTAAATAAAAAAAATGAGAACTGTCTGTCAGGGAACCTGGAAGTATCAACAGACAGCAAAAATATATGGTTACACCTCATTTAGGTATTGAACAGTCTACTGGAGTTTACATCTCCTGTCTTCCCACAGAACTGTATTAAAAGTAATGAACTGTATGATAGAAAGTATCTGATGGAGTTGTGAAACTAACTGTATACATTGTGATGTATCAGCAAAACACCCATAATATGGATGCGGAGATTTAATGAGAAATGAATAAGTAGAATTTTAAAGAAGTGACTATGAAGGTGTTTCCCATCCTGAGCACTCAGGATTTTCTAGAACACAGTCTTCAAAGAAAAACCAGTGAATCTTACAAATATAAAATACTAATCCTAATTTAGTCCTGATTTAACTTTGCTGGTTGTAAAAAAAATTGAGTTATATTAGGTTGAAATTTAGCCTACTATTCCTTTGGGCTGTTTCCTGTTCACACCAATTACTGTACCTTGAACAAAGGTTGAAAGCCTTATGTAGGAAACGGGCAGAGGTGGCAAATTCCTAAGAAACAAAAATCTTATTTTAGTTTAATAGCTTCCTAGTGATAAAAGAATGAGGAGAGAAATACGAGAAATTTAGACTAAAGAAACCGTATTTTTAAGCAGAACAAACATCACCCAGAGTTGTCTTCCATGTTACCACCAGCTCTTTAAGGGCCCAATCCAGCCCTGTGACAGTGGCAAGAAAGGCTGTCATTAACTTCAAGGGGAACAAGAATAGAGTCTAGAACTGAACAATCCTCCCAAAATTGCTCTCAAAGGCCCTGTGAAGGTATGTCTACTTCTGAACACAAACCTCTGCGATGCCAAACACGTCAAAGGAGAGCTGAGAGCTCCCTAGGGTATGGTCCTCTCAATGGGAATAGAAAAGGGAGTAACATGCACATGATAACTGCTGTCAGGTGCAAAAAGTGAGTGGCAAAGACACCAGAGACTACCAGGATGGAAACTCAAGTCAGGGTCAGCCACATGTTGCACAACCCGAGCAAGAAGGTGGTGGTGCTGAGACATTGCTGTTAGAGCACCAATAGACAGCAGCGTCCACGTCCCACACTGTATCTAGAAAAAGTCATTGTTTTACACTCTTCCCCCCAAGATGCTTGCAAAGTACAGTACAAAATACCTTTAGTCAAGAAGAAAACAAAGTGACAGCTTAATTATGGTGCAGAATCAGTTTTAACTGCTCTTTAAGGATACATCCCGTGTGCACAATGTAGGTATTCTGTAAGTTGTTGTGGCATAATAAAATGATTAGGAGAATACATGTTTTTTTCTGGGCTTTTATTTAGTCTTCTGCTCTGCAATCCCCAGCTAGTAACACTAGTAAGATATTTATTTACTCAGGAAGAAAAATAAGCTGAAAGCAAAAGCTTTTTCCAGACAAATCCATAATCCCCCCTCTTTCCTCTGCAGACACCTTAGCATCTCTCTCAAAGAGGGCAAAATTTCAAAGTGTTTCTGTAATCAAAGAGAAGGGCTTGAATTTCAGAAGTCAAGGCAGGCAGGGTGGCAGTGCTGTTAGAAAGCAATGAATTAAGCAGGCGAGGGGAGCGGCAGGACGCTGGCCAGCATCCTGCCACCTGGCACGAACCGCAGAGCGCCACACATCCGCCACGGGAAGGAAAACCCTCAGTTCTTCCAGTGGAAACCCAGGCGTTTATCTCCACCTGCCAGTGGCCCAAGTCCGCAACACAAGCTTAGCCCTGACTTGTCAAACATTAGGATGGGCTCCTTGACCCGCATCTTGTTTCAGATTCATGAGCCCAAGTTACACTGGGGTTATTCCCTTGATCTGACTTCAGAGCAAGGCAAAAAGACATCAGAGACTCTGCTAGAGCAACCCCTCTCCTGGGGACAGTCACAAAATTTCAGCCAAGCAACTTTCAGCAGCTCTGACCAGAAGTACAAAGAGAAAAATTACAATAATGTGTTTATGCCAGCTTAAAACTATGACATTACGTTTTTTAAACAAAGCCAGAACACAAACAACATCTAACACACCAAAAAGCAGCAATGGCAAGTACTATAAATTAGTCTGTCCTGGCCCCAGGTGGCCTTTAATATAATAAACCTGGGCCCTTCCTGCTAGCACATACCCAGGACTCCAGCTTGCAGAACTTGCATTGCAGAACTAACACGCCGCTGTCATCCCAGAGCCCAGTGATGGGCAGGGAGCATGTAGGGTCTGGAGCACAGCACAGGTACGAAATGCAGACACCCACTAATTCTGTAATAAACAGGAAACTGCATAACCAGGATCAAAACCAGAACAAGCAGGAAAAAAAACAAACAAACAAACTAGAAAAACCCAGTGGCTCAGATTTTTCCAATGGTTTCCCAAGAGCTAAGTACTTCACATGGCTCTTCCCCCCCGCCCCCCCACTGTCAAAGTTTGGGTTCTGTCTAAGAAAGATCATGGTTATTTCCTCTTCTGATCAATGAAGAAAAATCCTGTTCATTCACGTAGCAAATCTGGCATGCATTAGATTCTGGTAATTTTTTCCGCTGGTCTATGCCATCAGGACTTCTAATTCTGTTTGCCACAACGATATGGAGGATGGCAGACAGTGTTTTCTGTTTGGGGTAGATTCACCTGACTTCAGCTATCTCAAAATCAAAGGTCACAACCAGTTATCTGTTCCCTGCGCAGTCAGTGGAGAAATGGAGAGGGATCCTTCCCATCTGAGATAGGTGTCTGAGACAGATGGGCTGATTCACCCTTCGGCAGTTCCTGCTTCTGGGAGTTTTGAACAGGTGCCCAACTCTTAGACCATTAAATTAGGTAAAATTAATTCCTTTCTCAAGTTAAAAAAAAAAAATAAAACAAACTATAGTATGAAAATTGCTAAACTACAAGTAGGGTATTAAGCCCTAGGACTGCAGAAACCCCCTCCTTGGTTTGCAGCACCTTCTGTTTTGGAAAGACTTACCGCCCATAGCCAGGGACGCAAAGGATGGACCTTCATGTTCCTCATTCCCAAAACTCAGGCTGCTTTTGGCACACCACAGTCCCTGGTAACAATGCATAGAGACTTGTTCTCCTCCTGTATGCTCTTTCATGTGGATTTGTAGGAGTACCAACAGTAGAGGAGGAAACCTTGAGACTACTGGGCTTGCCTCTCTTACCCTACTGGGTCCTGGCATTTAAAAGATCATCTATAAGCCACTTATCTAACATTTGTGCAAGGAAAAACCATACCCCAAAAAAATTACTTTTTTCCACATGTTAGGACATCCAACCTTGCAACATACGCACTTCATGTATGCCTTGAAGATGCCCCATTAGCTGAAGAGAGGCACAGTCCCTAGCCCTCCTATGAGACACAGTCTGCAGAACCCCTGGCAATGTTCTGGCCAAAAAGAGCCAAAAGAGAGCAATTAGGCACAGGGAACTCCCAGCCCCTTCCACACCCTATTAAAGCCTGAAGTGGACTTGCTCTACTCACATTTTTTTCTCATTCAGACTGAAGGAACATCTTCATAGAGACCTACCAACCCACTTAAGTGCCTTTGAAAATGCTACTCCTCCTCTATGTCCTACTGCTGCCACCAGGAGCCTTTCCTGGAGGTAGCTGTGCTGAGACATTACCACACAGTGTCACACAAGAAACACCACACTTATTTTGCTCTCCACCTGCTTTTCTTCCTTGCAGGTTTCACACCCACTTGAACATTTGGTCTACTAAATAGGAAGGAAGGACTGAAATCATGCCCAGACACAAACCCATCAAGGGAGGGGGAAAAAAAACAAACAGGCACTATTCCTCAGCTGGAAAATTTTCTTTCTCTGCTGGATAGTTTTTCAGGTCTACAAATTTGAGCTATGCATTAATTTTGTAGTTTCGGTGTGTACATTAAAAAAGGAAATAGCTCGCTCTCTAAGTCCTTGCTTTATTCAAATGAACAGAGGATGATAAACAGCACTTTCTTGAAAAGCAACACATTGCGCAGGGAAGCAAAATCAAAGTTGGAGGTGGCTGAACAGTGCTAAACCTCTGACCATCTCACCAGTGTTTGCAATATTTTATACTGCAAGTTTGGTTTTTTTCTCCCAGTTGCTGGGTAACATCTCTAAACAGGAATTCTCAGCTCACGGGTTAGAAGGAATCGTGAAAACCAGCCATACTCTGTAATCTCATATATCACCGTCATTAGAAAAGTGTGTGTGCACAGAACAAATACAAAGTCTCCCTTCCAAAGACCATGCAGCCTAAAAAACAGATTCACCAGCCTGCTTCGGCCAAGCCATGCTATCCCAGAGACACAATGGAGCTATAAAACCAGCCAGGCTTGTAATTGCTTTGCATCACAAATATCCAGAGCAGCCAGACCACACTGGTGAATCTGGCTGTAATGCAGTGGGAGCAAGAGCAATAAAAGTGTAGAGTACATGTGGATTACAGTATTAGGAGATGATGCTTATGCTGTGATGCCCTCTGTGCACCACGGTGGCTCAATGAATTCATTATCCCAGATTCTTTCAATTTTATTTTCCTACACACCACCAGAGAAGTATGGTTTAAGGGGACTCTGAATGAACACTGTGAAATTCAGGAGAGGCCCTAAATTATATGGAGAAGCATAGTAAAAAGTCCTGATTCCGAAGGAGATAAGAAGAATAATTAAGAGGGTATTAAAATCAGTCTGGCAGACAGAAGAAGGAAGCACAGATACATCCTGCCGTCCTTTTTTTTTTTTTAATTTACAGATTGAGAATAAACTGCACCATCTTTCCAAATGACATTGAATCAGGGATCAGGAGCCTCAAAAAGCCCTCGCTGCAATCGAATTGTAAAATCCAGCATCACAAGCAGGTTGACGGCTATGTTTTCTCTTTAAATTCCTGCTTGGAATCTCAGTAGGAAAATATTAACTTTTATTGGACTTCCATAGCACAATAGCGTCCGTATTTCAGAAACACATAAAACGGCATGTAAATGCTGCTTTTCCTGAGGAGCACCAGCAAACTGGGGAAACAGCAGCCATGGAAGATGCTCAGATGCACCAAGCGATGCTATGATGGAGGAGAGACTCAGGATGGAACACGGACCCCCGCATTCCCAACTGCCTCGATCTTCTCTACTTTTGAATTTCATCTTTCAGCAAGAGCACAATTGGCTCGCACGGCATTTTGTTTGGGAGTTTAATTAGGTCCCTTCTCGCCAGATGAGCAGAGAGGGGCCGAGGATGCTCCCCTGGCCCTGCACGTCCTGGGTGAGCGGATCCTCCCACAGGACGTCACGCAGCTCGGTGGCTGGCAATTTGTTTACTTAATCAGATGCAGAGTGATTTGGTGGCAGTGGAGAGGTTTCTATTCCAAGCAAGCAGACAGCAATTAAACGGCCTGACCCACACACCCTCAATTACAGCTGAGCTGCACAAGGGTCTGTTTACCAGCCCAGTTAACCCACAATTATGGATCCTTCCGCTGAAGCCTTAAACCAGCAAACTTCTTCAAAAATATTTTATTTTCTTGTGAAAATAAAATGAGCACGTTCTGTTACTATCTCAGTTTGTTTATTAAAGACCTGTCGCCAAGCTGAGGGCACCTTTCTCGATATTTTGACCAAGCCCTATTACATTATCTGTTCTTACTCAATTTTAACTTTCCACGAGCATTTTACTCCTGTATTGGAGTATTACAGTGCATTGGGCTGTAAGCCTGGCCAACACAGATCATGTTGAGAAACCTCCCAGGAAAACCCAGAGAACAGGTGAAAATTATGTGGGGATATAAGAAACACTCCAGCATCATCAGCATCATCAGGCTGTTTAGAGAATGTTTTATTTTCCAAAGCTCTCGGTGGCTTGAAGTCAAATGCTACCCCTTCTACAACCACTAACATAAACCATAGAGCTCAGACCAGCTGGTGTGAGAAGTATAGAAATATTTTTGGCTCAAATGTGTTTTTTTTCCCCATTCAGCCAGAGAGAGGGTGTGATGGGCATCAAGGCACAAAGCATTTCTCAGCCACTTGGCTGACAGTCACAAGGAATGCTGCCGCAGAGGGGACTTTCCTTCAGAGTTGTACCTATGCCCCAAGATGGGTTTAAAAGTTGCATTTTTGCAAAGTCAGGTGCACAAGCACCTGATCGCAGTTTCCAGACATACACTGGTATAGTGCCATCCATTGATGGGATGGAAACAGGGTTTGCAGAAGCATTTTAGACTGACAAGCCATGCACTGACATTGCAGATGACACACACAGGGTCCTAGGGAGACCAGGAAAGTCACTCCAAGCACTTCTGGCTTTCTGACATCCTACAGGAATACTTTTAAATATGCAGGAAGCAGTTGGCAGGCATAAGGTTTCGCACCGGGCAGTTAATAGGAATGATTGAACAACACAGGGACTCAGCATTTAACACACATTTCTCCACACTGAGTTGAAATGTAACATGTTGACATTTTTGAGCTGTGAAATTGTCACAAAAATTGCTGATAATGTTAAAACAAGAAATGCTATAACATTAGCCAGCCAAATGCATTATTTCTGTTAAAAAAAGTGTCAAAATTAAGCCCATTTAGCCGTCAGCTGCAAAGCTTCCATTAAGCCTCAATATTTCCCCACCATGGCAGGCAGAGAGCCAGAAAGATCAACAGATATTAGCTAGGCAGGCAGACACACGAACATCTTGGTGTCAAACAACGTGCCTGCAAAGGAGCAGATGTGGAGACTGAAAGTCCATTGCAACAAGGCGGTCAGACTGCAAGAGGATGTTAAAGGTTGTGGGAAACAGGCAGGGGCAAGCCCAAAGAATGGGAAATGATGGTCAGAAGGTCCTCCTCTCCTTTCCCTGAAAGGACTTCTTTTTCCCAAAAAAATACTTTCACGTGTTATATTGAGCATTGCCTTCCTAGCAGCTTGTTGCTGGAGGAGAGCTCCTAGGTGACTGTCATGGAAAGAGATGTGCCTGGAGAGACTGAGGAGCAGCATGGGATTTAGCAGAGCTGAGCCCACAGCCAGGCAAGTTGTCAGAGTCAGTTACTCTAGCTAAATGTTATCGCTTTGATTTTTTTTTTTTTTTTTAAATAAGAAATAGCTCTTTGCTGCAGAGTCAGGGTAGGGCATCTCACCTATCGTCACCCATCCACGGAGCTACACAAGGTTCCCTCACCCTGGGTCTCTGCTCCTTCATCAGGGAAGACTACATTCACCCACAGTTTGTGATCCACTTCGTGATCAGTAGGTGAAAAGCATGATTACTCTTATTACTTTTATTAAAGGAGGACGATGGGACAAAACGCTGTAATTATATGACATTCCCAGGCAAAACTCTAAAACAATGCAGCTTTCAGTGATGCTGTGAGAGGGTTTGGTGCTATTAGCATAGAGCAGCATAGAAGAATTTTCTCTCTCTCATATCTGTGTGCATAAGCGTGTCCTATCAGATGCGCACAGGTGTAACTGAAGACACCTAAGAGTGAAAATCCAAAGGAGAAGTTTGACTGACACTGGGAGAGGGCATTAAGAAGATGGATAGAGCAAAATCTAATGGTTTCTAAATAAATCTATTCTGCTAGTGCGCTGCTAGTGCCTTTTTCTACACCCCCCTCCACACACACACACACACAAATGCATTCACAAATGCACTGCCACAAAACTAACTGTACAATGACTCAATGCCAAAGAAAAAAGAAAAGCGCCTTTTATTCATGGCATCTCTCATCAATGGGTACTTTATATTAAAATCAAGGCACATGCTTTCCAAACTTAAAAGCTGCAGTGGGGGCAGAGAAAAAAAAGGTCTTCCTCCTCTGCCGTTAACACTTTTATAACCACTGCTGTGAGCTGGCCAGAGGTATCTGCTGGACCCACCTGCTGCAGAGGGGCAGGTGAGGGAGGGGTCAACTTTGCAAGCTGACCTGCCTGCAAAGGAGCATATTTTGATAGCTCGTTAGCTGTTTAACCCTGCACATTATCAGGTGAAAGTCCTTTCCCAACACAGTCACCCCAAAATGGGACGGACGGACGGATGGACGGACAGAAGGAAGGAAGGAAGGAAGGAAGGAAGGAAGGAAGGAAGGAAGGAAGGAAGGAAGGAAGGAAGGAAGGAAGGAAGGAATTCATGACACATGTTCGATGAAAAGTGCTGTCATTAGGATTCATCCTTGCTGCGATGACTATATCAAAAATGTCATTAATGACCCCAAATTCTAGCAGCCACGTTTTTGGAGGAGCATTGGATGACTTGGCAGCTAAAAGTGCACCTCAAGACAGAAAAAACTCCAGTCACTGACCTCATACAAGAGTTTTAAGCACTTGAAAACCTCATTTACTGAATAAAGCAGCTAGAGTGCCTCTAAGTAATTTACAGTGGAGAGTTCATTTTACCTTGGCATAACTATTATTTGCTGTTTTCTTTTACCACTTCTGTGATGCAAATAAATACCCTCATAAGACAGGGATATAGTTACAGCCCACACTAGGTACTTTTTATTACTTTGACCTGTTTTGTTGGAGGGAGCTCTCGTGCCTTTACAGGATTCCCTGTGCAGTGTGGGCATGTGCTGGCAGCTTGGTGTTAGCAGCAGAGGCATCCTCAGGCCAGCGAACTGGAAAACCCAGCATCCTGACAGCCTGTGGTCACGATTCCTCAGCACCACTCACGAAAGTACGGGCTGGATGGCATTACAGCTTTTTTCCCTAGGTTACAATGTCTAAAGATACAGTAGGAGGGGAAAACAAAGCAGTGAGAATACATGGAAAAATAAAATAAAATAAAATAAAAGCCTTAAGCTTTTATAGATGAAGAGAAGAGAAAGAGAAAGCTTTGTGCTACTGGAACAAGGATCGCAGGACAGTTGACACAAATAGTGTGTGGCAATAGTCAAAATTTGCTTTGAATGTAGTCTAAACCTTGCAGAAATGCCAGGCAAAATTCAAGACTGTGTCCAAAAAAAAAAGATAATACAAAGCACAAGTTCAGTACGCGACCCGTTGCCGCTGCTTAAAGGGGGCAGTTTCAGCAGAGCTGCATTCCCCCTTCGCAAGGGCTTCCTCGCAGTAACATGTATTATGCTTGTAGCAACAACCCAACCTCCTAACCTCAGGATTTTAGGCTACTGTTATTTATCGCCTTCCTATTAGTTGTTTGCAGTGTTTGACTGCAGTGTTTTTTTTCTTAGTTGCTTTACTCTTTCCACCCTGGCACATGTCAGTTTTTACCCACGTGGCTCACCCTTTTCCCTAGTTTCACCCTGTTTTAATGTCAAATTCCCCATATGAAGAAGACCAGCATCAGTCCCGCTCTGCCCTGCACATCTAGCACCACCCTAGAACAGACCAAGAGGGACAACACACTGTTTTCTTTGCTTCTGCCTTCAGGGCGTTAAGCATCACTGTGGATGCTGCTGCTGATGGCAGAGCACTTCTGGGTTAATTAATATGTACTGGTGAGTAATTCCAGGGCTGCAGAAAAACTACAGCTCAGGTACCAACCTTAGAAGTGCAAAACTCAGTGGGCAGCCTTTAAGTAGGGAGATTGGCTTTAAAATTCAGATTTCTAAGGAAGTAGCCTATCTTTACATCCTTTCTGTTTCATGATTATTTTGTTTACTTACTAACATTTAAGTGGAAGCTTTCACCCCACTTCATGGGCAATTAGGAGAGCTGAGAATTCAACTTGAAGCCACTCCACAGGAGCAGAAAACAATTTCGTTGCATACTGCGCTGTATATATATTTTTAAGGTGCTGAAGAAACATTTTTAAATCTCCTACTCTCACCAAACAGCACATTTCCAGACAGCCCCTGCAATCTGTTTAATAATTGTTCTACTGAAAGCCCAGTCATTAAAAACCCAGCAAACAGACAACAAATCGTCTTTGCTAAACCATGGCAGTAAGGGAGCCTAAAACAAAGCAACAAAACCACAAAAATACTGAACTTCTGAACCGAAGAATCCAACAGACTATACTCTTTTGCAGGACATGATTCATTTCAATTATATTATAAAAAGAAAATCACATTGTGATACAGAATAAGATTAAGGAAAAAAAGTCTTAATAACAGCTCAGCATCTTCTGAATATCTCAAGAACGCCACTGGGCTTGAAAGTAATTTTTATTCAATACTGGCCAGCCCAGTGGCAAAGGGGTGATGTTGGGACGAAGAAATAAATTCACATCTGAAGAGCAAGGGTCTTGCTATGTAGGTTGACAGCTTCTAAGGTGCTGGAGAAAAAAAACAACTGTAATTAGAGAGCAGCAAGGAGGGATACCTCACACCCCCTGTAACTCTATTAGATAAAAGAGCACCACTTTGTTGTTGTTGTTGTTACTGAAGATGTATATGGACCAGAAATTATATTTATGCACAGAATGGTGGGCTATTCCTTATCCCAAGGGATTATAATCATGATGTTTATCACACCAAAATCCCTATTACCAGACAGCAACATCCCCACAGTCCATTGCCAAGAAGGTGACAATCACAGTGCAAAATCACTGCTAATGTTCTCCTGGTCCCAAAATTAAAAGGCAGTTGCATCAAAAAGCAACCACCTATTTAGTTAGCACTAACAGCAGGCATGGCAGGATGGACAGAAAGGAGGGAGGATTCCCCCACATCCCTGGGGAAATTCACGGGGATTAGAGGTGAAGTGCAGGGTAGTACCATCCACAGTCACACGCATGAATTCATCATTTGGCATGCACAGTGGTCAAGTAACTCAGAAGTTTTCGGAAAGCAGTCATAGAGTTAAAAGCCACCATTGTGCAAATACAACTCCAAAGAAAGTGCTCACAACTAAGTACAACAGCTCTGCTCGCAGCAGATGCAGCTACACATCAAGATTTTAATGGACAGGATGAAACCTTGGAGATGCTCTACCTGCCCCATAGCAAATACCAGTACAAGGGACTCCAGGATGTTGGTGGAGAAGGAACAGCATTCAGGAGAGGAAGATAACACACACAAATGAGATCAGGCTTTGCATCTCCAATGAATGAGGCTCCACTTTGCTCTATTAGTAGTCACAAATAAGAACCTCACACAGAAATATTTACCAGAAGGCCAGCCCTCTGACTTCTGCTAAGAGCCTGCTTCATCTTCAAAAAAGATTTATTACATGGCCAGGAATCCAAAGACCTTCACCTTCAGAATATAATTTACTTGAAAGCATCTTTTTGCAATAAACACCCTGTAATTTTTTCCAGCTCTCTCCAATGTGCAAGGTATGCCTCAATAAAATATGTGAGAAGGAGAGGAAGAACATTGTGTGTGATTTGCTAGCAGCTGGAGTGTAACGTTTATCAGACAGTAATAACCATGCACTCACTCTTCACACTCAAGCGTGAAAGCCAAGGAGCAGGCTGGAGCGCAGAAATGGCACTCACACTTCACTATAGCACAGCACAAAAGGCTGCAGCCCCCGGCCAGACACGAGCCCCGACACATGCCAGCATTGGAGAACGATGAAGAGATGCTAAATTACACTCTGTTGTTTCTGCCACCCTCTTTCCATACTCCACTAGCTCTAAAACAGGCTCCTAGGGGAAAGGTTCCATCTATGCACTCAGTAGCATCTCCTCCCAGAGGACGGGGCAGATGCAATAGGGTGTTTCTAAAGAACAAAGTTTCCTCTTCAATTTCCAGCTGGAATTTCCACAGAGCATTAAAAAAAGTCAGTTTAATTAGCGAGATGGCACCCAAATATCCTCACAACTTATTCACATCCACCAGGATCACCTGTCACATCATGACCATGAAGGTCACAGTTACTCAGGACATCTTCTGGCACAGGGTACAATTCACACTACTCCCTTCCTTCTGGTACTCACTCACACCTAGGTTTACATCTCAAATCTACTTCTTTCCCTTTATAAAATATATTTTATACTGGGTGTATTTTGTTTGGAAATAGAAGAAGCAAAGGCTTACTTCATAGTCTGACCCCCGTGCTCTGGCCTTGAGGCTGGGGGGTCTCCAGGGCAGAGACTGGAAAGCATCCAGGAGGCGTTTAAGGTCTGAAAAAAATAATAAATCAAAATCAGTGCCCTCACTACCACCCTGGTCTCTGTCTGTGACTCCCCAGACAGGTACATCTTTCAGCTGACAGATGGCCTATTCGATAAGCATTTGAAGATCTCTTCTGAACTACGATATGAAGATATTTCCAGCATTAGAATTAACGCTCTGGGTTCTTTCCACCTGCCTCACTCAGTACCGCGACACCCCTCTGGTACACGTGCAGCAAACAGACCTGAAAATAACTCAATTAAAGCATATGCACTTGGAAAACAGCCGCAAAGTAATTATCACAAACCCAGAGAAATTAGAAATGAAAAAGGAAGAATCTACTAAACCTGGTTTTGTCCTTGACACATCTTAAAGTCTGAGTAGCAGGACTCAAAGCAACTGCATCTCCATAAAAGATGCTCCTGCCCAACATTCATGGGAAATTTTAAGGAAGAGAAAGGGGAGAAAAGCAGCAGTGAAGGGTGGCGGCATCACTGCACGGGTGACACAGCTGGAGGTTTCTGCTGGGTAAGAGCAGCTTTGCCACACAGCAAAACACGCTCTGCCCTGGGTGCCACACGGTGCGCTCACTGGGGAGGGGCATCCCAATGCACCCCCTTCACAGCTGCTCATCTCATGGGTGCATTCGAGTCGGGCAGAGACAGGAAAGCTCAGAGACTTTCTTGCTGAGGAGAAGCTACTCCACGTCTCCCAGCCTGGCCCCGTGCTCCTCTCCCCACGAGCTCCCCTGTGCAAACCCTGAGCCACCAGACCCTCCCACCACGCCGGCACCCCACACTCCTCCATCTGCCGCACCTCACACAGCGCCAGGATTTTTCACAGCTCAGGAGCAAAACGTGGCCCTGCTGGAAAACTGAAACAATCAGGAAAAGGGCATCCAGAACAACCTTTTTTTTTTTTTTCCTTTTCTTCCCAACACAGACGCAATAGCTCCGTTTTTTGTGCACTTCTCCTCTGAGCTTGAAAGCTCAGGATGGCTTTGCTGGAGGAGAGCATTTAGCAACTCTCCTTCTTTGGGATGGCAATAAATATTTGCTCCAGCCTGCAATCAAATAGCTAATAATCTCTAGCCAGTGTTCAGGCAGGCGAGTGTCCAGACCACAGAGCATCATGCTGACAGCGATGCTGCATGATAAAATTTGCCCGTCTCCCCTCCAGCCAGGGATGGATATCTTGCTCAGAGCAGCACAAGGAAGACTTGTACAAAGAGGTGTGAAATGATCAGACAATGTCAAACCAGCCTTTGTTGTAAATATTACAGACATTTCTAAAGCTCTACGGTATTCCTTTGGTTGAAGCTTTATGGCTGCTCATTTTTAACAGGAGATGCTGCACAATGCCTTAATTGTGCAGATCTGCCTGGAAACCCAAACATCCATGTTACAGGCATCTTAAAGATGACAGCCTTCACTGATCCCTTTCTGAATGTCTCAGGAGATCGTCTCCGCAGGAGTGTCTGACTGCTGCAAGAGCAGGCACAGCACGGAGCGAGGTCGCTCGGCTGGGGTGATGCCCTGGGGATGCCCTGCGCTGGCATGCCTGCTCTCAGCTTGCCTTGTGTCATGTTGGAGAGTATTTAGATTAATCCAAGATAAAAAGCTGGAATTATTTTTCAAATTGCCTCTCTGAATCCACCCCGCTCTTTCAAGGGCACTACTATCAATAAAGTAAGTGGGAACCAGCAAGTCAGAGTTCATGTGACCCTGTTCCTATAAGCCATTTAACAGCCAGACTCAATCTCCTGGTTGCACGGAAGCAATTGCCATTACACATTTTTAAGTGTCTTAATACAGAAATAGGAAAAAAAACCCACAATTGTTCTATAAAGTATTAAGGCTTTCACTTTAGCAGTCTTTCTTATTCCCTTTTTCTTCAGCTGTGAAGAGTTTTATAGGAAAACCCCTGATACTCTTTCAGACAATGTTATAACCACTAGTAATCTCATCTTGGGGAGAAAATGTAAGCTGGAAGTGACCAGAGCTGATTTTGCAACCACTGCTGCTGAAATCCCCTTTTTTTCCCCCCTTCAAAAATGGGGGAGGAGAGGAGGAGTAAAACAGAAAGTGTAACTTTCTGTTACATTTCTGTTTCTGATACCAACTCTTCTCCCATCTCTATGTGAGAAAAGCAAGGGCTCAACTGAACAGACCAGTTTAGCACAGCTCAGGAGCTCAACCGAGCAGTGGACACGGGAGGAAAATCAACTGTATTGTGCTTCTAAGGAAGATCAAATGTAAGGACTGCAAAAGGCAGGAGAAGAATAAGAATATAATAAGCCGTTCTGCATAAATGTAGATTGCAAAAGGCAAAATACTGACTTAGCAAGGGAAAACTGTCCCAAATCCTTTAATATCTTCAGAACCAGCAAGGCCAGGAGTATTTCGCTATAAGCCCCTTTGTCCCATGGGCACGGCCAGAGTGGGATGCAGGACAGCGCATGGGGGAGATAACGCACTAAGCTTTAATTGTGGGTACATAGCAGACAGGTTTGGGTACATAAAAGGCAACTGCAAACCTCAACTTAATGTAGCTACGATGACTTACACCAGCTAAGTAGGCATGCCCAGATTGTATCTAGATTTTTTTTTTTAAAAGATACTAACCAAAGTGAGACCAACTCATGCCTTAAACTAGAAAGAACAGATTTATATATATAGGTGTATGTACACATATATATGTATATACACATATCTGAAGATAACCATCTCCTCTATTTCCTCTGCCCATCTGCACATATAGCCTAAACTTTATCTTCCAGTATTTTAACAGCAAGCAACCAGGGGAGTGACCATCCCCTCTTTCTCGGAAAATATTTCCTTCTTTTACGTCAGCTGTGGAGAGGAGGACAGTTTTATTTCATCTCCTCATTCCTACTTACATCAGCCTGGATAATCTTGAAGCAATATTTTTTCTCCCCTGCATCCATATGCTTTAAATAGCTGTAGACAATTACAAGAACCCTTACCAGACATTTACAAAAGGTAACAAAATTTTGCTTGCTTAAATTTCATTGTTTGTATTTATTTCAATTGTTTTACTCCCATTCTAAGCTGAGGTTTGATTTATTGCCTGATGCATCTCCGTCTCTTTGGTGTTGCTGCCTTTCAAGTGCTTCTTTCCTTTGCAATGAGTATGTTTGGATTATTTTTTCTTCCAGCTACATTATCTTACATTCTTCCAGCTTGAGACATATCTTGCTGTTTGTTACCCTTATTGCTAGGTTTCTGTGTTTCGTTATATTATTTTTCTGCCATTATTGTTGTTTGTAATACTTCCTAGCTTTGTCTCATTTGGAACTTAAACTAACGTGCCATTTATCCTTTCTTTCAGGCTATTAATTGTGCTGCTAAATACTTTACTAATTAAATTACTTGGCATTAAATTTGAATGCTAAGTGCAATATGAAGTTCTTTATATGACAAAACTCAAATCCTGCCCTATTGCACACATCAGTGCTTCACACTGAGTGTTTAACATTTCTTCCCCTTCCTGCACATTAATTTTGGAACATAACAGATAAAAGAAAAATAAATAAATATCAAGACAAAATTAGGATGGCAGAATTGTAGCTGTGTTTAGTTTTCTTCTATCTTTAATAAAACCCAGCATACTGAGTAGCATCTAGGTTGAGGCTTGATGCTTGCACGTTGCTGGATCAGTACTGGGAGTAGCTTAAGGAATACAGGAATAAGGAATATCTAAGGAAAAATAGCATTTAAGAGGTTAAAGATTTCTTCCTAATTTTATCAGATCTTGTTCAACGACCGCTTGTATCCCCAGTCCGTCTCAATCTCTCTAAATTGAACTGTGAATAGGGAATATGTTAGGAGATGGCCTTAGAGAGGCTGGTTTATGGTCCCCCTCCTCCACTCGAGCAGACACAGACATGGTTGCTATCACAAGCAAACCCACTTCTGAGCGTGGGGACTCCAATTACACCATTCTGGGGAATTCTGAATAACTAAAAAGTTGCTGGAGCTGTAAGAGTGTTTTCTACAGTACGGGTCAAATGAATCAAACATCATTTCCAGGATGACATACTGCTCCTTACTCCAGATAGGTACCTGCTCAAACATAAGGTACAATTTGCAAAAGGAAGCTGAAAAGCTAGATATACATCCACTGAAATCCACAGACAGCGAAAGTAAGAGGAGAGACATGAATGAAAATTAAGACCTGAATAATACAAAGTCAATTTGTATAATTTTTAAGCACAGGATGAAGAGGTAAATAATAACAATTAAAACAAAAACAATCAAAAGATCATTTTTCAAGTTGTTTATCCAACATATGACAAACTTGTAAAGTCACTGGCTTGGCACAACAGGGAGCTGAAGAACTCAAAAATTATTAAAGGATTACGTATGTGCCCGGATTTACAGAAAAACTTCCCCAAAGTAAACTAAACTGATAAAACTACCAGGGATCAGTCCAGCGGTTGGTGCCGACCTGCTTCCATCGCAGTTTGCTAAGGGGAGGTCCGTGCAGCACTGGACCTGGACATGGCATTGGGCATCGGGTACAACGCAATCGCACCTCTGATTTGTGCTGAGATCAGCGCTCTCCATGCAGCACGGCAGATTGTTTAACTGCATATGTCTTTCTGAAGACAACAGTGACTCCTCGCATGGCATTGAGGAGCCAAGCATCGGGGGAGCCTCCTCTACCACCACCTCCCCCCAGCCCCACCATCGTGTCTCCACCTTCCACGCAGCATCCAGAAAACATCTTCCCTCCAGGGCTGCCTTCATCCTGGTCCCAAAGCAGCACCGTTGATTTTATTCAGCTTTCAAAGCAATAGAATCTCTGCCTGAAATCCTCCTCAGCTTGTGTCAGGAAACAACGGCCCTGCATTTATTCAGTTTTTCTAGCTGAACTGATGCACCCGCAGAATTAACCTAAATAACCCAGACTGATGGGCCCAAAGTGCTTTCGTAAGACACAAGGCAACCATGCCGCCTCGCTGGTGCACTGAAAGGACAGTATTTACACTGAAGTAGTAAGTCCCAAATCCCTTGCAAAATGCTCCACAGCAGGACAGGCATACCTCCTTAAATTTAAGAGCACGGTCCCCATGGAAAGAATAACTTCTCTGAGCTGAGAGAGCAGCCATCAGTGGAAGGGGCAAACCAAAAATATGAAAATGGCTTTTCTAGCCTGCACGACTCCGTCCAAAGGTTTTTGAGTGGCTGCTTGTTCAAGTGTTCGCTGTCCCAGTCCCACAACCCCGCGCTCGACGTGGCGAACCCTGCGCCGCTCTGCCTTCCTCCCAACGTCAGCAGAATTAACAAGAAACAGAGTCAAACACGCAGCCCGCAGGGAGAAGAATAATAACGGGCAGCTAATTTACAAATAACCCTATTTCTAATAATTACCCAATAATTACCAACAGCACCAAAACATTTTAATCTTCTAGCATGCCGCAATTAAAGGTCTCCAAAGAAAATAGCTACACGATAGGTTGGATAGCTGTTAAAAATGCAGCATTTAATTCTGCTCTTGTTCCATTGGTCAGGCTGTGATTGAAGAGAGTGGGGTATTTGCTGCTGCGGATGGCCGGGAGTACGGAACAGCAACAGCAAAGAAACCGCAGCAGCGCTGGGGTGACGACACGCAGGAACGGTGGGACTGAAGTGTCTGAAACAGAGGATGAAGTTGGGAGGACAGCACGGCATCGCCACCTGCCACACAGGGAAAGGGCAAAGAAAAAGAGAGGGAAAGGAGGAAAAACAGGTGTCACCCTCTCCCTGGCGACAGGTAAAGAGCTTTCCCCACCTCCTTGCAGGCAACATCTAGTGGAGCACTGTGTGACGGATGATCATTTATTATTCTCATACAGGTTTATCTGTTGACATTGAATGGCCTTTTTTTTAATCATTTGGATTTATAACTCTTTGTGAAAAACCTTCTATGAATTCAAAATAATCTATATGGAGTGTCAAGCAACCTGAGATAAATTATTCATGAAAGGATTGATTTCACAGGTATGATATATATATATATAACTTAACAATTTCACATATATATCTTGCAGAGGTTGCTGTATAAATATAGTGCAATGCTCACAACATGAGACACTTCAGAAAAATAAAATAAAGCAATTCTGTTGTAAACAAAGAAGAAAAAGAACTCCCCCAACAACCTTGCCACACAAATCATGTTAATAGTCTCCAGAAATTTAGCAACAATGTGCTTCTGACACTTCCACTTTATCCACATGGATCCTGTGCAGACTTCAATCTTCCACTTCGGTTACTCTCACCCCCTTTAATGCTCCCTGAAACCAGTCTGATTTTATCCTGATTCCTTTTCTGTATGACTATGGAAAGAAAAATTATTTTATTTTGGCAATATTATTTCTACTGGCATATTAAAAATAAAATTAACAAGTGTGGAAATCACCCTAACGTTGCTAAAAAAAAAATCATAAATAGGTTCTTCATACGAGTGAATTTTACCATTTAAAAAGCACTGTACAAAGTTATTTCAAGCACCCCAGTTAAACAGTAAAGCCTCGTAAAAGACATGACTTTATCAGGGTAAATGCAGTTCTTCAGCATAAAGGGCAAAGACTGCAAGCGCAGGGTGTAGTGCTTTCAGGAAGCAGACGTCTCCAAGAAAAAGACTCAGGAGTGCAGACTTCTCCTGCCATGTACAGACTTCACAATTTTTATAGAAAACCGTTTTACACAAAATTTTTATGCTAATAAAAATGGTGCCAGAATGAACGTCTCGGAAAATAAAATTCCCATCTTGGGGAGTCTTAATCCCCTCTGCA
The DNA here is from genome assembly GCF_000699105.1 of Pygoscelis adeliae. NCBI lineage: Eukaryota > Metazoa > Chordata > Aves > Sphenisciformes > Spheniscidae > Pygoscelis > Pygoscelis adeliae. The sequence continues at coordinate 847,488 of NW_008824591.1, forward strand.
CAACAAAGACTGGAAACTCGCTTCCAAGTCCAAGCATGCTTTCACTCCAAAAAGTAACTGTAAAAACGCACTGTAGAAGCTTTTAGCATTTCTTTACTTTTGAGTCAAACATGTTTAATCCAAGTTTACAAGGATAAAGGGTTTTTCCTCATAATCCAAAGGCTGTAGACCTCCCTCCAGGATCCGAGGGCGAAGCTGGGTTCTTCGCTCCGCCTCGCACATCCTCATTGCTCATTTACAACCAGATCTGCAAGTCAGTTCACACTTTCTTCACTACCAGGGCAACAAAAATGCCTGAAAATCATAAAACCTTAACAGACAGCTCTGTTGATAACATAGAGCAGCAGCTCTGGCTTCCACAGATGAAGTATGTTGCCACTGCAGAGGCAAAGTACGTAACAGCAATAAGCATTTTTGCTAGTGAAGCCAATTTAAAACTCTTTGTATGCACAGAAGAGAGAACATTTATTCAAAATGCACATTACCAACATAAATTCAAGCACAATTTGAACAGGAAAGCCCGTTTATGCAACTTCTTTCAGCACAGTTTTTCATAAAACTCTTAAAGCTTGAAACAGAAGCAGATCACTGAACTTTTAATGAAGGCAAGGCTCTGATCTGGCATTTTTTCCCCTCAAATTGGGGTAGTCCTAAATGGGGTCTTAATCGGCTCTCCTGAGCCAGCGTTACTCAGGATGGATGGCACTGAAGCCAGTGCCATTTAAATGCCATTGGACAGGCCAGGATCCAGCGAACCAGCGACATTAGGAGGAATATCAACAGCAATAAAGGGTTGTCAAAATCTAACACCAGGATGCAGTTACTACATTCATACTACAGTTAAAAAATTCTGCTAGCTCTGCCACAAAACTACCCCCACCACAAATACTCTGAAAAGCACTCCCCTGGAAGCTGTCAGTGGGTCACGCTCTGACACGGATGGGTGAACTGATCCATAAAGAAAAAACAAATAAAAAATCTCTGCTTGAGATCTCTCTCCAGCTTGAGCCAATTCTGCTGGAAAAGCCCCCACTATCTATGCAGCAAATTGATCATGAGGGTCCAGGTACCACACTGAAACTGCGTCTTGATGGACAGCACTCATCCAACCTGAGCTCACTCTCCTGGCTCAAAGGTGCTTAAAACTTTGGGTAATTTTGGTTCCGTGACCAGTACATCAATTCTCCTCTTGTGTGTCCCCTCTCTATCAGCACAAAGTCGGTTCACCCACAAGCTGTGCACCATCCAGGTGCCAAACCTGGTGGACCCACATCATGGCCATCCTGCTGGCCCTTGCGTGTGGATCCACTGGGAATTATTGCAGAACCACAGCCCATAGTTTCTTTCCTTTAGTTTATGCATTTTTGGCAACCAAGAGTGGTCATGGTTTTCACCCTTGACTCATGAATCTGCCCAAATCCTGTCCAGGTATCTCCATCTGGTTTTGGATCTGGCCTACTACTTTGAAGATCCGCACCTCTCCTTGCAGGCAGTGACTGCTGGCCCGGCAGCATCTCAGCTTAGCTGATGCTCCACCGCGTGCCCACCCCGTGCCCAGGTACCACAGCAGAAGTTCAGACTGTGAGCAATGCCAGTAACGGGCCAGGGGCTCTGGGTCCACATCGGCTTCGGTGGGAGTTTGAAACGCACCACAACTCCTGGAGTCACAATCTGTTAATGCCCCCAATTAGATGGGTACAGACAAGCAGATTAAATTAGGTAGGCAAACAGAAAGGCTGCAGGAGACTTATCACTAAATACAATTACCTCTACTTGAAAAAAAACAAACCACTGCCAAGTCTGCAGTTGCTAGTACAGAAATCTGACTTGAATACAAAAATAAAGATCAGTAATGATCAGGATAATTAACATCTAGCAGTACATTTCTCAGACCCCTCATCAGCAACTGACTTTCACTGTTCTCTGGACGCACAGCGTTCAGCCTCACCTCTCCGAACATGCTGAAAGATGCTGCTGCTGTCCTCTTCTTAAAAATATATTAGGGCTGTCGTTATTAAAGGATGCTCCAAAGAAAGTGCAAGACAACAGAATGCCTACCTCCATGCAGGAGCCAAGGCAAAGAGAGATAAGGGACCATGTGAAAAATCAGGATACAGGAAGATATAGCAAGCATTTAAATGAAGATGCAGCACAGTGCAGCAAACCTAATCACTAACAGCGTGCTACAATTTTTCCTTCAGTATTAAAGCAATTTTCTTGTCAATATTTTGTTTTGGCTTATGATTTTATTAAATGTTGCAATGATAAGCTATGCTTCCAGTAAGTGCGGAAATTAATGAGTCAGACCCTGGACAAGAGCAGAAAAATCTGAAGCCAATTGCCACTTCTGTGACGGATCCAGTTCACAGCCTGGGACTGATCCAGCCGAGCACTGAGCACCTTCAGCTCAGGGGCTTTGGTAGAGCAGGTGGGCACCCACAGCACCAGGGGTCTGGGCACCCCGTGGCTGCAGCCAGGTGCCTCTGTACCTGCAGGTATTAATTAAACACCAGCATCCACTGCTGGGCACCACAGAGACACCTGGTGAAAAGTATCTAACCTTCAATTCAAAGTCTTCATCCTCCAGCTGGGGAATGAAACTGGGTGTAGGACAAGGAGCTTTGGGCAGGATTAAGCCCCAGCACTGGTGACTACATCTGTTTTTAAGATGGTTTCCAGGTAGCATCTTCCCCAGGCACTAACACAGCCCCAAGCACACGTGGACAGCAGGGGCAGAGCCATGGCACAGTGAAGGTACCTGGTATGGGGGTCCGGCGCTCCAACCGTGCCCGTGGCAGGGCTTGCAGAGCATCCAGCTAGCACAAGCAGCTCTCCAGGCAAAATCTAAAGGCCCCCAAACACAGGACTTGCTGCTGGTTCAATGCAAACCCACAAAGAGCTTCTCGCTCTCAGGCAGCTGAATATGCATACAGCCAAGAGCAAAATAAAAACAAAAAATAAATTTATTGCCTAGGCTGAGGGCAAGTGCTCATGCTTAACCCCAAAAAACTACTGATTTAAACTGAGTGGGTTTTATGCTGGAAAAGGCTAGCTCAAAATGGCTCACTAACAGGAGAATAAATCCCCCGTTTACAAAGAAATAAAGAGTGCTGAACAGCAAATACAACAACAATTTCTTATTAATTAAAACCAGTGCAGCTTCTACAAAAATTACAGACAGATGGATAAACAAAAACAATAAAGGAAGGACATTAGTAATAATTGTCAAACACTTCAATGGAAAAGGAAGAAATAGATGCACAGTTTCTTTTTAAAGGAGGGGCGAGATGGATGGAGCTGGACCAGGGAAGGGAGCGGGAGGTCGCAGGTGAGGGTTGCTGTGCAGGACCTGCCTGCTGCCAAGCTCGGGCACAGTGACAGCAGTCACGGGCACCGGGTGGTTTGGAAACCCTGTTGGTGGCAGCTAAAGAAAGATACTTTGGCTATAAAAGGGACCATTTCTATTCTGAACACTATGAATTAACAAAGCTCACTTAATGAATCCATTGGTTGCTTATGGACAGAATGAGGCACAGGTGGAAAACCTTGTGGATAAGCCCTAAGCAGGAAACACCTTTTCAATAACTCAGTGCAAAAGCAACACCCGTGAAAGCAGCCCAGCAGCCTGCCGATGCACAGGATGGGAAACAAAAAGGTTTCCCCATGTTCCCCAGTTCTCCAACACGGCCCACACAGCTCGAGACCCTGGGACACAAAGAGGAGTTTGTTTTTTCCAGGGTGCCGCTCAACCCACGCATCTCTGCCTGCATGGAAATCACAGAGTGATGCTCGCGGCCAGTCCCTGTTGGAAGGGGACAACCACAGGCACCTTTCCCACCAGCCAGCCACCAGAAGATGACAGCTTGTGGTCACTCTTGGGAGCCAGGGCTGTACTCCCTGGAGCAGGGGATGAGATGGCTTCCCCTCTGGTCTGGGCTGAAAATACAGCGTCTGAGCTTTCCTTAGCCTGTTTTGCAGCCTGGCAACGGTTTGTTCTTTTGGATAAACTTCAGTAGGAAACAAATCTTTAAAACAGCCTTTAAGTCTCTTGCCCTCCGCAGCAAGGATGATTCCAGCTGGTGAATCATCCCAGCTGCCGAGTTGCATCCCATGGCACGGGACAGCCCTGGCTGGCGGGGAATGGCCCCAGGACAGCGATCAGAAAGCTGAAAACGCTGGATGAAAAGGACGGATGGACTGCCCTGGGACACCAGACACCTCGGTCAGGTCCCTTGCTGGGAGGGAATACGTGCAGATCTGATTTCACGTGCGGGAGCGCCAGGCTGCCCTGGGCCAGCTTTAACAATGTGAGAGGATGAACAGAATAGTGGGAAAACTGAGCATGAGTTTAAGTCCACAGCCAGGATAAACTGGAAAATCAGGAGTAACTTTCTTCAATGTAAAAGTTTTCAGACAGTCAAAACTGTCAGTCTTGAACACTGAACCCCTACAGACCTAATTCACCCTTTCCTGCCCTTTATTTTAATCTATTTGAGTAGCAGGGGGAGAAAACCTGAACCCTCCTGGAGCCTACATCTGCCAGAGCCTTTGGAGCTCAGGATTCAGTTTGCTATCACCAGGAAAGGAGGAAAGAAATTAAAAAAATGTGAAAGAAATGAGACAAACCAAAATATCCACAGGGAAACGCAGAGGAAGGATGGCAGCATAACAGCAACCACAGTCAACAGACCTGCCACAGATTTGCAGGATCAGGCCCTGCCGATGGGGGCATGCCCAGGTATCTTTTTCAAGGGCATCCTGCCTGCGCGGCTGCAGTCGGGTACACCCTGCGGTGCCGGCACGGGATGGCAAAGTGCCTGGCACACACGGCTGCTGGCAGAGACCAGGCTAATGCAGGACGGGTACCAGGCACTCCTGCAGAGCTGGGTTTTTTGCTGATTTTCTCCAGGGCTTCACCTTGCTCACATGCACGGAGGCGTGTTAGCCATCCCCTCCAGAAGACACAGCAGTAAGACAAGGGATTCGGCTTCCAGCCCGATGGGCAAGGAACAAATGGCAATGCCTGTGGGACAGACCACACCTGGTGGAGGTTTGCATCCCTACATTAGTGCCAGCATAGCCTTTTAACCGACGTGGAAACCAAGGCAGAGAGCTGACTGGCACACTCAGCATCACAGCTAGGATAAGACAAATCCTCACTCCTCATCTCTGCTACGCTGATGCAAAACACATCTTTGGAGGTGCATTACCACACAGTTCTTCATAATCCTTAGTCATTCCCTGTCAGTAAACCCATCAACTGGCTGCTGCTCTTCTACAGGAGGCATTCATGGGCCAGACTTCCTGCAGCCAAGCTGTCCTGAGTCCTGGCGAGGGGTGGGGCGGGGGGGGGTGCAGTGTTTTGTGGTCCCGACAGCTTTCCTTGTAGGGTCCATCCTGCCGCTCTGCGTATACCACTCAACTACACTGCCCCAGCAAAACCCACTCATTGTCGCATTTCGGAGGCTGTGCTAATCCAAAAACCCTTCCCACAATGATTGCTCATTCTGCAGCACGCAAGGATGCACTTCTTTAATTAGAGTCAGTCCTTTATTTAAAAAAAAAAAAAAAAAAAAAAAAAAGAGACAAAAAAAAAAAAAAAAAAAAAAAAAGAGAGACAAAAAGGCTTATGCTGTCCAGGCTGTGAGAACAAAAAAAAAAAAAGAGAGACAAAAAGGCTTATGCTGTCCAGGCTGTGAGAACAAGTTGCTAATTTTGCCTGATAAAGCCTGGCACTCTTGCAGACTCACCGACCTTATGTCCTAGACTGGCAACTCTTCTGAAAGACAGCAGCACCTTGGCACAGCTAATTGCATCAGATGCTCAAATTCTCCTGAGTGAATTAATAAATGGTTAATTTACAACTGCAAATGGACACATTGATCAAAGTTCTTAACAAGGAAAAGTTATAAAACAAAGTTATAAAAGTTATAAAACAAAACACTTTGTAGCAATTTCAGCTTTTTCCTGTGGTCCCATTCAGGTAGTTTTATGATAAAATATAAAAAGACGCTTAATCAAAGAATCAGTGTGGGTTTTGAGCCTCTGTGCTTGTGTAACACGCATCGGCTCTCTTGGAGCATGAGCCTCTGTTTGGCAAAAGTACACAGAACTAACCCAAAAGCTACACGACCTCTCCTGACCCCCCGCCCAGCAGGAGGGTAGTAGGGAGTCCTGGTCACAACAAGAAGGACCTTCCATGGGTGCCTCCTCCAGCATCCAACGGGTGAAGAGGAAGCTTTCTCCTTGTACCAGAAGCAGCTCTTCACCCACCCACTGGGACACCAGTCAGTCAGCTTTTCTCCAGCCCAAGTTATATCTAGTACTTGGAGTAGGTAGCAAAAGTTTATTAGGGTCATTTGATTTAAAATATGGCAAACCCTTGATGATACTCAGAACTTAAAGAAATTTCACAGCAGTTATCATTTCAGTGAAGTCAAATATGAGAAAAACAAATTGAATTTTTGCAAACCGATACTTTTTTTTTTTCCCATTAAATGCTGAGGGTGTTTTACTGAGTGTCAAAGGTGGGCTGTGTAACATTTTACCAGCTCTGAAATAACCCTCTTGACTTCACATCTCAAGTTGCCCACAACTTGAGTGACACCACGTGCTTTCAAGAGACACAAACTCTGCGAGGCTTTTCTGAGCCCGCTGCCTGTTTTAAGGCAATATGCAGTTTTCCTTGGCTTTGCTCCAGCTCTCCCAAAAGCCAGTCTAATCCTCCAGGCTAGCACTGCAGTCCCGATGGGATCGCAACCACCAGGCTCTTGATTCCTCCCTTCTAGCAGCCAGGACCTCCTGCTTACGCTAACATCCACCCAAAGAGTAAGGAGCAAAAAATGTTCTCTTTGTCTCATTACCCAGGAGTTAATTAGGAAAACTAAGGCAGATGAATACCCCGCTATCATCTTCCCTCATTACTGTCCATGTTAAAAAAGCAAGAGCAGATCCATGCAGAGCTCTCACCCCTCAGCTCATCCCTCCTCCATGTACCTTCACCCCTCACCTCAGAACAGATAGCCCCCGACGTGAGAGGATAAAGGACATTTCAGTATTTGCATATTTAATAGTTATTGCTCTTGGCTTTTCTGTAAATGCCTAATGGACAGGTCTACATTCCTTACTCTGTCATGACTTACTCCCTACAGGTAACTTCAATTATTTTAATTTAAGCTCTTCCATAGCTTCTAACCATAAAATACTTTGTAAAACAACACAAAGAAGTGCTGTGCATCTCTGTCAAAAGTTCCCAAATTTTGCATAAATTATTCTACTGTTGGCTTGCAAGAAGTGATTCTGTGAAGAGCAGAGGGGATGAAGCCCAGTCTCCTACACCTGTGTCCTGCACCGTTCTGCTCATCTCCCCACCACGACCTCCACCACTCCTTGAGCTGAGGGATGCTCCTGACAGTCTCCCAGCTCTGTGAAATGCCCTGCTCCCTCCTGTATTCCTTATGGCAAAAAAAGCCCACAACACGGATTTTCCACTCTGTGTCTCTCCCAGCCTCAAACAGCTTTCTTGTGCTTCAGTGTTTTCATGGCTTGATTTAAAGTCTCAGCTGAAAGGCGCCTTCCACTGCTCAGTTGTGCTTAGATTTCTGATTTTTCACGTGGTCTCCTTAAAGCTCACATATAGGGCTTACAGGACTGTATGATTGCTGGGTACATACGCATCTTCCTACCCACATATCTGCCTTAACTTCATTACTACCACATTGGACCAGGAGACAGTACCCTAAATTATTACTTTCCTACAAATTTCATGGAAATAGGACAAGAGGCAAAAAAGAGTGACCCTACCTGGGTCCCCACTAAATGGCAGCATGAATTTATTAGACCACTAATTCAAGAGGAGAACAATATTTTGCACGCCCTAACCTGCCATAAAGCTTTATTTGCAATTATTAGACACCAGAGAATACACCCCTCAGTGAAGTGTCCCCTCCCATGTAGATTCTCTGATGTCTAATAGGCATGGAAAGCTAGCCAAACCTTGTCCTGCAAAGTCGGGGCATTCATAATAGCTCTGTCCAATGTAGAGTCTCTGGTGCCTAATAAGTAGCTCACTCTGAAGCTTTCTTTAATTTAGTTAGAAAGCCAGTAGGCCTTAAGACACAAGTCTATTGGAAATGAGACTGCATCCATTCCAGGGGTCAGCAAATGCCTTGCTTGTTTTCCCTCTCCATTATTTACTACTGCAAAATCATTTAATTGAACATAGTATTTGCAATCAAAGCAGTTCCCAGCTAAGCACCTGATGACAAAATAACTGCATTTCACCAACACAAAGGTGATGCCAGGGCAGCTGAAGCACATCAGTCCTTCTCTGAGATGAAGAGATGCAACTCTACTATTAAGATCACTATCATTTCTGTTCGCTCATGAGACCGAAATCAGAAACACGGGAGGGTCAGAATCCTTCCCTACAAGCAGTGAGTGCAAATGTGCGTATGTGCTCAGCACAGATCATGTCTGATACTTAGACTCCAAGCTTGCCGGTTGCAGATTCATTTTCCAAAAGCCTTAATGCTCATTTGACCCTACGGAGGCCACCGTTCTCCTCCTTACAGCTCTGTTTCCATCTAGAGAACAGACGATAACACACTTTCTGCCTCAAAACCTTTAATTTGGAGCTGGTGTGACTGCTGTTTGAGATGCCGGTACTCCTCATTGCAGCTTTACTAATAAACTCAAAGGATGCACTTCATATAAATAGGTGCAAATCAAAGGGGCAAACATGGGGGTCTGAACAGCACAGCATTTGGCATGTTTACATGGAAAAATGTATTAGCAGGTAGAGCAGTATTATTAGAGAAAAGGCATTGACACCACTGCAAGCATAAAGTCAGTTTGGCATATCCAAGAGCAGTGGGAATAAAAGAAAGCGTGCCTTAATGCAAACAGTCCCAATGCTTTAAACATTTATAAATAACTTGCCATTAGTAACATTCTTGATCACTGACAGATTTGCAAATAACCAAAATAATAATCCTTCCTATGCAGAGACCCTTCCTGCTAAACATCCGTCCCTCTCCTGCCTGTGGAGGGTTTGAGGCTCCAGCTCCAGTATCCTGGTAGCTCCTGCTCCCAGTATCTGCCACCACAGAGGACTGTCAGACTCATCACAGGCATCCAAGACCTTTGCAAGACTTGCTCACAGGTATGATTATGTGGTTTTCAGCAACCTGATCTAGTGAAAGATGTCCCTGCCCACGGCCGAGATGATCTTTAAAGGTCCCTTCCAACCCAAACCATTCTCTGATTTTATGATTACATGCATCAGCACCCGTAAAAGTAAAAACTTTCTGGGAGCACATCAGCACTGGTACCTTCACCTTCCTCCTTGGACCTGGAGATGCCAAGTGGATTTTCCAAGCCCTGTGTTTGTGGAAAAGCGTGAAAGCTACGACAGTGACTGGACTGTGCTCCAGAAATGCACTGCATATTGCAATAAAAATCTTCTTCAAAGTCATTGCTCCCCTGCAACGACAGCAGCCTGGGAGCGAGGTGACTTCTAAAACTTTGCTGCTTCTCCCAGTTAAACTTGCACTTCTGCTGCACAGGGGACGAAGCCCAGCAGTGCCCAACCAGAAGAGCTGCATCCCTTCCTATTTTCACAGTACACACCCTGGTCCAGAAAATAGCACACGTGGACCCCAACGGCACTTCTGTAAAGCACTAATTAGTGACAGACTTGCTATGAATATTCCAAATAACATTTCTCTCTAAATCAGCCTGTGTCAGCAAAGGGCAACATTTTGAAAGGCTGGGAATAATTTTGAGGCACTTATGAGAGGAAGGCACAGAAACTTGAAACTTGCTGACTCCCTGGCATTATTTGGGCATCTGATGGTTTAACGCCAGCAGTGTCACCCACGGGGAAGGCGCCGCTGTCACACGCAGCGGAGGTGAGGTCATCACACTGATGCAAAAGGCTCATGCAGAAAGTTTGATCTATAGTAATTAATTTAGAGATTTTATATTTTTATTTCCGCGCTCTCCTGTTTTGACAGGCAATGGAAATGCAAATAAAAAGACGTAAGGTAAAGGGGGGAAAGAAAAAAAAGACACAATTTGTACTGACAGCAGCATGAGTTGCAGGAGGGGGGAAAACACAGGAGCAGATTGAGAAGTGGAGGCCAAGCAACTGACATTATGCTCAGTGTTTGAGGAATAAAAATGCATTAACAATAAACACAACATGCCCCAAAACCTGAGCTTAAAAACCCTCAAGCAGCCTCTATAAAACTAAAAGGACCCCGCTGCATTGTCCCTTCCTCACCCTACTCTTCCCCACCTGACACTGGTTTTTTTTCTTATTCTTATGAAGTAATTGAAAGGATGATGAGGCTTTGGCTTTAACCACAGCAGAGAAATGATGCGTTCTGAAATCAGAAGAAAAGGAGGCAAAAAAAAAAGCAGACTCCGATTTTCTCACTATTCATGTCAGGTGAGATGAGTCATTTATGCAATAAGACGTTAAAAAAGAAGTCTTTTAAGGATTCATAAAAAACATAATGCATGCATAAAAGGCTGTTAAGAGGAGAGGTTTGCAATTAACAATGTTACTGTATCACTAACATGTATCTATGCTGAAACGACTGGGGTTTTTAAGCCATTTTCACAAATATAATATTCTATTTTAAGGATAGAATCGAGCTCCTTAGCAGTAACCGGGAAAACTGCCGGGGAAGGCAGAGCAAAACAGTCAGATTCCTGAGCCAGATGGAGCCACTTTGCCCCTGATCAATCACTGTCTGTTATTATCCTTAAATGACCCCCCAAAATAAAATACATCCTGGAAGATAAACACAAATTTTGTGCTAACCACTCGGCTTTCAGCATTAACATCCTTCCCCCAGACTCAGTGTTTTTAGAAGGAACAGTGTACGTTACCAATAGCAACTGCAAGATGTCCCATCAGATTCAGATGCTGATTGTTCTATACAGAATTGATATGACATAATGGTAATGATTCCAGAAATTAAAATCACTTTATTTCTACAGTTACTGCCCGCCACACACTGATTTAAATCACGGCTCCTCACGGGGAGGGCCTGACCCCGCGGTGCACCATCTGGACAGGAGCTGGGTCCTGCAAACATCTTTATTTTTGCACTGCAACGCCGCTTTTTGTTTGTTTTAAAACCAAGATGGGGTTCGATTTCATCCCTTCTGCAATAACTTGGGTGCCATTCAGCACACTTCTTTTTGGCCACAACCTTGAATCCTTGCCCTTACCGTAATGGACCCAATCTAAAAATAGGGAACTGTGAGGCTGTGCAAAGACACCGCTGTAAACAGGATTTAGATACGTAATATGACAAGAGGTGTTCAAAATAAACACGTACTGAGCGTGCTGCCTGGATCTCACTACCAGTCCTGGTTTCTGCTCAGAGTCAGGGGCTCACCTCAGGAGTCCATATATCTATACATTATATATATGGACTATTTTATACATATATATTTATACATGTATAATACATTCTAGACAGAATAATATGATATAATGGTATATATAATGATATGCTATAATAAATATATTATAAATATGATATATAATACATATTTTTTAATATATATCATGTCCATGTATGTGTATGTTACATGTGTGATCTATTGCAAACTAGAAGTTCATTTTGCAATTCCTGAATTGGACTTCTCAACCGTACAGCTCTTCAGCACTCTTTCTGGCCACGACATATCTCCCCTTCTTCCTTTAAATTAGCACTGCAGATGAAACTGGATGCCTCAAGGCTTTGTTAATGCCAGTCTGAATCCGGCCCAGCCAGATCTAGCAAGGATTCTCTGTTCTCCTCCCTTGGATGTTAAATGACCTTATTACAGAAAAAGTTTTGTGTTCGCACACCACTGTGCTCTGCACCAACCGGCAATCCCAGGAGAGACCTAGAAATGCATAAACCCCGTGGACTGAACCAGCCCTGACTCCAAGGCAAAGCTTTCTCCTGCCCAGGCACAGGCAGAACGGGGCTGGGGGTGGGGGGAAAGACTTCAAGGAGATAAGAATTTATTCATAACAATATTCTGCAGAAATATTGTTGGCATGATGTGGTGTGTGTGTGGAGGTCAGGAAAGGACGCTGGAAGCAAATGTTAGATGTAATTTTCCTGGAAAAGCTAAATATGCCATAGAATAGCAAACCCGATCTTTTGTGGAGGGCTCCTATATTTCTTAGACCTTAACAAACGTCAACCAACACCTCTCCAAAGTCCCAGGTCTTCCCAAGGTCAAAGAGAGAAAATTACTATAGATTTTCCAGTGAACAGTGCGGTCGAGTTGTAAGGGATATAAATATTTTTCCCTAGATAGCCATCTCAGGATTCAACTAGTGGTCCTTAGAAAACCTAGTCCAATTAACAAATTTTATATTTTTTTTTTTTTAATGCAAAACCATAATCCTAGTGGTTTCTCTTTCCAGCTGCTGCCTGAGCCCCCACCTCCGTAAGGGCTGTCAGCAAGACCTTTGCTTCCAGAAGCCCCGAAACACTTGACTGGAAAAAGGAGCAGTAGATCATACAGCCACTTGCACACTTCATTACACCACCCATGACATGTTTGAGGTGAACTGATGTTGTTTTGGCTAAATTAATGTGCTTTCAGGAAAGGAGTTAATCCTTTTTTCTTTTACAAGAGGAGACAACTGCTCCTCCGTAAAGCAGAGCTCTTGTTTTCAAATCACTACACAAGCATTAATGTTAATCCTCAGGCTTCCCCGATGCTACTCTGGGTTATCACCAGTACAAAAGCTAGAAGCAGGGCTTAGAGATGAAGTGGTTCACAGGGAGGCCGCGTGCATTTCTGCTTTTCAAGGGTTTGAAGTGGGGTAGCTGCCACAAATCGGCTCTCAAAACGCCCCGGATTAAAAGATGTTCGGTCGCGGTCTGGTGGGTGGGTGAGCAACAGTATCTGCATTACACAAGGGGATTAAGCACAGAGATTAAGGCCTGTATTTTCACAAATGACTTCTGATTTTGGATGGCTTCATTCTTTATTATGGCACAAGTTTTTGACAGCTGAAAAATCAGGCATTTGCATGTTAATTTCAGACAAGAATTGCAGCACTCAAAATTAAAAGCCATTTTTCAGCTATTAGTCCTACTTATTATATACCTTCTTTTCCTGCACTAATTAGGCCAATTAAAATTTTCTCACTGTACTTCAAAGATGGGTTGCAATGCCTCTCCATGAAATGCTTAAGCAGCACGAAGCAAACTCACATTATCGCCACCAATCCTGCTCCGTGGCGGGAGCCAAGTCTGCACCCCAGGCGCCCAGCCCTGCACTACCAGATCGCGTGATTCAAGAAAGACTTTCAAGGAAAGCACGTTTCCTGGCCTGGAGACATGTACCAACAGAGACGAGATGCAAATTTTACCAAATCTGCCTCAGAGCCACGCTTTTTCTTTTCCTCCCCCCCCCCCACGGCATCCGAGAGCGGAGTGCGGAGGAAGGATGCGTCAGGCTGGCACATGCTTCCCCGGGCACGCGCCGATCAGCAGGCAGGGCTGAACTCACTGTGATGCTCGCCTTGCAAACACGGACTCCGATAACCTTTCAGGTCCTGCTGACTGCTACAACGCCGGTCCTCGGCACTTAGTCACCCATAACGGAGCCACAGACTATATCAAACCCGAGGCGCGTGGCTGGGATGCTTTTCAGCTGTGCCATCTGTACGGGGTCATGGTAATTCCCACGCGGGCAGACACTTTCTTTTATTTAATCCCCAGGTTTTTAAGTGCTTTTCATCTTTAAAAAAATTAAAAAAAAAAAAAAAAAATCACCAAACCCCTGCTTTCTGCTGCAAGTGAAACTAAGAAGATATTCATTTTATTGGTTTACCAGGAAAGTTCACCCCCACTTTCTAACATCTCCGACTCACTCCTGGTCCTGCCCTCACCAAGGCAGAGCTACAACATGAATTGCTCAGCACTGGCCCCTCTTGACACTTGAACACAGCGGGCTTCTTTTCAGCCGTAAGAATTTTAATGAAACGGGCAATTCAGCTGAGCCTACGCACGCAGTTCACTGCGAGTTCATTTTAATGCAGCCCAACAGCTTTACCTGTCACTGAAACCAACCCAAATAAAACCACGGGGCTCCGCACGGATTTTCGGCACCAGTCATGAGCGGGTTTGGCACAGCCCTACAGGCATCGTGCCCCAGACAAGCAAGGCAGCGGACCTGGACTCATATCCCCCCCAGACCAAGGCATTTTGCAAGCCGAGCTGAGCCTCTACAAATCCTTTACAATGTGGAGCCGAAAGGTCTGTCCTCCCAAAGAAGCATCCTCCCTGATTGAGGCCCACGCCGTCGGGGCTTTCTCATTGCACGTGCCGAATCTCAGCCCAGAGTACATCACTCTGGGCTGCCCCGCACTGTGTGTCCCCACTTACACCCACACAAAGACAGCATCGTACTGGGATAAATGGGAAGACAGTGCTTTATGCCAGTGTGTACAACTACACCGTATCCCATCCCTGCAAAGACTTGGATAAATATGTATACAGGCACGTATGTGTACATATAAATACGTATACCTACATGTTTCTTTCCTCTCCATCACGGAGGCTTCCCTGCCAGGTGTTCAGAGCAAGATGCTGAATGTGATCATTCCTCCCTACCAGGCTGATTCTCTTCAGCCAGGGGTAAAATCCTGCAGGATCTCACTAAACGGGATGCACAGAAAAGCGATCCCACCAGCAGAGATCAGATTACGATGCCGTCGTTCAGATGCCTAAACTGCTTCGCTTGAGATTTATCTGAATGTTGCAAACTCAGCATTTTACCCAGAATATCCTGACATTATTTCCCTTAAAGGCCCAGTTCCTGGAGCTCAGTCAGAGTTTCAGTTTTCTTTAACAGCAAGAGCCAGAAGAAAACTTGCAACCTAAATCCTAAAAAAACATGCAATAAAACTTAAATAAGTAAATAAATAATCACACCCAAATCTCAAACTGTATTATGCTTAAAACCTCACAGCTTTCAAACCATTTTCATGAGTTATGTAGCTCTGATTTTTTTTTTTTTTTCCCCCTCATCCTATGCTAGCAACTGGTGATGCCGCTAGCCAGCCAGCTGTTTGGAAACAACTGAAAGGTGTTGGGAAGGAGGCGTCGGGAGGAGAGAAAACCCCGGTAATACAAGCTGAAGTGAGAAGCACTGATTCATAAATCTGAGTGGCATGAACATGATAATGTCTAACTAGTGAAATTCATTCTCTAGCATCCTCCCAAGACTGAAAAGGCTTCAACGAAACCCAGGGATGAACAGCCACAACAATGCTGGGGCCCACAGGGCATATTTTAGGAGAGGAAATTAATAGAACTAAATGCAAATAATCATCTCCCGAAAGAGCCCGAACAACCTCCAACAGCAACGCTTGCCTCGGCAGGCTCCGATTTCCATTTCTGGGGAGCAAAGCAGCTGGGAATTTCCCTCCTGCCTGCTGCTGGCAGGGCTGGGTTTGGGGCGCAGGAACCTCCCCAAGAAAAGTCCTATTCTGGGGGTCATTTTGCTTGAAAAACTCTTTATTTAACCAATATGCATCCAAACCTGGACTCAGCTACAGTTTTCCAGGGCTCTCTGGGCTTTCTTGCTCAGCATCCTGGCTCCTGTTGGTGCAACAATCCCCTTCTCACGGGTTTTCAGTAATGTGACCCCTCTCCCTTCCCTTCCCATCCCCAGGACATCTGCCCGCTCCTGTCTTTACTGATGCCTCCCGTTCTCTTTTTCAACAATTCACATCAGCAGTGGTGCTTTTACCCAAAACACAATAAATTGCAGAAGCCCAGAAAAATGGCCACGTGCTTCCCAGCACTGACACCTGAAATGATTAAAAGATGCATTAAAACAAATATTACTTGTCCTCCCATGTCCATTAGGTTCTTTTTCATTAACACACAAATCAAAGAACTGTGTTTATTCCAGTTTATTCTCCACTTAAAAAAATGATGCTGCAGTTTTAAGATGAACCAGATTATTTCACTGGGAAAAAAAAGCCAAGTTACTGGGGGGGATAGAGAATATCCCCCACTCCCATTATCTTAGAGGAGCTGAAGAGAGCTGAAACTCCAGTATCACGCCCTTATACTGAAAACAAGAAAAACCATCCACATTGGTCTAAAGAAAGGAGAAATGTTCCAGATAGGAAAACAGGATAAACAAACATGATTATTCCCAGCTAAATATTGATCAAGCATGTCTATCACCTGGGATGCTTAGCACCCAAGTACCCACAGTGAAGACACTCATAGTCCCTCCACCTCTAGCTTTATGAAAGGAAAATAAAACAGAAAAAAATGGCAGATATCCCATTTATATATAGGAGATACAGATATATCTCTCTCTCCCATTTTTTCTCTCTCTCTCTGTAAAGATAGATAGTAAGGGGTCCTGGATGACTAGTCACAAAGAGTGACTAGTCATACCATAAACTCTTTGTGAGTTTATGGTAGAAACTCTGCAAGTTGGAAAACTTGAAATGGGACAAAGCACTTGAACTTGTGCACAAGGGATGCTGGTCCCAGAAGGGAGTGTGGTGACCTAATTGTTCTTTTTCTTGAATCTGCTACATTCATTTCCTAAAGCTTTACCAATATTATCCCCATTCCCATGGTTTGTGTGTGTTCTTTAAAGCCCTTCAACGACCATGAGTACCCCAACAAGGGAAACAGTAAAAAAAAAAAAAATAAAAAAAACCCCACAGAACAACTTTTCATGTTGTGTCAGGTCACAAAAGTTTCAGTTTTATATGATTTCTCCCTCTGAAAAAGGAGCAGCCCTTCCCAGAGGCTGTGTGGGGCAGTCGACAGGGACCTGCAGCAATGCTTGGTCAGACCTGGTGCCGGACCACAGCAGTCTCACCCTCTGGACAAGAATCACAAGCACAGCACACACGTGCGTGTATATACACCCGAGAGCAACATTTACAGCCACAACACAGAAGTAATTTCAAATTTTGCTTTTAGTGTATTTTTTACATTTTTTGTCAACTGGTCAATACTTTCTAAATCTGTGTGTGCCCCCCAAGAACTTACTTGGATGCCGACTGTACCAAGCCCTGCCAGTCTGAGTGGTTTCAGACAACCTGCCTCTGTAAAGCACAGCCCTTCAGCAAACTCTCTGCATGTGTTTTGCCAAATCTGGACCTATTTCCACTTTTCTCCTGATGCTGGCATGCACCTACCTTCCTGCTAAAGAGCAAACTGCTGCTAGAAATTTTACATATTACATAAGATACTTACATTTTTCTGTAAAAAGCAAGCTTCCCCAAATGACCACAGTGCCACTCATTAAATTAGATCTTCTCTTTAAGACATTGACACAGCTACCAACAAAATACCATTTCTATTTCTTTTAAATGCTACCTCACAAACCAGACAAGAGTTTGAGATTCATCTTTCTGCCAGTTCAGGATTTCCAGGTTAAAACAACTTTCAGGGACTTTTTTACCTGCCAGACATCCCTCGTTATGCAAATGGCATGGGGGGAACGATAACGGATGGTTTACACACCTGTGAGAACTGCCATGTAGCACAACATCTGTTTGGGTAACCCGGAGTTTCCTATCACAGAGGCTAAAATAATAAGAAACTGGCTTTTCCCCCCAACTGGGTTCCACAAGACTTTTGTCTCTGAGCCTGAAAACAAATTATTTGAATTCTGAGAGTTTAGCTTTACTGCATGCAAGACTGTCACCTCCTCGCCACTGTGGTTTGGCCCCATGCCCACAACGTTTGATGCCTTTCTAAAAACCAAGCCAAGGTGCAGTGCTAAGCTGCAAAAATGTACAGTTTGGAGCAGGACAGGCATTACGAGATGAAATGACCCAGCACTGGGGTTTGGAAGAGGACGGATTCATATCTAATGACCAGCTGGTAGGGTTGGTGTCACCTTGGAACCCACGATAAACTGTCCCAGCAGTGGGGACAGGAACAGACCAACACCATCAGCTTTGCCCCAGGCTGCTGGTCCCGGTGAGTTGGGGCTGAGCAACACGGAAGGAGCTTGCAAGGAGATGTGCTTGCTCAGCATCTCCTTTGCAGACAGGGCTCTCAAGCTAACAACAAAAATACCCTTGAATCCAGCCCTGACAGTCAGTCTGGAAATGATACCAAAAGGCAGCGCTTCTGCCAAAGAGAAAGCAACAGGGAAAGCTTTATATCATCCCAAGTCAACTGCTGAGGTCTCGAATAAATACCATCTGGAGCTCTCTTGCAGACCTGCTGCCTTCCCTTTCAGATGTAGGATCTACCTAACATACCGCACGGCAGCTGCAAATCTGGGCAGACTTCCTGCGAGCCGTGAAGCCCATCATCTTCACCTGCAGAAAATATTGGCTGCGTACAACATGCCGCAAGCGGGAGGAAGTATGTACAAATTAATTACTTGCCTGAGGCGACTTGATATTTTCCTTAACTAGGTCAAATAAACTGTAGCAAACCACTCTGTCTCCCTCTCCTCTTAAAAAAATACCAAGTTGCAGGTCTAATGAACTAAGCTTCCTTCCAAAAATAGTTTTGCAGGTTGAGACTGCAGCTTCCCCTATCATATAAGATGTACACAAAAGAGAGAAAAAGAAGTCAGTGTTGAGCATGTTGACGTCCAACACGTACGGAACCAGCCTTCAGTGCTTCTAACCACAAGGAACAGATACTGTTTTGATGCATTAGGAATAAGACCTTAGGATTTTCACCTTTAAGCCATCGGTGGTTAATGCCTGAAGCAGCTCTGGTGTTCCTGTTATCCAGTCTTAGAGTCCCAGCTGGAAGAATTTGAAGGCATGATTTCATCTGCCTTAATCCTGTGTCATCACTTACACTGGCGTGAACTGGGGATAATGTGCTACTAAATCACACAGGAATCCTTGGCCCTCCTTTTGCACAGAAATACAAGAACCAACAGTCCCGAGCAATGGAGGCATCAGTGTCCATGCCATGCATGATGTGGCTGGTTTCTCAACACAGACCATGACACCCGTCTTGTCCCTGGAGAAGGTTGGGCAGGCTACTGAGGAGCACTAATGTTAGCAATGCTTTTGAAATTGCTGCTTGGACTGCATTTGTCTAGGGACAGACCTGAGGTGCATCATGTGCAGGAAGATGTTCACCTGTAAATGGTCATGCTGTACCTAGACATAGAAATAACAAAAAGAAACTTGTCCTAGATAACTTGTCGTCCACAGAAGAGCTTCACGCACACCTGTGGGATGTGCCGGGTTGCACCAGCCTTTGCACTTGAGCTCACACTCGCTCCAGAGAGGAAAGGAAATTTCTCTGACCTGGAACTCTTCCTCTTCCCTTGGTATGCTGGAAAACCTATTTAACAAGCTCCTGAGAGGCTATAAACAACTCCGTATTCTCCATCAAGGGACTGGGAAAGACCATTGGGAGGACCTGGAACCATCTAGGAAATAAATATGGAAAATCCTGAGTCAAAAGCAAAAGATGGCAGAAGAAGTTTCATTCACCAGTGAGACTCACTCCAAGAGTCAAACATGGCAAGAGCATTGCATCTGAAGTCTGACTCATTTTTCAGATCCATACTAAGACACCATATTCATCTGCTCACAAGTTTGCCACCAGGAATCACTTTAAAATGTACTTGTAATTACACTGAAATCATACTCCCTGTTTTTTGCTGATGGATTCTGCCCAAAACTGTAACACGCCATCCAGCCACAGCATGGGTAGAGCCAAACACGGCTAAGCCACACCTGGGTTACATAGGATTTCTTTTAAAGGAGGCAGCACATATCCGAAGTTGTACCAGTTAAAGAGCTTGCTTAGGGCTGTGTCCTGGTTTAGGCTGGAACAGAATTAATTTTCTTCCCAGTAGCTGGTACAGTGCTGTGTTTTAGATTTAGGATGAGAATAATGTTGATAACACACTGATGTTTTAGTTGTTTCTGAGCAGTGATTACACTAAGTCAAGGATTTTTCAGCTTCTCATACTGCCCTGCCAGCGAGGAGGCTGGAGGTGCACAAGAAGCTGGGAGGGGGCACAGCCAGGACAGCTGACCCAAACTGGCCAGAGGGACATTCCATACCATGGGACGTCATGCTCAGTACATAAACTGGGGAAAGCTGGCCAGACGGGCCGCTGCTCGGGGACTGGCTGGGGCTCGGTCAGCGGGGGGTGAGCAATTGCATTGTGCATCATTTATTTTGTATATTCTTTTATCATGATTATTATTTTCTCTTCCTTTTCTGTCCTATTAAATTGCCTTTATCTCAAGCCACGAGTTTTACCTTTTTTCCGATTCTCTCCCCCATCCCACTTGGGGAGGGAATGAGCGAACGCATTTATTTTGTATATTCTTTTATCATGATTATTATTTTCTCTTCCTTTTCTGTCCTATTAAATTGCCTTTATCTCAAGCCACGAGTTTTACCTTTTTTCCGATTCTCTCCCCCATCCCACTTGGGGAGGGAATGAGCGAACGGCTGTGTGGTGTTCAGCTGCCTGCCGGGTTAAACCATGACAGGCTGTCAGGCACCCCTGTAAAAACGAGCAGTGCAACTCTTAGTGTTTTGGTTTTGATGCTACAGTAAAATGGTGAAAGCTCCTATTTTCTTGTGCGTATTGTTCCTTTGCAGCCCAGGGGCCTCTGCATAGACCACAGGGACCTTAAAAGAAACATGCTCCATCTAGGTGGGCTTACTGCAAAAATGCAAAGATGTTAAATGAGGGATTTCTGTGAAGCTCCATAATATTTTGAGCACATCTCCTGGGAACAGTTCACTCAGCTCCTAGAAACCCTGAAATGTAGCACCAACAAGCAGAAAAATGCGATGACCAGGGATTGTTCGCACTTTTTCAGCAGTTGCAGAGCTTGTTTTAATTTCTATCCCAGCATGGGTGTTGCTAACATCCCTATAGCGTATTTGGGAAGTGAAAAGGAATAGCAAGAAAGAAAAAACGCAGATGACCAGCAATACAAACACAATTGATTATCAGAAACAGCACCGCTGTTTTAAATCAAAACAGAGAACAGTTACTGTTTTGGCAGACCAGTTAACAATCAAAATCAACAACTGCTTGTTATATCACTGCTGGCCTATAAAAATCCTCTCCAAAACCACTACTGGTCTTCTTCCATCAGTGAAGACTACCATAAGAGCATCCACTCAGGCAGCTTATGCCGTTTAGAGTCATACCAGGATAATACTTGGGTTTCAACCACAGGATTTTGTCCTTCCTAAATAACCAGTCCCAATATTTTTAGCAGCACGCTACTTCTTCGCACCAATTTCTGATTTACTCACAGATCCTCAAAACAACTTTTGTAAAACTGCTGGGGCTTCAAGCTTTTGGAAAACCTCAAATCAAGTCACAGCTGTACACATAAAATTACACTTTTTAAAAAAAAAAAACACAAAAGCACCAAGATCTAAAAATATTTTGAACCTAATAAAATAATTCCTCTCCCCATTCCTGAAGACCACGTCTCACCTTTGCTAATAGTTCCCAAACTAAGTTCACATTCAGCTGTAATAAGACATATTTGTTAGAAAATTAAGTAGGAATGAAAATAGGACCTTATGTAGAATTTTCTTCTTGCACTGAGCGACAGGACTCAACGCTGGAAAATGCTGCGTTTTACAAAGAAGTCAAAAATGTCCTTTGAATGAACAGCTGCACTTCACATCTATGTTTAATTAAAAACAGCTGGGATGAAAAGTGGCTGCTGATCAAGAGCTAATAACTACATTTCCTACTAATCTACAGAGTGCTCCATCAGTGGGGCAATCATACATATAAATATATATAGACATATCATACATATATACATAAAAAAAGACATGGCATGTATTGGTTTTGCAAAATGCCATATTCCAAGGAGGAGTCCGTTCCCATGAAGGGCTCTCAGTCGGGCATCTAAACAAGTCTTTAAGTAAATGGCATTATAAGAAAATCTGTCCATCTCATACCAGCAATATCCAACCTGCGCAGGCTCCCTCAGCGTGCTGAAGCATCAGGCAGAGAGAGGCTGAAGGCAGCATAAAACCCTTCCACCTGCTCCTGCTGTCTGAAGGTACTTGGGCATCCTCCCACCACCTTACAAAGCCAGATGGGCGATAAACCCCATGCTAGACAGGAAGAAATTAGGAGCAAAGGCTATAAATACAGTGGGAGTAAGGCAGAAGCAAAGAGGCAGAATAACAGGCAGCGTTCCAAGCAAAATCCAGTGTTGCACATCTCTGAGGATGGGGGAAATGCCCGGGGTCTGCACCGCTTTGCGCCCCACATTTGGCATTGCCGCAGGTGGCTGAGCAGAGGGGCTCAGGGCTCTGCCCCCGGCTTGGCACAACCGCCCAGGGTTTCCTCCGTAACCTCATTATTACCTTACATTTCTCTACACTTAACAGCTTAAGCCTCTTATCTTCCACATGGTCTGAGTCTATGCAAATAGCGCTAGTAAAAGCAAAGGATTCTCATTATAGCACAAACCTCTTCTCAGAGCACGGTTGTGGCCTTTTTTTCTCTAAGCACCAGGAAACGGCCTGGGAAGACAAAGCAGCACAGCCTCAGAGGACAAAAAAAACGCAAAGACCAGCTAAGATACAGCAAGTAGAGCCTATAAAAGGCTCCTCCAAGGCCAGCAGCTCCATCCCTTGGAGTTCAAGTTCACGTTCAGAGGGATTTGCAAGAAGCCAACTAAACCTGCTGGGTATGTTGGGGCAAACACGTCCCCACTCCTACAATTTAACTTTCAGATCTGAACAAAAAAAAAAAAAAAGAAATCAAGCAAGAGCAGACTATACTGTCTCGGTATCCTAAGTCCCAAAGGGCAAGCAGTGAAGCAATCCATTTTTCTCCCTATACTTCCTGCTACCAGCTGTGTATCTCAGCTACAAAACTTGTTATCCAACACGATGTTACCTCTGACACTTCAGCTTTGCATCTGCTTTCTGCAGGCCTAATTTTGGCCTTTAACCTGTGTATTATCTCTCCACCTTTGATCAAGCATCTGGCGAGGTTTAAGGACAATTTATGTACTATGATTGTACTCCAGCGCTAAGCAGATGGAGAATAAAGAAATGTCAACCCGCAGATAAGGGAGGGGATTGGGAATCAAACCCTGAATTCTCTTCCCAGTTGTGAACCAGGGGATGAGGCATCTTCTCTCAGCCTCCTCTTTTCCTATGTAGGTGCCTATAATGCCAGTGTCACACGCCATGCATACGTGAGAGAGAGTACGTCTTAAAATGCAGAGATCTTCATAAAAGTTAATGTCACAGCAAGCCAAAATGTTTTTCTTTTTCTCTTTTCCTACTAATTAGGTGTCTGCTACAAGAAATATCATCCCTCAAATTTTTGACTTTCTTCTGTTCTCCCAATATTTGCACAACTCCTGCCCTGAACTTTGCTACCTTAGATGAGCAGTAATTTAACAGTATACCTGCTAACTTCAAACCCCACCAGTCAGAAAGAGGTTTTGCTCTACAGTTAGCACAAGCAACACAAGGTAGGAGGAAAAAAGGGGATAGCAAACAGAGAAATAAAACAAGTCAACGGTCTACAAGTATCCAGTTTTATCCTGAAAGCTGTTTCGGTAACGCAGAGATACTTAACTGCTTGCCAATATAGCCTAAAAGACACAAACCTGCCTTTTTCACAGGTTATCAATACACTGCGCTCTGCAGCAGCTTCAGGGTCAGACGTTCACCACGTTCTCTGCCTATGAATCAGCGTTGTGATAATCAGATAATGACAGACTACAAACAACTATCTAAGCTGGTTTCCAGGAAAGTTTTGCACAGATTAAAAAGGACATAACAGCTCCTCGTCAATTAAGGAGGCCAGCAGGGATTTGTGAGCTGTTGCACCGGTCCCTTCCCTTGCCGCTGCAGCCTGAAGCTTCACATGAAATCGGAGGAGGCAGGGGTCTGCCTGGCAGCCCCCATCTCGTTCGGCTCAGGGGCTACGGGGAGATCGCAGCACACCAGGGACCCTCCACATCCCAACGCTGCTGAGACCAGCTCCTCCACCGCCAACCCGGGATGCTCGGGGCAGCTGCGATGAAAGCTTGCGAACACACGCAGAGCACTTGAGCAGAGTTTGCAGAAAGTAGTCGGAGGCTGACAGATAGTTTCGGTAAGTTGTAATACAAAGTATTTCCTAATCCCCTGTTCATTTGCAGTAACCCTGTAGAAATCTCAAAATGAAGTTCTTGGCAATCACAAGGCCGGCGCCAATCCTGCAGTTCCACTGTCTGCAAGGGGACAGCGGGATCGGTGAGCCAGGGTGGAAAGCAGTCAGGTCAGCGCGTGAGTCCGACGATTACATTTTATCACAAAATCACATTGCATTTCACTGAAAACAACAACATGTAGGCCAGTGTCTGAGGAATATGCAAATGCAATTATATCAAAAAGAAACCTGTATTTGGCAGAGATTATTTTCCCCTTCTTCCCTCCCTTCTCCGTGATGTCAGTACTGCCAGGTGTCCCCACGTTCACATGAAACCTTCCATAGAAACCAGCCTCAGCTATTTCGCATCCTACCTCAGATGCAAACAGCATGAGTGTCCAAATATTCCTGTTAACACCAACTAGATTAACATAGATCACACAAATATTTCAAAGTATGCCTGCATGCATATTCATCTTTATCTGGATAATGTGTAACACCAGCAAAGCAAAGCCCATGTCTAATCAGAAATGCTCTGTTTGAAAGCACCGAGCTGCCCTTCACACCACACCAGCCAGCATTTGCTCTCCTCCTTTTTTACCTCCCTTTCTTTTTTTTAAACACTGTGACTCTTCAAAGAGAATTTTCCACACTTTGGACACATGCTGTGTTTAAAGGCTTGGGAAGCCTTTTTAATTTGAAAAAGGCACCACTGAAAACAGAAACACTTGAAAGGAAAAGCACTCAGGAAATATTAATACGAAAGAGGTGGGATCCATGTGTTTTCCTTTGAAAAGTTCTGATATCTGAAAGCTCAAACATACCTTGATAGACAACAGCAGGTCAGTCAGGATGTATGACATGACATTTCTGTTGTCCACAGGTTCTTTTTTCTTTCTAAATAGCTATGCAATGGTTTAAACTCTGAAGACTACTTACAATCCATACTTAGTAAGACTGTCATGTTTGAACAACTGAATATGCAGACTACAAATACGCAAAGATGTATTTAATTATCTGAAATTACAGGCTGGGGGGTTGCCTTTTTTAACACATAGTTGGATGTTTTCTTTTTTGAAAGATCTAAAGCCAGTTTACTGTGTAAGAGTCAGGACCAGCCTGCTGTCAGTGAAGACCCTGGAGTGGAGGGACGCAAGTATTTATGAAAAAACTTCACAAAAGTATTAGCTTCAAAATTCAGTCTCTAAATCTAAGTCGAAAGCATCCACCTCAAAGCATGGGACGCAGCCATTTGTGTTCATCTGAAATATTTTCAAGCTAAAAATGCAAAATACTGTGGCAACCTGGCATTAGGTTAAGTGGAGCGCACCCAGATGAGACAGTGGCCAGACCCTTGGGCTCACAAGTTGGATTTTGCATAAGGTTTAACTTCATTGACTACACACAGCCAGGTCTTCTCCTTGGCTCTGTTGCTGGCCAGGTCAACCAAAACTTGGCAACACAAGGCTGTTTCCCCCAAACCTCAATGCTTGGGAGGTGCCTGGATGTCTCCTGCTCAAGGACCAGACCAAACCTAGCATTGCTCAGTTTGTGAGATGTAACAAGAGGATGGACCCAAGGTACAGCCCATGTGGTTGCTCCACTACACATGTGCCGACCTGCTTTAAGGAAGAGCTGGAGGAGAAGGAAGAGGGGGGAAAAAAAAGAAAATTCAGTTATTCACAATTTCCTTCTGGATTCAAAATACTATCGCAGTGAACGACAGGTCACGCAAGACTTTGAAGGCTGAAATGCTTTTGTAACTCAAGTATCTCCCTACTGCCTTTCTCATGCATTTAAACCCTGAAATGCTATTCCCAACAACATGTCAACAGTTTCTTAATATTGCTGAAACCACAAATTTACACCAGCTATTTTCTCAAATTTCTCCAGTGTCCTTCCAGACTAATACAAAACACCTACCGCCTGGTGAGTCTCGCTCAGAGGAACAATGAAGGATTCCTCATCAGCACGCTGCAAAGGACAAATTCCACGTCTCACACTGCCTCAAAAAGCCGCAATCATTCACATTGTCATCAGGAAACGTGGCATGCCTTCAGCTTCCGAAATCATGCCGCGCTCTTTGTATTGCATCCCATTAGCTCTGAGATAATAAATAATGACAATGCGCAGCACTGACATAACACTTCTATTCTTGGAGCACAAAACACTTTATGAACACATGCAAACACCATTAATGTAATTTTGCAAGTGGGGAAACTGCATGGAGAGCTTCGGTTATTTTTTCCTGAAGTCTTACAGAGAGTGAAGTGGTGGAAAGTTGTTCCTTTGACCCAGTCCCGTGGTGTATTTAGGTGCAGAAAAGCCAACAGTGGAGCTAACTGCTCAGTTAAGGCTGGCTGGCTAGGAAGGTGTGAAAGTTTCTCTCTCCCCCGTATTTCATTTGCCACTTTGGATCCAGCCAAAGCCGGCAGCGGATGCGGTTTGGAAGATCCTGTGCCAGCGTTCAACGCTTCTCAGAGCCGTCATCCACATCACAAGCATCCAAACAAAATAAACCCGCCCAGCAGAGCTGCAGGGGCTGTGTTTCCTCCTCACGAGCCCAGATAATGCTCCCTCAACGTGAAATACTAACTAACTACTAAAGGTGCATGAGAAGTATTTGCCAGGGTCCATACTCCTAGGGTCCATACCCAGCTGACTCCCCAACCAAAAATTAAATCCATTGCTTCCCAGTGCTGAGATCCAAGCAGCATCCTCAAGCAACAGCTCATCACGCAGCTAAAAAATTATGGGCTTAAATGTCACCAGGATGTTTCTCCAGAAACGCACCCAGGTGAGAAAAGCAATGGACTAAGTCAAGAAGTCGTCTCCTCGATGCTTTGGACTAAGTAGCCTTTCTGCAGCTGAGCTCCCCCATCTCCACAGTGGAACGGAGAGTAACACCAAAGCACACAAACTAGAAGAATACGCAGGATTAAAGAGGAAATAATATTCCCAAAACAAATGGGGATGTGTGATTTCTGGCAATGGGGACAGAGGGTATTTTGTTCTTTCTCCATGAGAAACATCTAGGTGTGAGTTGGTCTGTAGAATAGCAGGAAAATTCACCGCGCCCAGCACTGTGAGCGAACTTACCAGGTATATCATGTGCTGGGCAATTATTAACTTTTTGTTAATTCATGAAGAATATGTAACACTTGTATGCACATCAGCATGAAAGAGGTATTAATGCATTAGCCTTGGCAGGAACATCGATGGCAATTTAAGCAAGCACAGAGAATGCCTGTATGGCAGACAAAATAACAACCAAAAATCATAGCAATAAATACATTACTGGGGGGCGGGGAAATAAAGTAAGATGTAAGGCAAAGCACACCAGCTAAAGCACAGTTTGAATTAACAATACAGAACTGAAGAAGGGCTCTCCAGTGGTTGAGCAAGCAGCCTGGCTAGTGGCTTAAATAGTATAGGCTGCACAATTTATTTTTAAGCCAATAAAGAAAAACAAATCTGCTGCCCAAATAAACTAGAACACATTTATACACTTACAGCAGCAGCTCAAGCTGACAAAATTGGAGCTAAATATTAGGCACACGAGGCATGCAAACAACAACTCCCTGTTTCCTATCATTTGGCGTCCATACATTGGACGTCGAGATGAAGAGACATGGACATGCCACCCCCCCAGGTCGTACTCCTGGGCTCTGTCCTGGCTCAGGGCTGGGCTGTGTGACAAGGACCACGCCACACATGGCTGCAGCCAAGCCTCTTGCAGCCTGTGTGGGGCAGGTTTTGAGCTGCAGCCCAGCACGGGGTCTTCTCCCACCACGATGCACAGCAGCAACATTGCAGAAGAGGAGCTGGCCTTGGAGAGCTGCCTCCAGATGATCCAGTTTCTGAGCTGGACACCTTCCCGTGCAAATGGGTGCTTCTCCACATCCAGCAAGACAGAATGAAAAAACAGGGATGCAGCAATGATTACATGGGTTACTTATTCCCTATTAAATATGGGATAAAGAAATGAAGAGTCTATCCCAGCCAAAATGCAACAGCTCAGTTTGTTAATTCCAAAATGCATACATCCTCCACATGCTGATTGCATTCAGACATCCACAGGCAGCCTATTGTAATTCTATTTTATATTTTTCCAAGAGTTGGGCAGAGTTTAATTAACCAACCTGGCAGAATATGGAATAAACAAGCCAAACTGCGAGAGAGCAACTCCAGGGCAGGCTGCAAGTATAGAGCCACCGAGCTGGTGTGCAGCATCTGGCATCAAGACTTTACATAAAACTTTTAAAAGGAGTGAAGTTTCAGCCAGCAAAGTTTCCTTCAAGTCAGAAGTAGATTAAGGGAAGGCTCAGAAAGAGCAGAATCTCTTATAAAAAAAGCTTTGCAGAAATGGAAAAATCTGATAAATGCTTGCTGTATCCTTGCACCTTATTTTCAGTGGTTTAGTGAAAGGGACATTTTCCAGCTTTGAGAAGCTTGCTGTTTTTATAACCTCCTAAGATCAATTTTTGCTCTGTATAAAATAACAGGAATCTCTCACATGTTAGTGAAACTGCATTAAAGCTTCCCTTGTCCCCTAAGAAAGTTGGTGTGTTGCTGGTTTGTTTTTTTAAAAATGCACTTCTTCCACTTCTAGGTTAAAAAAGAAATACTATCAACATGCAGCTTCCTTAATGTGCTAATTCACTAAACATCTAAATGATGCAAAGACTACCTCCATGGGTTCATTTCTTCTTCAGACAATGTTGGACACACGCAGGTGGGTGTTCCCTGACACAAAAATCTTCCCGTTTACCTGGCGGTGCTGCAGGGCCCACAGCCATCATACACAGGCATTTTTCAGGAAAGGTCCTTAGCACAACACGGCAAACAGAGCACTTTATGGAGCTGTTATTTCTTCCTCTGTTCTTACACATCTCCATTACAGTGATGAATTATTTTACTAGGCAAAAGATTTTTCCATCTTGTCTTGAGCATTGGCAATCAGGGCAGAGCTAATTCTACCTGCAAGCTTTTTTTGGTGGAAGGGGCCTCATCCCCAACCTCTCAGATTTACGCTGCCCTTTGGTGCTTCTGCCGTTTAGAAAGACCACAAGGAAGAGTTGGCCAACGTAGTTGGCTTTCAAGGACCCATACCAAGACCATGATTTTGCAGTTGGAGCTAAGGACAGAAACAGGGTGATGGGGTGATATTCCCTTTGCAGACTGTCCTGCAGGAGACCTGCAAACTCGTCTTCGCATCAGCTGGAGCTTTTTGCCTTGTCCTGCTATTACTTTCAGACGAGAAAATTTAAATAATCCAGCTTTTTGATGAAAAATGCAAGGACTTCTGTCTTCTTCAATCTATAGGGAAGCAGCCACCCAATTCAAATGAACCCAGTGCTTGAAAAGGCCTTTTTTCCTATCTACCCTCCTGAGAAACGCAGCTCAGCAATATGTCAGGGGGACTGCTGGGGATTCCTGGTATTTTTGCAAACAGAAGGTGCATGAATTCTGCAAAGGGCGAGTCCTTCAAAATTGTTTCCTCTCCACCCAGCTCCATTTCAAGCCCCACCTGTTGGACCCGGAGCCAGCTGTTCCTCGAGCTGAGATTTCCGCAGACTTTGTGACTTTTTCATAGTAGAGAATTTGGGATAAACAGCATACAAATGACTGCTCTCAGAAGACTAATGACAGAAGAGTTCACGGCTTCTCACCTTCTCCCCATCTGCTACAAAAGGAAGGGGGAAATGGAGAGAGCCTGCAATAGCAATTATTCACCTCCAGCCTCTCAATCCCACTGGAAAAGAGGAGCAGATCGGCCGCAGGGGGCTGAGAGTGTACGTGTTGTCAAGGGCTGCAGCAGCACCATCGGAGCCATCTCCTCCTACGGCTTCTCTGCAGGCTGGTTGCAAGGCAAGGCGGGAGGCTCTGCAGCGCTGGTAAAGGGCACCTGCTGATGGCTGTGGTCACCTCCCATGCCTTAAAAATTTAGTATGGAAATGCAAGACTGAAGATGGGACAATACCACGGACATCTGCAGGGTTGACTGCTAGATTTTCTTTTTTTTTCTGAAGTAAGAAAACTAAGGAAATATTGAAAAGCACTGCATTTTCATTTGGCAAGTAATTGTTCTTATTGTCCATCAAGACACATAAAAGTTCTCCCACCAGCTTGCAGAGAAAAACCCAAACCAGATCATTTAAACTCTTATAAAGAAGTTTCTGTTACAGCAAGCATACTATAGGATGAAGCACACATGCAAAGGTTATCACTTTTATATTCAGAAACTTCCACTGAAGGAGATAAAAAAACTCATTGTGGAGACACCTGAATAATAATCCCCACCCTATGCAAGTCCAGTAGTTTCAATATAATTAAAACATCAGGTTTGCAGCATAACTAAATGTTTTAAAGAAAAAAGTTTCTTTCAAATTGTTCATAAGATCCACAAAACCCAATTCTATATAGTCATTCCACTTGTCAGGGTAGGCTTTAGCTTGCACTATTTCATTAACACATTTGAATTACACAGCCTGTAATGTATATACAAGACATCATACTGGATTTTCAGACAATACAGTGGCAAAGAATTTCCACTATATTCACAGCTGCTGCATCTCTAAATCCACCCTGGTTGTGCATATCACTTACATACTACCTCCTAGTTAATTTGAACTAACGACAGCAACTCTAACATCAGGGAAGATAAAAGCCTTGCTGCTGGATGGGATGGGAGCAACTTCTTAGTGATCTTCTCTTCCTCTGACCCCTGCATCTTCCCCAGTTCCAGACTGCACTAAATGGTGAAGGATTTAGCCTGAGTGACAATTCATTAACACTTTTTCTCTGAATATACCACACGTTTTCATGGAGCAAAGCTGCTACATAGTGAAAGAAATGCCTTTAAAAGGAAGGGCCAGATGAACCTGAGTAATCAGCTCATCAGCAGACTCTCCAACGGTGCCTTTGCTTTTACTTTTCAAGGTATGCAACTTTTCAGGAGATACTAAAAATAAACCTCGAGTAGAAAAAATAAATCACTAACGTCTAAGTCAGCACTTAGAAGATGAAAAGAGCACTGACTCAACTCCCATAGTACCCAGAGACCTGAGGATATTCAGACTACGCAGAGATCCCAGAGAAACGCCAAGGTGTGGAATCAGGAATTACAGAGCAGGCAGTGGTATCCTCATAAAATCACGCTGCATCATGCAAATTGAGACACCTCAGGTAACACTTACGTGTCTCTCTCTTCCCAGTTCTTTATGCAAAATCCAAAAGATTAGTTTGAGCTTGTTGTGACAATCCACTTTTCCAAAAAAGTCAATACATAAATTCAAGGTATTTACTGCATTTGTTCTTTAAATGATGTACTTTGATCTCCACCCTGATAACAAGCAAGTAATTGAGGCTAGCCTAAAGCACAGTGGCAGCATGTTATTCTGCAGCACGGCACAGAAAGCCAGCAGCTCATTGTATTTGGCATTCACACATCCCTTGCTATTGAACAGAGAACATAACATGACTGTTACAGACTGGGGAGCCCAGAAGGGAGACACTCGAGCGTCCACACTCATGGCTCCAGCCCACAGCTATCCCAGACTCTGCAAGTGCTGCATCTTTTCTCATTTTTCTAAAAAAGCAATTCTCACTCAATATAATTATTTTTTAAAATGCAACTTGTTAAAATACAAAGAAGCTGAGCTCAGCTTTTGACTTCAACACCTCTTGCAGCACTAGCAACAAGGATGGCAGAGAGGGGGCAGACCCCTGCAAACACCCCAGGATCAGCTGGGACATGGGCTGGCTGGAGGAGGAACATGGTTTTGGCCTCTCCCACAGACAGATGCTCCTGGATGTCAGGAGCAGCCTTCACAGAGTAGGAGGTGGAAGGGAAATCAGTGTTATTCCTAAGGAAAAAAAAAAAGGTAAATAGGCACTAAATCACAAGTCTAAACTATTGACTTTGTAAGCTTGCGTCTTCCACTGACCCAGGGCCTCACATGGCTGGGACAGAGGCGGCTTCCACCGCTCATGAGCTTTGCAAAGTTTTGGGGGTAGGCAAAGAACTGAACACAGCTCCCCAAAACAGCTGTCCCAGCTCCCACCCACCTGGTCGGGAAGAACATCTCAAATTAGGGACATCCACAGCTTACAATAAAAAAATGTCCATATGTCATCATTTAGCAGCTCATGGCCAGTATTTCATGAATTATGACCAGAACCATCAGGCACAACTTGGTTCTTGCAGCCAGGGATAAGGAAGCAAAACCCACACAGCTCTCTTCTGAAGTTCAGAGACAAATGTGCGTGCTCCTTCTCCTCTCCTCCCAGCTGACAGACTGTGGTTACGCAAAGCTGCTTGTTTAGGAGCAAGGTGTGACAGACAAAAACCTGCCTGAGACCAAGCCTTGCTGAGACAACTCCAAAACCATCAGACCTTGATTAAGTACCTCTCTACGGAAAAGCAGCCTCCTTTTCCAAATACTGTAATAGCAGTTGTGGGGACTGCGCACCCCAAGACACTCGCACTGTAGTCACTGGTCTGCATTCTGACTAGCTCTGAAGTCATCCGTAATTGGTTCTATTTAATGCACATTTGATCATTTATACAATGAATTTGGCAAGTCCCAAATTCAACTCCATCATTATAAACTCACTACTGTGCTTTATGCTGGACTATGAACTCTAAGACAAGACTGTTTCTCATTATGATGATGCAGATACGCCCTTTAATCTCCTCTTAGTAAGGAAATTGCTCTGTTCTCATCACTGTAATAGCTGGTCGTCACATTTATCCTCATTTGAATTCATCTTCCTGACCACAGGGAACCAGAACTTTGTACAAAAGCAGCCAAGATCCTCCAGTGCTTCCTCTTCCATCGCAATCCTCCCTTCCACCCATGAAGCCACCTAACGTGCTGTCCACATATCTCCTCAGGGTATTCCTCATACTTGCTCCAATATCAACGTAACAGAGACGCTCAGCCCATGACTGATCTTCAGGGGACTCCTTTCACAACCACCCCTACCTTGCTAATCCTCCTTCAGCTAATCTCCATTTTCTTTGGTGTATAATTCTCCATGTGACACTGTGTCAAACACTTCCAGAAATCTGGAAAGTTGAGATCCAAAGTGCTTCCCTTGTCTGCAAAATCAGCTCTCTCACTGAGCAATTGGGATAACCTGGTTTTATCTTGCATTTAATTATGCAATAAAATAAGATAATCATCTGATAGACAGCACTTAGTCTTTCATCTTAGCAGTAAACTGTGATGCAGTTTGGTTGACTCTGCTGAAGATCTTAAGAAAGCCAGTGGATAGATTACATGATAAAAGTGAAAACCTGCAACATGTTCCAATGGTCACTTTATCCTTACAGCTCGATGGCCAAACGCAAACTTTTGGGGAAAAGACGGGCAATGAAGAAGATTCTAAGAAATATGTCCGGGGAAGGGGCAGATGATAGTGGGATTTCTCACGTCCCATATTAGAACTCTACAGGAAATACAGGAAGAATAGCATCCCGTATGTTTTCAATACAACTCGCAGTCTGAAATACAGGAAATCTCACGTTACATGGGTGTCTAGCAACCCTACCTCGTGGAACACCATGGGAGCTGGATCGTAGCCTGAATTCCTCCTCCACTTCCAGCTGATATTATACACATTGAGAGCACACTGGTCAGATCTCAGAGGGTACCGATGCTCAAGCCTCAGCTTGAAAATGGTGGATAAGATCTACTGCGGTCCTGCATCCCTTCAGTTGGGATAATACTATATTAAGGCTCCAGGCAGGGGGAGGCTCCCAGGCTCATGTAACACATGGGGGAAGCTCTTCGTGAGTCCAGCAACTGAGGAGAGGAAAAATGTGGCAACAAACTCCAGGCCAGGCCATGCCAAGCACCTCCTTAGAGCCTCAAGCAGATAGTTCACAATAACAGGAATCAGCATGTTGAGAAAGGACAGGGAGTGTCATGCTGCCCAAACAGGACATCTCTTCCAGCTGGCTGCATAAATCACCCTGGTCGAGTCCTTTATGCTGTGTGCTAATGCTCCTAGCCATTTCATCAACCTCCTTTGCTTGCATTGAACAAAATAACATTAGCAGAGTGCGACGACGTCATATCCAGGTGATGCATCTGCCCACGATTACCTCTGGTGAGGTTACTGGAGTCCCACTGGAGAGGTTTGTTCTGCTGGGATAACAGAGCTGTCTGGGCAAGCTGACGGTAGCTTGATCTTTACTGCAGATCCCTCTCTGTGTTTTCTTAGGATTCCTGCTATTAGCAAGAGCAGTACAGAGATGTTTTCATAAGGCGAGGAAAGCACATGATTAAAAGAAGAAAAAGTCTCTGATCTTCTCTGAGCAGACTATTTGGCATTGCTTACTCTTGCAAATTATTCAGCATAGCATTGAGTCCCTAGTAGCACATATAGCTGCTTGCAACCACTTCAGTGATCTGATCTGCTAGGACACTGCATAGATTTAGGAGATTAAGAGATGTTAATATGATTTGGAAGCAAATGCAGCTGTTACAGCTGTGGACAGCTTCATGAGGAAGGGGGACAATGATACTCTCAGTGCAAAATATTGCACTTGTAGTGTCAGCCATGACTCAGGCTGCCACTCCACGCAGTGCACCAAGCACTGAGACTATGCACCACCCATGCACCTTGCATGATCCTGAAATGCAGATGTTGAAGGGAGGATGGAGGTGAGCTTTCCTGGTGGCTGCAAGTCTCCACCAAGAAACCAAAAGTATCAGAACTGATCGCTGATGGGATAAGGAGTGAGTAGGAGTCAAGGTGAAAGCTGCTCATGAGGTGCTCTACATCAACACCTACAGGACCAGTTCCATAGCTCCCTGACCGAGTTAAAATAAAGCAAATGGATAGACGATATTTAAAACAAAGCTATTTCCCTTTTCTGAGATCTTTCAGGAAACAAGATACGAACTGAACTTCTAGAACATGAGTTTCCTCAAAGGGAAACAGGAGGGACCTTGAGAGCCCATCATGCAGCAGTATCCTCGGGGGGGCTGACTTTGAGGGCAGCCTCAGGGCTAAACCCTTGCATCAGGGATGCTCTTTACTCTAACCAACCGAATTTCCTAGTGGCCAGCAGGCATTAAAAGCAAAAGCCAGCACTGCTAAAGGTCCTGTCTCACAGCTGTACCATAAGGAAGAGCACGGGTGGGCTTGCCCTGTGCCTCAGAGCCCCAGATGTACGGAGAGCTGGGCGATAAGGACATCCAGACAGGCATGGTCTCGGCAGACACTGCCGACAGAAACAAGCCGGTCCCACATGTGCAGGGATAAATGCTCATCGCTGAAATGAAAGACACATGCAATCACTCAGGGACAAGACCCCCACTTCTCCGTGGATTGCACAGCACATGAAAAGCAGTGATCGCAAACAGATCTGGCTTCTAGTTACGCCAATGCAAACTAAGGGTCAGCCTACGGCAGTCAGTTTAGTTTCTTAGGAGTTACCCCAACATAACAGAGTAGGATTTGTGCTGTGCCCCACCCCCGCCACCCAATTAGGGTGTGAAAGGAGCTGCAGAGCAGAGGCCAGTACACGTCAGCCCAGCAGGACTTAGCACACAGGCACTGCTCCGGCAGGGATGGGACGCTGCCAACCGAGAGCAAGGGACAGAAGGGGAAAAACGGCAGCGAGTTGCAGCAATTCAACAGCAATTCTGGGGAAAAGACACCTGAACCCAGCAAGCCTTGAGGGGAATTCTTGTCAGCATGGGAAGGCATGCCCCAGTACCCCTCTCCTATGCTCAGGAGCCAAGAAAAACATGTGCTGTGAAAACAGACGCTGTGACAGTCACACCTGGGAGCTCTCCTTTGCACAACCCAGCTCTCCCCAGGGAGCCCTGCCAGCTGCCCGGCCCATCCCACCGTGGGATCCCGGGCTCAGCTCTCCTGCCTGGTGTTTCCGAAGAGTTTGGCCCCATAGAAGATTGTCCTTCAGGAGTTTGCAGCCTTTCAAAACCCTCAAGCCTCTCTGAACCATAATTTAGGACAAGAGGAAATCGCTTCAAGTTGCGCCAGGGGAGGTTTAGATTGGATATTAGGAAAAATGTCTTCACCGAAAGGGTTGTCAAGCATTGGAACAGGCTGCCCAGGGAAGTGGTTGAGTCGCCATCCCTGGAGGTATTGAAAAGACATGTAGATGTGGTGCTTAGGGACGTGGTTTAGTGGTGGACTTGGCAGTGCTAGGTTAATGGTTGGACTTGGTGATCTTGAAGGTCTTTTCCAACCTAAACGATTCTATGATTCTATCAGTTATGGTTGTGCTACTCAGTCCCTTCTTACCAAGATACCCTTAACACCTCCTTTTCAGTGCTCTCCCTAAGCTGTCCTGCCTGCAGAGTCCCCTGTAAGCTCTCCCCCTTGAGCTGTGTCCCACAGACACCCCAGGGCCATGGGGCTCCTTGTTCTCTCTCTCCCTGGCCACGCCATTCACATCGTTTCCAACCCTGCCTTTGACACCATCTTGAAGAAACTTCTCTGTTCCTGGCAGATCCACTCTTATCCCCATACAAATCTATCTTTCCCCATACCAACCATTTCATCACTTGATGACCGAAAGTTATTTCGACTAGAATCAAAACTGAATCCAGCCAATACCTCCAAACACCCACCAAGACCTCCAGGTAGGTTTTCTCAGCTTTATCGACCTTCTGTCTTGAAACAATGCTGGTAGCAAATCCCATCTATGATTTTAAAGATAACAAAGCTTTGTCAATGACTCAGCCACTCATTTTTCAGGTGATAAACCCCAAGCACCTGCACATCCCTCCCCACATCCACATCCTGCAAACTGGAGCACCCACTGCAAGTGACGGTAAATCCACATCTAAACGTCACCACAAAAAAAAAAAAAGCAAGCCCTGTGTGCTAATATATAGCTGAGTTGGCAGCTGATGCTCAGAGACCTTCGCAGAGAAGAAGTGCAGAACCACACCCTCCAAACTCCGCATCTGCCCAGTGCCTGTGCTGTCCTCGCCATGGCTGCATTGGTGCAGCGGCTGCGTAAAGGAGTCACTTCTCCCCAGCTCAGTTTTTCTACCCGTGAAAGATACCTTATTCATTTTTGAAGTCACCTGATGAACTGAGAGTGAAACTCTGATATCAGGCAGGTTTCAAGGTCTCTGTGTACCAGACACGGTCTGGCTCTGGGGCGAGGAAATCAAAAGCAAGAAAATTTCTCACCCATTCAAGCTATCCTTAACTCTTTCCTGTTAGGACTTTTAGGCTTAATGGCAAAGGAGGGGGAGGAAAGAAAAAAGGAGACACCGGCAGTAAGGCAGCCCCATCCTGGGCAGCCCCGCGGAGGCGGGGAGCAGCTGGCACCCAGGGCCAAGAGAAAGCCGAAGCCAGAGCTGCCGCCCATCTCAGCCAGCGGTGCGGTTTGCAGGCTCAGAGCCAGGCAAGGGGCTCCGCGAAGAAAAACAGGGAGGGGAAGGAGACAGCGAAAAACAAAAAAACCCACCCCCCCCCAAACACCCCTGCATTGAAACTTAATAAACAGCAGGAGTCTGCATTCACCTTTCATAGAAACCCCTCTTTATTGCTAGTGGGCAACTGTATTTTTATCCTGTGGCTTTCTGTTTTTGCAGACACATTCCAGCACGAAACCAGAGACAATACGCACCACTGAGAAGCAGAGTTTATTTTAAGGGATGTAACATTTTCCTGAGAGGATGCTCTATTTGTGTCTGCTGCAGGAAGCAGTAAAATGGCAGGTGTGTTTCCATGTAAGCCAGAGACACAAAACAAAATGCACAATGCAAAGCAAACACTTTTGTCTTGCAAATCTCTGCTCAGTGCACTGAAAAATAAAAAGAAAAAAAAAAAGACAAAGAGGGAGGGAGAGGGGGTTTTCCCCAGGGCCTGTTTTCTATCTTATTAGTCCTGCAGATGCTCAAGACCTACTTTGCCAGGAAGGAGATTTCGTGCCCACAGGCAGGAGAAGGTAGCAGTCGCAGTCTGCAGGCTTAACCGCTGCTCCCCATTTGCATGCATGTAAAACTTGTAATTGCTGCCGTACATGCTGTACCTTGCAGGAAGTGTGCGCTCCTTCCAGAAGCACCCTTCAGCAATGAGCTTTTGGTGAGGCCTCGCTCAGGAGCACACACTCGGGGTAATTTGGAGGACAGAGCAAGTAATTGTATTTAAAATGTGTATATATATATATATATAAAACACTACCTGGTTTGAATGCAGCTTCTTTAAGCCACAACTACTTCTTCAGCACACCACATCAATTTGACTTGCCCTTGCAACAAGACTCTTGTGGTTATTTCCTCTGAACAAGTAGTACCTCCAGCACAAAAATACAGTGAACTTTCTGGATGTTACAGAAAGAAATTAAAGATTTTTGCTCTCCTTTGTTCCAGCCTTATACTTTGTGAAAAAATATATTTTTTTATACTTTGTATAAAAATATATATACCATTCTGCTCTGGCAGGTTATTACCTCATTTTGCAAAGGTAAATGAGAAAAAGTGTGATATGATAGAGAACAACACTCAAAGACCACATTAGGTATTTAAAAGAAAAGTCTTTTTATACCCCCCCCCCCAAAAAAAAAAAAACCAAAAACCTGCTATTACTCCACTGGCAATCAGTGTCACAAAAGTAAAAGCCAAGAGCTTAGTAAGATACCAGAAACACTACAGCATTTGCAAGAATAAGCAACAGTATTTAGTGTTATATTATATAGGATGATGTGCCACAAAGGATGAAAAAGCAAGCATTAGCTGCTTGTGGGCTTAGAAGAAAGTTGCCCAAAAAATATAAGTTTTTCTACAGACCATTGGTATTTTAATAAAAATCCAAGTTAAAAGTATATTTATGGGCACGCTAACACAAAGGGCAAAACGGTCAAAATCTTTTACTCAGAAGATACAGTTTTCAGGAAATTGAACTATTTTTTACTTTTTCTGTTCTCTAGAAAATTTTCTGAGATAACCCATGGGTCTTATTGCTGTTTTCACTTTTTCATTCTGCAGAGGACAGTAGTCCTCCACCTGCTCCATCCTTCTGCACAGTCATCTTTTCCCTAAGTGTCCTACTATTTGTTACCTTACAACCCTTTCCTGTTTGTTTTTCCTTCTGCCCGTTACGGCTCATGGTTTAAGTTTTGTTTCACGGGAGCGAGGAGTTATCCGTGACCACACTCCTGGACTGGCTGCAAAGCCATGGGTCTGATCTGGCCTCCAGGCAACACTGCCCTGTAAACCCTAAGAAAACAATAATCTGTGCATAATTCAGAATAGCGTAACTCTCTTCTAACTCTGAAAACTTAAAAATAAATATTGTGCTTTCACTCTGACTCTTCTTACATGCGTGCCACAAAGATGAGCAAAACCACTGGCATGAAAGGGTTTAGGAAACATCTCTGAAAGTCTGCTGCTGCTGCCAGCGTGCCGTGGCCAGCGTGCCGTGGCCAGCATGCCGTGGCCAGCATGCAGACACTAAACCCCACCGAACATACCCAACTTGCTGCCTACAAACCATCCCCTGAAGCTCCCCACCACCACCCACCGTGAACTAGATGTCCTCTCACACCTCAGCTCTATGAATGCAGCACCCGCACGTGCTCCAGCCTCCTGCCTGGGACTAACCACAGGACGAGCAGACATATCATCTCCAAGGCTCAGTTCACACGCAAATGAACAGGCAACTTGGCTGCATGCTCAGGGTTTCCTCCAGTTTGTTTTCACAAAGCACAGGGACACGGACAACATCCACGCAACCATCCATGCAGCCTTACAGCAGAGATGATACAGCCGAGCTTCATCAACGTAAATTCTCCTTATGAGGGAGGCTGTCTCATAGCAAAGTCACCTGGCAGAGGTGAGAGCTCCGTTTGCTAAACCTTGCTTAATTGCTCACACGAAGGGAGGGATGCAAGCACCGCACACAGGTATGGGAAGCTGTAAAGGAAAGGGCTGGTTGAACACAGCACTGCACAGGGTTCAATTTGTTTATTGGAAAATTAGAGAGAGAGGAGTGCAGCTCCTCCGGTATTGTATTACTCACAAATAATGTCACTCTGCCCTGCGTTACACAGTCAATAATTAAAAGATTGTAGGTACCTCCCTAAGGAAAGCATGCAAAGACAGAAGCTGGAGGAAGATAAGCCATTTCCACTGTACCAAAAAAATGCAGAATATAATTTTATTTTCTGGACAGGGAGTTATTCCTACAATATAGTTTT
The DNA here is from genome assembly GCF_000699105.1 of Pygoscelis adeliae. NCBI lineage: Eukaryota > Metazoa > Chordata > Aves > Sphenisciformes > Spheniscidae > Pygoscelis > Pygoscelis adeliae. Next base: position 887,848 of record NW_008824591.1, read on the forward strand.
CTGTTGCAGAACAGCAGAGAGTGCAGAGAGCATTAAATGCCCATTATAGAGACTAACAGCAAAAATAAAGGGACAGCTTGTGCCCTGCCTCCATGGAAAGGTTAAGGGGATCTTTGGGTTAAAAAAACTGGTTGCAAATCTGGGGTGCAAGTGCAGTCCCCTGATCCGCAGCCCCCCTGTGGCACCAGCGTTTCACCTCTTGAAACCCCGGTTCTCCAGCTGTAAGATGGACGTAATCCCTCTCACCCTGTTCTCGTTAGAACATGGGGGGTTTCTGAGGGGGCGTTATATATAAGCAGGAAAGAGGACACAAAAAAACCCATCTCTGTTCACCAGTGACACCTGCGTCACATCTCCTTCAGGGCTGGGAGAAGTAAAGGGGAACTCTGCGAGATGCCCCACCTTGTAAAACAGATACAACAAAAACCTGACGTGTTATTTTACCAGACAATAATATATCTATTCCTTTTGTCCCCCCTTTTTTCATTCTTTTTGAGGTTTTTTTGGACTTACTAAAGCACAGAAGTTTTTCCTAACTTGCAGCTGAGCGGCAGGTAACCCACTCATGACTTTCCCCATCATGTTGACAACACCAATACACTTACTTAGTGCCAGCAGCGCTTTTCAATGTCATGACAAATTTTGCCTTGCACTGCCACTCAGACATGAACCGCAACGGCTGGCTGCTTGCAAGAGACTGCACCGACTCTCTGTGATGATGGGGCTCCACTTCCCATTGCATCCTCAGATCCCACCTCTGGCAAACAGGACAGCGAGCTTTGACAGTGCCACTCAAGAGAGATGGGTTGAAGAAAGCAAAGACCAGAGCTGCAAAGATGATACGAGGTACGCAAGGTGCAAGAGCAACTCAAGCCTCCTAAATCTCTCAATTAGAGGAGTTCATCATTGCAGCTTTGTGCAACGGGCTCACAGGTGTGTAGCTGCCCTCCTCACCTGCCTAATCCTCTTCCTGATGCTAACACAGTCTGCTGCCACTTGCCTGTGTCCCTGCCTGCACTAACCAGTTCCCAGAACCTTTTTCAGCCCACGTGCTGCCAAATGCATCGCTCAGCAGGGTTGCCGGTCTGGCTTTTGCAGTATGCGTGGGTCATGTATTCCTCCTTCGCCAAAATGCATGGTTCACCTAAATCCTCCCTGGCCCAGTGCCCACAGATCAAATTCATAACCTGCACATTGAGCTCCCAAATTGCTGTATGACTCGCTGCAAGGGTGGCAATGGATGAACCATACTGACACCAAATAAAGCATAATGAGAGGAGCTGGGTGGGCTTGGAGCCTTCTGTGAGGTGCTGCAGTCCAGCGCAGCTGAAAAGCAGCAGGAACATCCCGCAGGCAAAGGACAGCATCCATGGGATGGACCCAACTCTGTGAGGCACCTGCTGTACAACTAACATCACCACTGGGACACTGCACTGCCTAGCATAAAAACATGGTTTTTTAACATTAAGTTTCTTGGTTTAGGTTTGTGCATAACCTCACCTCCCTGCTGACAGAGCTGAAGCTCCTCTGACTGCTTTCAACCCAGATGAGAACCTGGAGAGCAGCAGAAACTGGAAGAAGGTAACCAAGTCATGCTCTCATGTGCCACCATCTAACACCCTTATCATCACTGGGAAAACAGAAACAGAGGATCAGGCTAATGGAGGTGATAAGACACTGACCCACCAGCTCAGCTTCTCCTGGAGGCAGTGACAAATCCCCGAGGAGGGTGAAACATGGCCATGCCCAAACACCATTCATTCCCACGCACCCTCCAGGAGGAGAAAATCCTCCTTAATGTTCACAGCAAGTCATTTAACCTTCCCAATGAATAGGTGAATCTCCATTTTGCAATCCAAACAACATCGTGGGGAAGTGCCCCGGACCAGAGTTGACCTGGTACCAGCATCCCCCCACCGCTGGTGGTGCATCTCCCATCTCATCTTTTCTCCTCCTGCACTGCATCCCGCATGCTGGCTGAGCTATTTCCTTTCACCGACTCGAAATGCGCTGCCCATTAGTGACAAAGTGACCTCTCTGTCCCAGTTTTATGACACAGCATAAAGAGGAGATGCAGCCAGTTTCCCTTAAGACTTCAGATACTCACATACTCCGCAACTCTACTCCTTTCCAGAGTAGGTAATGCTCTTTCCCCTGACATCAAATGCAAATGCAGTGATTTTGCTCTTTGAAGTTATCAGCTGCAATCTTCAAGTTTGTCCTTACGTCCAAGCGCTTTTAAAAATAATTTATATTAATTGTTCCCACTGCAATTTGGTTCACACACCAACCTCCCTGCATAAAAAAACTCCACCTAAATTCCTGACATGCCCAAACCTTCCATTAATTTGTGCCCACTCGTTCTCGTGCTCATCTCTGGCCCAGTAATGTTGGCAATTCATTAGCTCTGCTAATTCCCCACATCCAAACACCAGCAAGACTAGTCCCCACTTCTGACACTGTTTTTGACAACCCTTCTGGTACATTGATGAGACATATTTGGCTTCAGAAAACCTGGCCAGACATATAATGCACCGTTCTCCTCCATACAGAGAGGAGGACAAGGCAACAACACTTCGACACATGCAGTCTTAGTGCATCATGGTAGCACAGCTTACTTTTTCAGTGCTCACATCTTCTGGAGAGGGTGCCATGGTTGCCACCTGGCCCTGCATCTCAGAAGCTTTGCAGCCCTGATGCAGCATTGAGTTCTGTTTAGCTTCAAAGAATATATATATTATGGGGTCAACAACAGGCATCCCAAAGAAATCGTGGGGTGCTGTGACTTGTATTAGGACCTGGAGACACATCATGGGGAAATATTTGTCCCCAAGACTAAGAGGTATAGTAGCTGCCATGCTTTTGCAGTGGCACTATCCCATGCCAGGAGGAACTTTTCTGAGTACAATGCATAGCTCTGTTGCAGCATCAGCAGTTTTTGCATGAAGTTGCATTTGGGCTGCAAACAGCCTTCAGCAAAGCTGTCAGTGAGAGAAGGAAGGAGAGGAGGGATGTATCCTGCCAGGGTGCCTGGGGTACAGACACACAGGTGTTTTCAGCCCAGGCCCCCCAGCACCCCTTCTGGGACACCCTGCTGTTGCTCCTGGTACAGACCACACAACGGAAGTGTGTGGTTTTAATATGGAGAAAAAGGAGTTTAAGCTGATACTGGAAATCTTCTGCCCTCACATTTCACTGCCCTGCACGGATTTTTGTGGTCAGTGCCCAGGCAGGTGTGAGCCCTCAGCTCCGCATCTCACATGTTTCTTTTGAACACACACACACACACACACACACTTGTCGCATGCCTATGCCTGGGCACACGCAGACAACACTTCTGAGCTTTCTAAGAAGTCAGGAAGAAACCCCGAGCTGCTGACTAAGTCCCCTGATGAGCGAAGCTCAGGAGTTTCAGCAAGTCACTGAGAGCCGAAAAGGCTCATTAATCCTCACCCAAACCTACCGGCATTACAAATCCTTTGCTGCTACAAATGCCGTATGTTTTATCACCCTCCACAGCTCACTGTATTTACTAATTCACCCCATTAAATAACACGGGTCTTTTCTTTACCGGGGAGCTTCAAG
>NW_008824591.1:891456-919289 GCF_000699105.1 Pygoscelis adeliae
CTACACATTACTCATTTCCTCAATAGCAATAACTTGCCTGATGCCTGTCCACGTTACGTGGGGCTGGGATGCTGCACCCGCCACCAGCAGCTCTTCACACGGCGGTGCAACCCGCAGGATGCCAGCATTGGCCTTGAATCAGAAAAACGTTTAGGAACATGATTAAGTACAACATCATTATCCAGGACAGCAATTAAACACACATTTACAGGCAAGCACATGCTTAAATGCTGTCCTGGATGGCGATGCTTTCGGAAATCAGGGCCCCTTCCAAGGAAGACGCAGCTGCTGGGTGGATTAACACAAACTTGTTTGTACCACTGCAGTTTGCATATGTGTGAACAAACTGGGGAGAAAGGAAAACTGGAAACCTCTCACCTCAACCGCCTACGTCAGGCAGCTGGGCTCTTTGCTAGGACCCTATATACTCTGAATTAATCTCCACATCCCATAATAGCTAGCGCAGAATTCAGCAATACTTGTCACATACCCAGCCCATCTGCATTCGTTCCCAGTTTCAGGGTCCTGCCCAGCAGCGTGATGGTCCCCAGCAAAGCAGGGGCTGCCAGAAGCCCTGGGATGATGCACATCGAGCACACTGTCTATATTAAATCCATTTAATTCTTGCTTTAGCACTGTTTGGTGGATATTCCCGTCTCCAGCTGTGAACGGCAGTGGAACAAGCAGCTTATTTCTGTTTTCTCTCCAGGATGTGGTGACAGGAAAGGTCCGAGCCCTGTGTCCTGCAGACCCCTCTGCCCAGACTTGGTCCATCTGCACCCCCAGGTTTCTGTTACACGTTGCACCGTGGGGCACTCTGCAACTGGGGAAGCCCCATGTATGCATGTGTGCCAGACCTAGTAACTGTGAGGGGGAACTCGAAACATCTCAGGGGAAGAAAAAAAAGCGCTTTCCCTTGTTTTTTTCTGTTAATATTGGCTTTAGGAGATGTTTTCTCTCATATTTCTGTCAATGGCACAGAATACAGGATGAGTAGCTTCGAGAGTAAGAGGCTGCTATAGGGGGTACCTCCACCAGCTTCTATATTTTTGCTTTGAGCCTCCAGTCAGAGGCATGTGGAACTGAGAGCACGCTGGAGCTTGCAGCAAACCGAGGGTAAAAAAAGGTAAAAACAGCTAAGCTGAGTAAAAAAAGACATTGCACCAAGTTGTCACTAGCGAGGAAGCAGGTGCTTCGTGGGTTTCCACAGGAGGGAACAAATGCACCAGTCCAGCTCCAAAACCAGCGCTCACTCCTGCCCGGCTCTGCAGCAAGAGGAGAAAGCCCAACAGCGACCAGCACACCACATCTCATCCGATGAGACAAGGGCACTGAGATTGTAGGTGCAAAGACGCATGGCTTTGCAGGACGTTTGCAGAAGCAAACCCAGTCCTAGTTACCAGGTTATAGATAGGGAAGTCAGTCAGAAAGGAAAGAAAATCAGATTTACAAGGCTGCTCTGCTCTCTGCCCTGATTCAGCTGCAGTTTACCCAGCTGCAATATGTTTACATTTCTAGCAAACTTAATCCTGAACTCCTTGGGCCAGACATTCTAAGAAAGGGAAGGAACTTTATTAATTATGTACTAGAGAGCTGCACCCACGATGAGCTGCTCAAGGAGCCAGGCTTGGACTGAAATCTCCAGCACTGTGTAACCCCCAGGAATTTCTGAATGTATTTTGTGTTGGGTTTTGTTAATTTACCTTTTAAAAAAATAGGTGTTTTGTAAAATCTGAGATTTTTCCACCAGATATTCTCAGAGATGTTAAGGTAGCATTCAGGCTTCTTGCTCTAAGTATGAACGATACTATCTACAAGAGAATTCAGAGCTTGACAGGCTGGAAGAAAGCAGTTCACCTTCAAGCAAGCTCTCACCTACTACTTCTATGAATAATAAATACATTAATTTATTAAGTGACTAAAATGCAGGAGACCAGAACTTATTAGCAGCTGCATTGTGAATAACCTGTGTTAGCGATGTAACACCCAAGCCTGAAAAAACAGCCATGTCTCTAAAAACGAAACTGAAACTTTTTCTTAGTTTTCTACAGTTTCTTGCAAGTTAAAACAGTTCTCATACGTGAAAGTCCTAAAAGACTGTCTCCTCGTAACATCAGAGATCTGTGTGCATCTGTTTTACCAATATGTAGGACAGATTGGAAAGCAGATACTGCACATGGCAGAGCCCATGAGGCCAGCGGATGGAGATACCAGTTTTGCTCCAAGTTAGTCTTTCCTATGAACTGTCACATTTTCATCTCCAATTTATTTGGGTCCGTTCCAATACTACATTATATACAGTAACGGAGAAGAGAACTTAAGGTTAACACTACTTTGCATGCACCACCACAAAAACCCACCTGCTTTAATACAAACTCCCTTTGCCACGGTGCTCACAACACAGATAAGTTTCACTCTGCATGGCCAAAGCAGCGAGGACGCAAGTGGGACTGGGGCAATGTCACAGCCCAACCTGCCAAAAGGCTGGTTCGCTGCCCCAGGGGCTGCAGCTCAGGTCAACGGGGAGCGGAAACTACCTGGGTGCAGAAATCGCATCCTTGCATCCGAGAGTTCATCAGGAGGGAAGCGCATCAGCTCCTTTTCTCAGCTAAGGAGTTCGAGCAGAAAATTTCCCTGATGGTGTCTTCTTATGGCCGTAGTGTTATTATCGGCGTATCTCCTAAAGAAAATATTCCTGGGGCTGCTGCTCCTTCAGCTTTCAGAAAAGCTTCAGTGCCACTGTGCTCTGAGGGAAAGCAAATAACTCAGCCTTTCAGGGCTGGCTGGTGTGGAAGTGAAACTCCACCTAATTTAATTTAGGAAAAAACCAAAAGCCCCCAACTCTTTGAGCCTGAATTACTTATGATTTTCCCTTGCAAAATGAAGGAAGAATTAGACCCTACATTAACACCATGAGGATGTGGTAGTGAGGAGCAGGCAATAAGTAGGGAACGTCCAAATTAACCTAAGTCACAGTCTGGACTCATTCCTCTGTTTATGTACATTTTTAAAGAGGTTTAATTAAGCTACCACATCTTAAGATAGGATTTTCAAAGCTATATAAGCAATTTATAAGAATCCAGACTGCAAAGGGCAGTTCGGGTGCTCATGATTCTTTGAAAATCCTCAACTGGTGTAATAACATTCATTTTCTCTTGCAAATTAGATACATATTTAGCCAAAATAACCCAAGGCCATGTACAGAAGTTACAGATGATCATAACCTAAGCATGAGGGCAGAGTTAAGGTTACAGATTCAGATTTTACTGCCGTGTTCACATGTCAAAGCGTCAAATATCCAAAGTGTAAGAATCACAAGATAGAGAAAATCAGGGCATTTCCAGTAAGGAGTGGTTGGGCAGAGTCACCCAGTGGTGACCAACATACCATGAAATCAATCAATAATCAACCAAATCTGAGACTGGCCAAATTCCTTCACTAAAGCTTTAGATCTGTTTAAGGTATTTAAGATAATCTAAGTCCTTATATCAGCACAAGCTGTTGAAAATGATCTAAGGCTTTAGATTGGTTTAAGCTGCTTATGCAGCTTTAAGGTTTTAAAAAGGTTTAGACTGCTAAAAAACATTCCCCAAAAAGCAAGTGGGGTTGTTTGTTGAGAGCCGGTTGTACCATTTCATGGATTTTAGTATGGTGCAAATGCAGAAATATATACGCAGGAGTAAAATATTTTGTTTGCAACACTAAAAGTCAAAGTCAGTCAGCACCAAGTCTACAAATACTGAGTTTATGGATGATTTCTATTCGCGTAAGTTTGAGAGGAGCCGCACGCCATAGTTAAAGCACCAAGAACTCTCTCTGTCTTCTTTTAAAACAAAAAGAAAAAAAGGTACCATAGGAATTACACAAAAACTTAATGTAGCAATTCCACCCTGTTAAGAAAAAGTAGACAACGTGCCAGTATATAAACCCTACAAATTCAGCTTTCCTCTCCTCCTTTCTACTACTCTTATTTCCAGCTTTGCATCACCAAAATACAGTATCCCTTGTCATGCCCTTCTTAGGATTACACCCATTTGCAAACCCACAGGTGTCTCTGGGGACATGAAATCCAAGATGCCCATGTGGTGCTGGAAAAGCTCAATAACAAGACCCCATTAGCCACAGAGGCACTTGCCTCGAGCAATATTTCTGTATTGCAGGGTGTGCTGGAACATACAAGGGCCAGGAAGGCACTTCCAGGAGGCCAGGATGGGTTCCACTCTCATCTGCATCTTTGCAGCACAAAATATCCCCACTCAAGTAAATTTTTTGCAAGGAGCCTGCCCAATCCCCACGTTTCAATTTAACTACCCATCCTGCTGAGGTGCAGAGGTCTTAGCTGCAAGGAGCACCTTTATTTTCTTAAATCCTTCCCAGCAGGTCTCCAGCTGGGCTCAAAACATCCCCGAAGTCCCCAAAGCTCCCTTCTCCACGAGATGCACGCTCTGGGTCTTGCTCCAACCCTGCTCTGCAATTGCTACCCCAGAGAGACCTTTCACCAGCCCCAGCTCTGCAGTGTCACCCTCCCGTAGGGTATGGGAGGGCTGCTGGGGCAAAGCCTGACCCAGACCTTGAGTTCAGCCCCAGACCAAAGCTTTGGTCCCACACAGACTGTGAGATGAGGAGCCCAGAGCAAAGCTCAGCCCCGACTCCTGGAGCACAGCGCTCGACCACAAGGATGGAATCATCACCCGTCCCTTGGGGAGCTTGAATTTCCTTCCCGAAACACTGTCTGGAAAATCAGGGCAACTCTCCTGCTTGAGGACACACCATTTATAAACAGTTGCAAAAACACATCTCGTCTCCTTTAGCCAGTCAGATCACTGCAATCTGCAGTTTCCCTTTCTGCCCTACGGAGGGGACGGTCCCATCCCTCCACGTCATCTAGACGCAGGAGATGCAGTTATACTGGGACAAAGAGCCATTTTTTTAGCCACTTGAGCACAGGCACTGTGGTACACAGCCACCCTCTGCTCTCATTTACACAAACATAAAGGCAGAGCATCTGGCCATGTGTCAAAAGTCTTTAATTACATGATCGAGCTTATCTTAAATATCTATTTATTGAAAGTTGTAAATAACACAAGATTGCCTTCTCTCTGATAAACACCACACAGACAAAGGGAAGTTACGATTACATATTCAACCTAGCGCTTTCTTATTCCATCTTTTGATTGCTTAACTTTGCAACCTTTATGTGATGTTAATGTAGGCGTCCTCTCTCCCCCCTCCACCTTTGCAGTTTGCTCTTGAGTACCAAGTTCATTTTATGGTTATTCAGTCATGGAGGACCAAATAAGTTTTTTTCGTAATCAAGATTTTTATCCTAATATGTATTTTTGACTTGGGACTATGTTTCTTCAGACAGCATCAGTCCTTGAGCAGCTTTTGCAATGGCAAACACTGAGCAAAATCCAAATGACTGAGAAAAAATACATAAACGCTGACAGAAATAGCAACAGAAGCAACAGAAACCTGTTATGTACAGTTAGCTGAGAAAATTAGCCTCTTGATTTTCAATTTACCCAACCTTTTCCTCTGTAAGGAACAACAGACTGCTCAGGGATGGGTTCATGCCTCAAAAGTGTACACAGTATCCCAAAACAAAGTGCAGAATACCTATGGATACACACTAATTACAGCTTCCTTAGAGTCCTCCCTATCTGAGGATTATCATATGATCTGCAAAATCTTCGTAAGTGATAACATCACACCAGGAGACAACGCTCAAACGTGTAAGGCAACGCCAGAACCGATGAGCTGATTTAACCAGGAGGGAACATGCCCCCATTGCACCCCAAAATTTCAAAGGCAAAAGGAATATAGGTCCTGCCAGCTGCAGGCATACAAATCACAGAGCTTTTGTATAGCTTTATCATAACTTGTCGCATTCCTGAAAAAAAAATGCATTCATTGATAAGCCCAATTTCAGCTAAATTAGCTATTCTGGGAATTTATTTACCTTCCTGGTATTCCCCACACAAGTTTTCCAGAACACTTTTGAGTTCTGGTGTTATTTACATTACCGTAATGCCTTGTCATTTATGTTATCGATCCCTGCCAGTTGACAAAGGGGTGTTGAAACTGGAGCGTGGAAATACAATAAGACACGAAACGAGCATGGAGCTCTTCCCTGCAGCATCCTCATGAACACAGTCCAGCCTTCTGCTTCATGGCCCATAGTCAACCAAGCACACTGCCCGCTCTGGACTGCCCAAGTTCACCGTCTTTGCACAATTCACTGAAGGGCATCTCCTTTCTGATTTTATCATCTACTCTGTATGACGGAGCATCCCGAAATCTCCACCAAGACCAGGGTCCCGCAAAGCTGGACCCTACACAAACAGCAAGAGCACCTTCCTGCTCAACAGTCTGCGAGCTACGCCCATGCCACACAAACACCCATAGCACTGGCATTTGCTGAGGTGCTAACGAGGAACTGAAGCCAAGGAACAAAATTTTTGCCTTACAGGGTGATACATTTCTGTAAAAAGAGAAACAAGGAGTCTTTCTTCTCTTAAACTGCCTGTAATGTAAGGAAACACAAGAGACCTTGGGCAGCATCAACCCAGCCATCAACCATCCCCCTGATTTGGGAGAACATGTACACGTACCTCGCTTCACGGGCACGCGAGCGTGCATTGGATGGAGGAAAACAAATAATTTCATAGGCTATGCAATTTAGGAGCACAACCTTCAACAGGACTTTTGCTTTCAGGTCCCCATGGCTTCACACGGGGAAACTAAATCCCCCTGATGCTTAATCCACAGCGTGACTGAGGAGAAAAATAATACAATTTCTGCCCCAACTGAGAAGTATGTCTTTCACTCTCACTATATACCAAGCCAGGTATATATTCAGCACTCCAAAAAACAACTCACTTGGCTATAACAGCAATATCTTCCATTCGTTACCTTATTTATTTATTTAAAGTCTATGGTTCATGCTCTGCCAATTGCCCCCATGCACCTTGCAGCCCGTGAGCCGCACACACACTAGCACACCTTCTCATCGCTGTTGAAGCTGGCCCAAGATCAATTTTCACCCCCTGTAGTGGGTGGTCTGACCCACAGAGCCACCTTACTCGCCGCTTTCTCTTGGCATGGCACCACATCTTGTCTGGAGATGCAAAGCCACTCTAAATATTTTCCTTCAATCTGCCACGGGTGCACAGTACGTGTCCTTCACTTGCCCAGGTAGCAGATTTTTTTTGCACTGCATAAAATTACTGTCCAATGAATTAATCAAAGTTATAAGCAAATGCAACTATCATTAAGGTAGGAGTTGCCTCCACTTGCTGGAGATGTCCCTGCCATGCAGGGTCATCTGGAGAATTCATTTCTAGCAACAGATTCACCACAGCCAATAGTTTTCAGAAGAAACCTGGCCAAACTGCTTTTGAACAGCCATTAAAAAAAAAAAAAAACCAACCTGTTTGGCTCAGCAATTTTCATTCTACCGTAAAATTCACTATGATGCCAGGACCACAAAAAAATATTTTTTTTTAAAATATGAGTTAAAGCAATGAAAAACAGGGTGAATGGGAACATGCCTGCAACATACAGGATCGCAATGACTTTGACAACCAACACAGAATCAGGTAAAGGCCATAAGGAGAGAGATGAGGGACGATAAATTTATTTTCATGGACTAAAACACACAGGCAAAGGGGAATTGGCTGGTGAGGATTGGAAATCCCTTTGAAACACAGGTGACGTAGGATGGACGTGGGGAACGGGACTGGGGCAGGATGGGATGCTACTTGCACAGCTGAGCCCATCCCAGGAGTCTTCTCTTTTGCACATGAACATTTATAAAAAGACCATATGAGCTCCGATTGTACCTCTAGCAATTTTTCCTTTGGTTGTTTCAAACATACTAGACCTTTTGATTTCAAATCCATCATTTAGCAGTAGCACCCACCGGGATATATAAAATACGCTTAAACTCTAAAGGTAACTAAAAAAAGTGGGTTAGAAGTTTTGTTTGTAGCAGAAGTGTATTCTGAAGGATTCTGAGATCATCCCTGACATCATCATGAGTGGCGCTCGCCTTTCTCACTCGCACTTTAACAGAATGATAAATTCTGCAGTGACTTATTTTCAGCAGACCACTTGTTACATCAGGGTTTACTCATTTCTTTTTGCTGGCAGCCCCCAAACCAGGGCCGTGAGTCAGCAGCAGCCCTGGGCCCTTCCTCCAGAGATGCAGGAGATGGTCCTGCCACCCGCAGTTGTCTCCTCCACCGGATTTTATTGACCAACCTCCTTTCAAAGATGCCCATGTATCCCACATCAAGAGCTGCCAGAGTGACGAGATGGCACATGGGAGGGGAAGCAAGCAAGAGACAATCTCTCCATTGCACTGAAAAATCTGGGCTGTTCTCTGGGTGGACAACCCACCTGAAGGCCTCGAGTCCTGTGGGATTCCCATGCAGGGAGCTTGCAAGCAGCCCTGCAGCGGCAGGGCTGTGGGATCCTCCTCTCCCAGCTGCAGGGAGAGGCAGATCAGCCAGGACCATCAGGGTCAGGGTCATTAGGGCATCCTGGGTCACAACAACTCATCCAAACCAACCCCAGGCTGGGAGCAGCAGCTGGGCTCCTCCTGGGGACCGTCCCAGCAGCTATTTCTAGGGCTTCCCCTCCCTCTGCTCCCAGGGGATGCCAGCAGCATCCCATGTCCCTCAGCCATGAGGGCTTTCACACGCGGCCCCCTGAGAGCCCAAACTGGCCACGCCACATGCAATGTGCCTCGTTAAATTATTCAAGTCATCCGTAACAGCAACTGGTTGTGGTGTTCACCTCCAAGCAGCCGAGACCCCACTGCAGCACCCGTGTCCCCAGGAGCTGGGGCTGCTCCCGCTTCTCACAGCAAGGATCACCTGTGCAACAAAACGCATCTAGCAATAAGGATCATCTATACAGTAAAGTACGTTCTCCCATGCTTTTTCCTACAGCACCGGTGTCTGCCCAGCAAATAGTCATCTAAAAAAAAAAAAAAAAAAAAATAGCAAGCGCTCGTGTCTGCAGTTGGAGCTTAGAGTCAAAACTTATTACTTGTATTTTCAATCTGCCAGGGACTCACACTGAGATCTTGGCCAAATGGCTCCCCCTCCCTCCTCCCCATTTCCCACACAGAAGAAAAAGTAAGACGCAGAAAGGTTAAATGGGAACAAAAAAGGCCATGCTGCTTTTTTTCCCCCCACCTCAGTTAACCACTGAGATCAGAGTTGAGCAAATCCATGACTTACATAGCTGCTACGTTTCCATTCATGGCATTAAAGTTTCTGAGCTTTTTAAAGAACTAAATGAAGAGCTTTGGGCTATGAATTCTGACATCCCTTTTGCAGTAAGGTCAGTAATACGATTAAATATGGGTAAGCAACAACCAGCCCTCTTCTATATATTTTTAAGATCCTCTTCAGATATCGACTTGCACCTTTAAACAGTCAAAAAAATCAGCATGCTAGGATGTAGTATTCCTTGGTGCATCCATACTAACCCACATTATACATCTGCCTTAACTGAGCCAGCTACATATATTTAGCTTTACATGGAGAAAGGAAATATTTTTTGGCCCCAAATGAATCCAGAGTGGTTTGTGCTCCTAGCAGGACAAGGCAGAAAGACTCGCTCCCAGCTGGTCCAATTAAAAATGATGGGTTTAGGTCAATATTGTGTTCCTGCTCTCCTGGCACCAATCCCTTCCTCACCAACTCCACATCGTGAACAGAGATAGCTGAGGCTTCTGGTAATTGCTGTACCAGCCCAGGGCCAGGTGGAAATCCAGAATTAAAGTGCACCCGAGGAGGAGGCCTTTAAAGCACTCTGAACCTGGGCTCCTCCAGGTGTCCATAAAACTTCTTGGCCCATCCACAGCTATCTCAATTTCCCAGCAAATATCCCCATTTACATTACCTGATTAAACAGGCCAGCCACAACCTTTACCAGAAATAAGCCAAGAATGCTGGGAAACGATTTGAAAGCCATGACCTTGCACATCATGTATGTTTATAGGAGTTTTACAGCTAATTCAAGCAAAATAATGAACAGCATCCTTTGCAAGCATGATTCTGTCAGGGCTCTGGTGCCTTGGAGAACAACAGTTTCATTTCCCTTTCTCTGGAGGTGATGAAAGGGTAAAAGTCAGAGGGACACAGGGCCACCAGCTCCCACCGGTCCCAAGGTATTACAGAGACTTCATAAAAAGGCAACTCCTGGCAGGACTCGGATGCCACCATCTCCGCAGAGGAGCATGCTGCCTCTGGTACAGCACAAGACAAAATCCACTGTGTCCTGCTCAAGCTGTCAGGAGGAGGGTTTGGGCTGGGCAATGGACGAAGGGTTTCACGGACCAAGAGGCAGCAGAGCAGAAGCCCATGGCCTATACGGGAGACGATTTGATAGGAAAAACGCCACCTTCCCGTCCTCCCCCTCCTTAATCACCACCTGCTTGGGTTTTCTCGGGAGGTTTCTCATCCAAACTGTTTCCCACCAGCCTGAGCGGAGCGAGAGCTCGGGACTGGAGACGAGCAGCGAGCTCCCACATGGCATCGCTTTGCAGAAATCCTGCCGAGCAAGCAGGCTGGCCAAAAGGAGGAAGAAATAAAGACCGACCCCCTCGCGTTTTGTTGCAGCTGGGAGGATTTGCAGTCTCCAAAAAGAAAAAATAAAGCAGCCTTGGGCACGCTCTTTCATTGGTACGGCATGAAAACCAGAAAGTCCCGTCCCCGCAGGACTGCGCAGCCCCAGCGTGAGCAGAGCATCACTGGCTCGGCACGAGGGAGCACAAGGTTTGGGGAAACACCCGTTTTCTTTGCATCCCAAAGCACGAGGCTGGGGGTCACGAGCACCCATCAGCATGTGGATTTGCCATTTCTGGCAAAGCAGGAGGGCAGGGGACGTGAGGCGCTCGCAGTCCCGCACCCAGCCAAAATCCAGCCTTAGAGGAGTATTCCCCTACCACTGGCTCAAAAGCATATTTTAAACCTATTCTCCTGCATGCATCCCATATCAAACTCCTAATTAAAAATAATTTGCTTTCAGAAGCAGGGGGACAGACCAGACTGCATATTCAGTTTTGATTACTTTTTATCTGTCAGGTTAGATATTCACAAGTTTGCTTTCTAGGAAGCCTCAAGGGATTGTTTATATATAATAAGTGTTTTATTTCACGTGCTGCCCACCCTCAGTTTGCACAATTAATTGGGGTAAACTTTTTGCAGATCCTTTCCTTAACAGTCAGGCAAAAAAACTACAAATAATCTTGCACGCACACAGAGAAAAGAAATACATTGCTTAAACACACTTAAACACACCGAGATATAAATGCAAACTTCCAGACAAAGGGCTAATTTCTGCCCTCAGAAATTCATACGGCTGAAGGAGCTGGATGATCCCAGCAAGGGCTGGATTTGGCCCTCAGAGAGGCCACTGCAGTCCCTGCTGCAAGCCCAGGCTCGCAGCTGTGGGAACACGGCAGAAAACCCGGAGCCCGAGCGAGAGCCACAGCCAGGTACTGCATGGGGCTGCCGTACGGCAGCCGCGAATGCCTCCACCTGCCTCTGCCACAGCAGCCCACCAGCACGGGGGAAAACTCGAGCTCCCCAGCGAAGGACAAACCTCTGAGGATGATATCCCGTCGCTGCCTGAATGCCAGCCCCAAGCGCGTGC
The DNA here is from genome assembly GCF_000699105.1 of Pygoscelis adeliae. NCBI lineage: Eukaryota > Metazoa > Chordata > Aves > Sphenisciformes > Spheniscidae > Pygoscelis > Pygoscelis adeliae. The sequence goes on from NW_008824591.1 coordinate 903,130, forward strand.
AAATAAAATTAGGCAGGGTGAAAAAGAAAAGCCAGTACCCAGGCTTTGTGCAGGCAAAAGGGATTCAGCCATAGGCAGGGATCTAGCTGTTAAAATGAGGATTGGAATATTTTTTTTTTTAATATGTTTATACACGTTGTAGCATCAGGTAACAGCTGCTTCTACTCCGCAGGGAGTATAAATGCAGGATGGGAAGCAGAGCAGGGCCTCGGCACAGGCACCCAGCATCGCCCCGAGAGGACGAGGCTCCCCACGGAGCAACATGCCCATTTTTCCACCGACGCAGCGGCCAGGGTGCCCAGCGGAGGCGCGTGCCCCTCCGCACACCCATGTCAATCTTGCACGTCGCTAACACACACGGCGTTCACCTCCCACCGCCCCCAGCCCTGCCTCCCACCAGCAAGAAAAAAAATAAACAATAATAATCTATGCACATTGGGAGAAAATGAAGTTGCTGTCAAGCGACGATAAATTCATGCGACAGCCAGGGCTAATTAAGCAGGAGCAAGCAGCAAAGTAGCTGCGAGCGTGGCGGGGACAGGGTTACAGGCTGGCTGTGGGCTGATTGACACCGCTAAGGTTACCTCGGGCTCGGGGAGCTCGCCCATCACGCCATGCACGGCAGCCAGCGCTGGCCACCCAGGAAATACACAGGCACACACACATATATATATATATATGCACGCTCGGTGTGAAGTGGGCGAGCGTCTTGGTGGCAACCTGACACCTTTCGGGAGGCAAAATGGAATCTCGCCGTCCGGTTGTGCACCCGCAGCAAGGGAGGGGGGAGAAAAATATTCCGTTTGCAAATATGCACGCAGAGAACAAAAAAAAAAAAGAAAACACACCAAAAAAAAACCAACCGCGGTGCCTACCTTTGCTGGGTGCCGGCAGGCAGATCCTGGACTGTTTTGGGTCGGTGGCTGTTCCCTTCTTTATGAAATGTTCAGCTCAGCCGGTGCTATTTGCATTCTTTCATTAGCACCTGTTTCAAGTAAGGAAGGAGAAAGCTCATTACGAGATCAGCTTCCTTTCAAAATAAATTATTAAAAAAAAAAGAGATGCACGCTGCCAAATAATAAGAACGCTAATAAAAAAAAAAAACAAAAACACATGTATATTAAAGCCCAAACTAGGCAGTTTAATAATGGGTGATCTTGCAGGTTGTGAGCATGCTCCAGCCGGAACAAATCCTTCCTCTGTTATTCCTCTGAATAAAAATAAACCACGATCAAGAAACCCAAACGGAAGCTTCCTCCTAGAATCCCTGCTGCTGAAAAATATGTAATAAATTCAGCCCGAAGACGCAGACTCTAATCAGCAGCTGTTTTCTGGATCCAAAGCCAGCCAAAGCCTCTCTTGTCTTTTCCCACTATGAGTCTAGGCCTTTTTGAAAAGGGTTTTAACCTTTTAAAGATACAGTGCACCAATTATCACTTCTGGAGGACTGTCACTCACGGCGCAAATAAATTAATAAAGCAGCAGCAGCGGCACAGTTGGAGCAGGGGAGGTGTGGTTTGCACTAGCAGTCTTTCTTCGTGAATATTATTATATGATTTTTTTTTAATAGGATCTCCCCCCCCTACTTTGGGAGAATAACAATAAATGGAAAACTTGCCACTCGGCTCTTGGATAAATGCATAGTCATTATAAAAATGAACAGCTGCTGGATGTGATTCAGGGAGTTGTACGGCCACTCCTTATCAGGGTTAAATTTGTTGCAACTGAATTTTAGGTATTAACAGTTTCCGTCCCAGCTGGTGGTGAGAGAGGGTTAATGACATGCAGAGAGGAGTTCTGTCAAGTGCTTCCCATCAAACTAAGGATCAGGCTGCAAAGTTTGAACCGAGCAGCCCTGGCACAGCAATAAAGCATTCTTCCAGGAGTGGGATTTCGGTTTTTTTAGCAAACCGAACCAAAGCCCCCAGAAAAGCTCAGCCCTCCACTAACAAGCACCGCAAAGCGCCAGCAGCCCCGTGTGTGGCACAGCTCCCCGGAGGACAACGCGGAGCCAGCTCTCCCATGAGGGACCGGGAGTGCCGTGTCCCCCCAGAGCCGTGGGTCCCCAGGCCTGGCGCCCCACGGCAGCGTCCCCCGGCAGCCTCGCGCCTCTCCTGGGTGCCCTCCGCGCCCGGCCCACCTGGGTGGCAACTGCATCCTCCTGGTCAGGGAGCAGGGAGCAAGGGGCCATCCCCGGGGTGCTGCGGCTCCGCTCCCGGCACTCCTTTCTGGCCAGTCCTTTCTGCAGCCCCCGGCATGCAAACCATCGGGAGCAAGCAGTCCTCCCGCCCTCTCCCCCCTCCTCCTCCTCTTCAGCAGAAAATCATCATATTTCATGTGTCGCTGCTCCAGCCTCGCCAATTGGCTGGGCACTCACAGGCGGAAATGTCAGGAGCAGCCCAGCATCGGTGCCTGCCCACGGCCGCCCGTTCCCACCGGGTCCCCACTGTTTGCAAACCACAGCCTGGGGCAGGGGGCACAGGGCTGGCATCAAAACTGGAGGGAAGGGGGGTTTTGATGTTTGGAGGGTTTTTTTATGACACTTTGGCTCAGCTCCGGAGGGATGCAGGCTGCCAGCAACTTGACCTTGACCCGCACGGTTGCATTGCGCTGCCAGCAAGAAGTGTTTTCCGGATGACGGAGACCCAGCACATCTGCTCTACTCCACGGAGCCACCTCCCTCTGCGCCGGGCCACACCAAGGGGCCGCGCTAACCCCCCCCAGCACCAGCTCCATGGGTGCAGCTCTAGTCGCACTACAGGTACCGTAGCTGCTTGGAGGGACGATGCTTGACAAATAGTTGCTTTCTTTTTTTTCACCCATTTTCAAAGTCAGTGCATTTGTTTACAGCTTAACCCCCATTTCCAGACCTTTCAAACAAGATCTATCAACATGTTTCTTTATCATCTTAATAACTGGAGAAGCTGGGATTTGGAAACAGGGGCTTGCCTGAAGCTACCCAGTGGAGAGCAACAGCTCAAGTAGAAAGACAGCCCAAGACTTCTCATCATCTGATCATTTTCCTTCTCAAAGTAGGGGAAAAAAATCCAAAAATCTTCTTGGGAAATGGAGCAATGGTATAGCAGAATGGAATAATCCTGATGAAAACTGTCATCTACCTCCCCTGCAAACACACCACCTAGAAATGAAAGATGAACACATCCAGTGACACTGAAAAATGTTCTCCTAAGGACACCTGAGCCCCTCTTTCCTGCTGGGCTCTCTAGCACAACAGGAGCATAATGAACAGGGGAAAAATGACAGCCAAAAGCTAACTTTTATTTCGTGGCTGCTTACACAAGGATAAAAAAAAAATTGCATTGTCACAAAAAATAAAGAGGATTTCGGTGCAGCATTTATGTACAAATCAGCTTATGAAATCCACAGTTCTCCACCAATTGTGAAAAAACTCAGTAGTAAATGGGCAATATATTGGACAGAAGAGTAAAAAGCTCCAAAGCTTCCTTATCTGGCCGTCTGTCTAGCAGCCTGCAGCACAAGTCACATCAGCAAGTGGATCCAGCCCAGGGCAGTGTGCTCCTGCAAGGGGAGCTTGGCAGTCACCATTTCCACCATCTACAATGTCCTCTACCTCCCTGTGTCAAGGCAAGTGCTTTGGCACAGCAGAAACTCATCACCACTGTGTGTCACTGTAGGCATTAAAACAAGGGCAGTAAGAGGGAAGAAAGTGAGATAATCAGGCTATTAAGAAAAAAAAAAAAAAAACAACACACTGTCTCAGTCCAGAGCAACTGAACACAGTTCTTCATGCTGTTCTTCCCCTTCCAGATTTCAAGAGGAAGCCACACAACAAGACATTTCATTGCCTACACTAGCCTGGACTTCATGTGACAGATGACCCAAGTCTGTCATGGTGGGTCTGCAAGGTGCCATGCATGAGCACCTGGGTGAATTAATGGAGTTGTAGAAGTGATGTCACTATGTTGGCATTGTGCTCCTACCAATGTCACCACCCTCACGTGAGCCCAGATCTCCACGTGCCACCACGCTCTACTACATAGACCTTGAGAAGTGACTTGTCTTCATGGGCCTCTTTCCACACCCACAAGTCACACGCAGAAATAGGTGCGCTAAGAAAGCATAGCAGAGTTTATTGAAGTCTGTCAAGTTGACATCTAAACTCCTAAATGACTGGTAGGAAAACCAGAGCAACCATCACCTCGTAACGTGGTGCTAGGCAGTCAGTGCTTGAAAGCCTCGTGCAAACAGGAGCACACAGTCCAACCTCCCGAGGAAAACACCACGCTACCCAGAATGAAATCATGTTTGAACAAGAGACTTTCTTTGAGAAAATGTACAATCAGCTTAAAAATTACCCGTGGTGGCTATATATCTCTACCGCTAAACGTGAAGCTCATCATCAGCCTGCATTTACCTGGCTTCAGTTCCCATTCTGGGGACCTAGTCACTCCTAACTGAGCTACACTGAGCAAAGCCAGGGTCTTGTTTTTATTCCCTGTGAAACTTCAAAGAGAAGGCCCCAAGTGGGCAGGAGTTAGAAGAGGTGACCTGCTACCAGTTTTGCTCTCCATTTTTGCTCTTTTAGACCATTACCACATTACCCTTATCTACATGAAGGATAAGAGGTGTCGAAAAATTCTGCTTTGAGACATATTCTTCACTTATGGTTGTTCAAGATTCCCTCTGACCCCACACAATTTTTAGGACATCCTTCCAGAAAAACACATACTGGAAGGTGGCACAGAAGTTGCGGCAAGACCACAACCACCTGATTCACCCCTAGAAATGGAAATCAATAAAATCATCCTAAAATCAATTAGCTAACTAGGTTTTAATCCTTTTCATATGTGCCATGTTGAAGGTACATCACCCTTTCTTACAGAAAACAGCATGCACACAGCACCGTTGCAAATGCTTTGTACCAATTACCTTAGCACTTTGTTCTCCCCCCCTTTTTTTAACGGCAATACAAATTCAACTTTCCTCCAGTATTCTGAAACTTTCCCAGCAGTTCAAAAATTGTTATAAATCAACATTAACAGCAGGGAGAACTCCCTGAATAGCAATGGAAAGACCTGCATTACAAATCATCCACGTCTTCACATGCTGAGCAGGCAGAGCAGGGTCTGAAACCTGGGAGACCCCACCCCCGATGGGTGCATTAGTTCAGTGCTCGCAATGCAGTGAAGCACACCCTCATTAGAGGCAACACACTCCACAAAACCTGAGCTAATAAGTTCTGCAGGGCTTATTAGTTGGGCTCCATGCTGGAGCTGGTCTTGCTGGGAACTAGCATGACTGCAAAACCATCCTGCTGCGTGGCCAGGGAGGGGAGCTGGTTGCAATCAGTGAGAAGAGGGGGCAGGACTGGTGGGATGGGCCAAAAAAAGAGTCAAAGCTGTTAGTTTTCCACTTTTTTTTTAGGTGGGACTTGCTGTTAGCACACCCAGCTACTGGCTGTATTTTAGAGGTCAAAGACATTCACTCCATAGCTCATTCCTCCTTTTTCTGCCATGAAAATAATCACAGAAAAAATAAATAAGAGTTCAAGACTTGCTTCAAAACTATTTGACACTACCTTGTGGATACTTTTCTCTTGACAATACTAACCTGCTTAACCCTAAGCGAGTAGGTGGGGAAGGACACAGGTGCAGGGACCAGCTCAGAGCTTGTCCAAAACTCTGGGAATATTTACAAAAGGCAGACTGCCCCTTTCCCCCCTGCACTATACAGTGTACATCCGTAATGCTATGTACATACTGTGCACGGTACAGGGCACATTGCTCAGCAGGATGAGTCTGAGCTCCTTACACGGGAATTCATGGTTCTGACATTTAATGGGCATTCTCCTGTGAAAAATGACAGGCATGTGAGACTCCATATTTTTTGCCCTTTTTTTTTTTTTAAACTACCTATAATGCCTGCTCAACTAGGAGCAGAAAGTTGCATTTCCTTTTAATTGCTATCTTCACTAATGCTCTTGGGATCAAAAAGGCAAGGTATGGGGTTGTTCTGCTGTTTTTCTTCTTGCACTTTTTAATAAGTAACAAAGATACCAAGGCAAAGCATGGCTTTGGTTTCAAGTCCCCTGCAGCCACTGCCTTCCTGGGACCTAATACAGCAAAACAAATAGGATTCCTGGTGCCACTACATAATGCATTGCATTTGGATTACATATTGTGGTTTAGGAAGATGCAGAAGATAACAGCATGTAGAGGGAGAAGGGACGAGTTGTAACCAGGGGAACAGACCACAGGGCTGCGAGCGCTGTCAGAGCCCCGAGTGTCTGTGCCTTAACCAAGCGGCTGGATTTTGATCCGTCTCCTCTCAGAGCCCACGTTGCTCACTGCAACCGGGGGATTTTGCACAAGAGCAGAGCAGGGAGCAGGATGGAAAGGGTAAGATGCTGAGGACTGCCTGGTTGCTGTTCACAGATGGCTTTTTATCTCAGGGAGCTGCTGCCTCCTGCATAACACAGCAGCTTGGTCCGAGAATGGGAAGTGCCATGTGCCATTTGACTCTTTCTTGAAACTTACTCAAAAAACCAAAACCTAAGTCAACAAAAAAAAAAGTACGAGAGAGTGTGGACAAGGGGTTTATGGAGTTTGCATGGGGATGGGAGCCTCTGCATCCCTTTCCCCGTCACTAACCCTCTGCCCTGCAGCAGGTCCTAATGGGTGCACCAGGGATTGCCAGGAGCCCTGAAAGGGGCTGCGGGAAGTACCTGTGGGTGAGACGCTGCACAGAGGTACCTTACCCAGTCTGGTTCATTTTGGGTTGAAGGAGACACAGTCTAATAAGGGGAAATAAGGATCACTGAGCGAATCTGAGCCTATTTCATTACCAGCCTCTCAATTTTCATTAGAGGTGTTTGGCTTTTTTTTTTTTTCTTTCCTCCTATTCCTACAAGAGGATGGTAGTTCTCTCCTGCAGCAAACTGTATCTGCAGAGAGTATCCACACGTTTGCCTGGGATTCCCATTACATCATCTGTCCTCATTTTCAGATATATATCTCTAAGCTTGTCTGTACACCCAGAATGAACACATATTAACTATGATTGATTAAAGAACAACAAACATCTGCAAATATTTGGATTGTTACTTCTAGCTAGTTCTGTGATCCGAAGTTACCATCCAATACCAAATGACGGGTGAATCCCAGAAGATTCAAGTTTCAGATTAGAAAACTAGTTGATATTCATGACCGGTTTTCCTGTCAACTTTTTACTGAGCTCACAAGCTAGTACTTTCCAGATCAGACACGTTTTTGCCCAATTAACTAAGCAACTGGTATAAAAAAATACAATCTGCCATTGTGCTACAAAGAATACCAAAGCACAGAAAGGACAGCCATAAAAGCTCATGAGTGAGTAGCCTTGTTCTCATGTTTTTGTTTCGGTCACTAAACAGCAATATCTTGCACCTCAGCATCTATCACCCAAAGTGACATTCAGGGACACAGGCATTAACTCCCCATCAGTCTCTGTGAGGTTGCTGCTGGCAGAGCCCCGCAGTATTGATTCCTTGTCTCCACTGTCTCACCACTAACTGCAATGCTTCTCAGGGCAAGTTATGGGGCTCTTTAGCACTCTCAGTTGCACTAGAGGTTTCGATGACCTCACCTGTTGGGAGTAGAGAGATGAGAGGAACAAGCTTCTTCAGAAGAAATTATTTGTCTAGGTATGACACTATAGTGAAATCTGAAGTTTGATAAATCACATCGTGATTCAACTTTGGTTCTAGCCTGAATCCTATTAGACAAGAGCTATAAGAGCAGCTAAGCAGTAGGATGGGTTTTGCTTATTGTTGGGTTTTTAACCCCCCCCCCCCTTTATATAAATCATTCCTTGTCCTCATCAAACAGAGAACATTATCTAATTCCTCTACAGCATGTACAGGATTGTGTGTTATCCCTCTACAAGAATCCATATTAAACCAACCACAGACAATAACCTCACACCATTCAGTACAGGAAGCATCATAATCTGCCATGCATTAAAGGTCTAAAAAAACCCTGCCTACCCCCCCCCTTTATATAAATCATTCCTTGTCCTCATCAAACAGAGAACATTATCTAATTCCTCTACAGCATGTACAGGATTGTGTGTTATCCCTCTACAAGGATCCATATTAAACCAACCACAGACAATAACCTCACACCATTCAGTACAGGAAGCATCATAATCTGCCATGCATTAAAGGTCTAAAAAAACCCTGCCTAATGTTAGAAGAGTCTCAAGCTGTTAAGCTACTACTTAACTACGGTAATTCACCATGAAGTCTCTCCCATGGCATAGCTAGAGAGTTGTTTTCACTTTCTAATAACGAACACGTGACTTAGGCATTTAATGAGTTCCTGAAATAACTGAACCAAAAGGCAAAATCCAAGAGGTTTTACTGCCCAGGGAGAAAAAAAAAAAATCATAATTAAAATAGTGAATGGGCAGAAGAATAAAACGAAGGCCGGGGGTGATTATAAAATCATTTAGGTGGAATAAGGAGCGTATTGCTTTCCTGTCCAAAAGGGGGTTTAAGCATGACAGAAGGCAGCCGGCCTTGCAGTACGTACCTGGGGCTCTTCATTCCTCTCCCCGCTTATTGTCCTGTATCATCAGGAATACTGGTCCCTCGTCTTGGATTCAACACAGTGATGATTAAAAAGAAGTACCAACAAAACCACTCACTTTGGTAACACTTTCCCCTGTGAACATCAAAACACACTGCAGATGTTAATGATACCTCATTGCGTTATCACAGAATCGTCTGTTCAAAAACATGTAAGTAGAGGGATGGAGAGGGTAAGCGGTGTGGAGAGTCATATTTTGAGTTAGCAGGAAAAGAGTCTGCAGGTTCTGACTATGAACTCTCTGCTGTAAGCACCAGGCTGGATAGCCCATGGCCCCAGTGTCTCTGTTGGGTCTGGAATTTCCATTGATCCCAAAGAGCCATCACCAAGGCAGATCTAGTTCTAAAAATTCTGAAAAAGCCTAGCCTTTAAATAGTTTGTTTTGGGGTTGGTTTTTCTTTTTTTTAAATCCCAGAAGGGAAGTGTCTTTATCTTCTGTTGCTGCACTGGAGCAAGAACCAATGCACAGACCTGCAAGTTGTGCAGCATTTGCCTTTCCATCCTCCTGCACAGTTCAGCCTCCTGGCTTGTGCCAGTGTACCACTGTGGAGAAACGGCTTGCCAAGCAGCAAAACCCTAGGGCAGAAACTTCATTTGGGGAAAAAGAGACACCCAGCCACTACCAAAACTGCTCTGTGGGTATAGATGCAAATTCTGCTCTGCTTCAGAGGGAAACTTATTTCTGACACAGCAGCAAAGATGGACTTCCTTACTCACTGGGTTTGAAAAACCGGGGTACAGTGCATTTCTCCACACCTTGCACTTTTACATTTGCCCAGAGTGGGGATGTGCTGCCAGCTCAGGGTTGCAATATCTCAGAAGGATGAACACTGGCAATGGTCAGATCCTGGTCTCATGAAGACGTGAATGTATCCAGGTGCAACCGTGAGGAAGGATGGTCGGAGACTTCGGGGTCCCCTGGTAACCCCAAAGCCAGAAACAGTTTGGAGATTGGGGCAGCCCAAGCTGCAGGTCTAAATTACATCCTAAGGATAGTCGCTGTCTCATACTTTCTTCTGAACCCAGCCCAGGCTTGGTTTGCAGGAGAGATCTTGTCTGGATCAAAATCGTGCCAGGGACAATTAAGCAGCACAGATGCTCAGATGCCCGTGGCAGGTCCACAAGCCAGCACTGGTACCAGCACAGACACTGGACCCTCATCTATAACCCACTGAAGGATTACGAGGTTTGCATCTGCCCTAAGCTAACTCACCTCGGGTGATAAACACCTGTCAAAGGCAGCCCTCCGCTGTACAACCAGGGGCAACAGTCCCCACCCTGATTTTAGAATTTGTCCTTGTTCAATTTCCTTATTTAAATACTTCTACACATTTAATTCAATAGGTTATTTTCTAAACAGCAGAAAATAAGAGCTAAGAAAACTTGTGAATTTTTAGATTAAAACCTGCAGTAAGATTTCATTTCAAATTGGGCTTAAGGAAAGTAAATTACATTTTGGACAAAGGCCAAGTTCTGAATTTCTAATTAGCTTAATCAAACTTTTTCATGGTCTAACCCTTGATAATTTATATAACCGATTTCACTGAAAAGGCAGTTACAGTGAGCCCTGCACCAAATCAGACAGAAATAACTAGTGAGTTCAAAGGATTTGTTCTCATTAACCCTAGAGAAAATGAGTTCAGCAATGAGCTGAATGGTAGTAGCACATAGTACCTCAAAAACTGTATTTTAAAAGGTTGAGCAAACACTGGGTTGGTAGATTTGACCAGAGGTAGGCAGGTAATGTTGATCATTCACATAAAAAAATATGCATTTTACGTTAATACCAAGAAGTGACCAGCATACAAGAGAATTCAAGTGTGTAAGACTTTGTATCTTTTTATTAGACCAGCTAAACTGACTGGAACTGAAACAAATGGACCAGCATACTCAAAACGTTGCCCATTTTTATCAGTCTTACCAGCTGCTCCGCTGAAAGGTATGGCCAGTCCTTACGGACTCCTTTAATACCTTTAGGCTAGCATGGCAATAACAAAATACCATGTCATTAATATATACAAGGAATCCACATTTAGGCTTTCAGAAAGCCTGTTATTACCAACTTTATCAGGAGGATAACTGCTTTATTTCCAGCTAAACATCCAGGCTGCCTATAGAAGCAGTCACTGGGAAGAAATTAATGAAAACATCCATTGCAGAAACAATTAAGTTAAAGTTAAATAACTCAAGACCATCACACTCAGGGGAAATGGCGTATGCCAGCCTGCCTCGGTCCCAGAGGGCTGGAGTAGAATGAATTGTCTGCCCTGTCCTGGAGAGGTCATCTGCTGCTCGTCCTGCTCCCAAACAACGACCCAGGGTGCCCGCTCGGTCAAGTTTTGTGGCAGATTTTGCTCTGCTGCCCAATCTGCCAGATGAAACCTGTGTCCAAACTATTTATTGTTTTACTACAGAATATTCTGCTTTCTTTTTTGTTTTGTTTTTCTTTTTTTTTTTCCCCTTTTCTTTATGAAGTGGGTAATCCTTATTATTCCCTTGCAGAAACATCCTTGCTGATAGCCCTCACTTCCAGGCTGCAAAACTACCATGTCCTGAATTACGTGACGGAGAGAGGCTCAGCACCCGAAAGGGGCCTGGTGTGCACAACAGCAAGAGCAGGAAATTAGAAATTAGGGCCAACACATATGCAGAAGTGAATCTGGCTTGTTTAGCTGACAGCTAAGGAGCGCGATGCACCTATGAAACAGGGCTGTTCTGGTGACCCTTCGCAGCTACTAATTAAGCTTTAGTTCTGCGTAGGAACTGGAGCGAGATTTACAGCATTAGCTACATGCACTCTGATGCACATACATGTTTCACTACATAAATATATTCAGTAATATATTGAACGTAATGGCTCCTCATACGCCTGCGAACCACTCTGGATGGTCTCAACATGAGTTTTGCCTGCATTAGCTATGGGGAGAGGGAGCAAGCAGAGCTACTGCAAGCAGGACAGTATCTTAACTACGAGAGCCCTCACAAACGAAACGAGCACCTTTTGGACCAGCAGTAAGAGCAATGGTGCAGTGTGATCTGCATCAGGCCTCTCTGCCTAAAGATCCCCCCAAGGAAGCAATGGCCAGTTGCCACGGGCATTTCCAGTCCCAGATGCCTAATGGAAGAGAACGTGAATAGTGAAACTTAGCTAAACTTATCAAGTTAATTGCAAGGATATAACTATCACAATTGTAAATTACACCTTTGATTCAAGAGGAAAAACTCTTATAAATGAAGGGAACTTAGCAAAATCAGTTTAGATAAGCTTAGGAATGGGAACAGAGAGGATGATTGGAATTTCTTTAGCTATTTGGTGCAAAATTGGTAGGAATTTGCATCCTGGACAAAGAGGGGGTAGTAAAAAATAATGAAGAAAAGCTCCAGACTAACTGGATATTTAAATCTCTCTCAAAGGATACTAGGAGTAAGCAGAGAGAATGCAAAGAAAGAGGAAAAGAAATGATCCCAAAGAAAGCTGCATCTTATAAAAGTTGAGAAACAATGTTATAAGTGAAAAATAGCACAAGTCAAACTGAATTAGAATCTGCAAAGGAAATTAAAGTAACTAGTTAAAATGACAAAATGTTTTCTCTATATAAATAACACAAAAACAAGAGAAGAAGAGAGGTCACTACGGGTGGCACCAGGATTAAAGATAATCCAAGTATGCTCTGAACTGTACAATACTTTGCTTCAGATTTCCAGTGGAAATACTTTGCTTCAGATGACCAGTGGAGACACATATATTAAACTGGAGCTGATCACATCAAGGGCTGAAATACTACTCAGAGATCGATGGCTGATGTCCAAGAAGTGTCCTGAATCCAAACAATTGCGACATCTAAGACTTCATGTTATATTTTCCTTGCGGAAAGCATCAAGGTAAGCTGAGCACAGGCTGCTGACGAGTCTCATCTTGCTTTGTGGCACACAACATCAGGGTCTTTTGAAACTGGACTAGAATATTTGCTATAATGCCACATAATCATGCATCCAGCTGGAAAGGTGGCGATCAGAAGAATTATAAAGGACATAAGAAACTGGTCATCAGGAAGTCTCCCACAGTTTTCACCAATAATAGGACTATTAAACCAGGATCACCATTGGAACTGCTCCAGAATTAGTCTGAGAACATTACAGAGAATTATTTTCTCTGTAATGAAAATTTTACAATTTCATGTAATATTTTCATTATGCAAAGCAGAAGGATTCTGAGTAAAATCGCTGATGATATGAAGCAAGGAAGTATCATCAATGAAGGAAAATGAAATATCACACAGGGAAAGTGGAACGACTCTGAAGACCAGAGCACTAGGACCAGGATGGACCTTCATGCTGAAGAGAATGAGCAAGTTCATAAGAAAAGGAAGGGGGGGGGAAATAATTCTGCAGTTAGCTGGGAGCTCTTTGATTAGAAAAACAGAGGCTTTGGAAAGAGAGACTCAAGTGCACCAAAGGGTGAAGGTAACCAACAGGAAGCAGAAAAAGAAAATTCAATGTTAAAACATATCTGGCAAGATATATTCAACAGAAGGAGATATCCACGCTGTTGTACAAGTTCCTGGTGTGACCTCACCTGAAATCCTTTTAACCACATCTCAGAGAAATGATTTCCAGCAAAGATGCAGAGAACTGTAACGATGATCACTGAAGCAATGGAGAACATATATTATAAGGGAAGACAAAAAGAGAACAGTTTGTTTGACCTAGGAAAATGCAAGCTGAGAGAAGAGCTATTTCAAGGACGATATTGGCACAAAACCAAACGGGGATAACACAGCCAAGGATTGAATTTAGTCTGGAAGCACGGTGTTGTCTTCAATGTTTGTCTCCTACAAGAGTAAAGGCAAGAAGCTACAAGACAACACCTGGTCCCTTTGCAAGAAGTCCGCAGGAAAATCTTGGCACTGGGTCAGAGAGGGCTTTGACCGGCTGAGCCTCGGTCGCCCACCTGCGCACACCAGGGTTTGGGCTTACAGCAAAGCCCCACCATGACCTACGGCCATTTGCAGGCAGCAAGACATGCTGTCCTCATCATCTCCAGCAAACCAGGAGCATGAGCGTCGTTCCTCCATGGCTATAAATAACATTTGTAGTAGAGGGCTTAAGTTAGCCCTGTGTAACCGCATCCAGGTGAATAACATTTTAAAAATCCACAATGGAACAAGGAGGAAACAAGAAAATTTCAACAAGATTGTCAGAAATAAACATCGACAATGGTGGGGGAAGCAACTAGCCTGCTGTGAAAGCCAAAGTCAAGCCAAGCCAAAACCAAATCCAAACCCGAAGCTAAGACAAACCAATTGGACAACACTAATCTGGAGCCCAGCAAAAAGCCTTTGTTTTGTTCAGTGAGTGTTTCAGAGGACAGATTCTTGGTGTAAGCAAAAGATTTAAACCATATTTGGCATCCACTTTTCTTTTGCATGGCTCAAAGATAAACAATTCAACTGATTTGTTTGATTTAGGAGGAACAAAATAACACTACTGTTAAATATTTTAGGTGAGATTTCACACAGTTTCCTTTGTGTCCAACACTTCTTATTCCGGATAACATCCTGCTTGGATCAAGAAAATATTCCAATTAAATTCAAAACTGTATCAAGCACCCCACTATTCATCAAGATGAATATTTGCACAATATTGAGCTTGACATTCATTGGAGTTTGACCACTGGAAACAGCGAACCAGCTTGCATTTTTTTTCCTTATCTCAATTTCTGATAACATTTTGCAGCTTCTCAGTCTAGTCAAACTCTGTGTTCACTGTGAAAGTCACGTTCAACTAATCTGATGTCCAACAGCCCCAGCCCCATAGCCGAGCAAACCAGCACAGGCCATTCGAACAGGAATCTACCCCAGCACTGGCTGTGAGCAAGTGGTTTGTCAGAGGATGACACACTTCCTACTGTGCTTCCAGTGAAGCACATCTGTGAGTCAAAAATAACATTACAGCATGGAAAATCTATGCTCCCTCGTGTCTGACTGTAATTCAGGTGAGTCCAGCTGTGGCTGAAGGAAAATTAAATAAAATATTAACTTTCAAGTGTTGCATTAGTCCTATTAGAGGTGAAGCTACCAGTATTGTTTAGGAGACAAAAGAAAGGGGAAAAAAAGTGCTAATTTACAGGCTTGGGAGTTAGATTTCACCCTGAAGGCCTGAGTTTGGAATTAGAAGTTGCTGAAGCCAAACTTTTCACTTCTGGCCCTCCAAGGGTGCTTTCTTTTAATTTCTGAAGTCCCAGACTAAAACACCTTTACCTGACTGCAGGCTCCGGCTCAAGTGCACGGCAGCCATGCTCTGCTTCCTTCTCTAAAGCAACAGGTCATGAAAAAATCATTTGACATTGCTCTTTGCTCATCAGTCCTTTCGAAGCAGCAATGTCATATTGGATCGCTGGACTGTGCTGAAGATTCACCCCTTGCTGATCCTCCACCCCAGAGAAGCTCATGAATAAATTAATAATCCTGCCATCAAAACAGGGTTTGAACAATAAGCAACAAATGATGGGTGACGGCAAGGGGGCACAAACAGAATGATAAAGATAAAATATAGAAACTAGCCAGCCAACCATCCTACGTAATTTCTACAGCAAGAGTCCTAAAGCAACTTGCACATGAAAATGAATTTACAGACAGCATCGTACCCTTAGTTCTGGCACAAATGTTTCATTTGCAACTGCCATATTCATTCTAGTCTTTTGTATGGGATATTTACAAATGATACCTGTTTGAAATGAGAGGAAATTATAATCTATTACCTATCTTCTTATTTCTAACACTGCTATGAGTATTACTAAGTATTTTTAAATGCATCCAGCTGTAAAATTTTTTCAAGTACCTCTGACAGAAGTGAGATTTACTGAGAATAATCATTAGTTCCACTGACATAATTCATGGATATAATTCAAAAATGTCTACAAAGAATACTCAGGCATCTTTTAGTATGAAAATGTTCAGGGTCATGGCTTGGTTCCTCTCTGCTGACTAAATTACTGTCAATATAATGGACACTTCTGAGATCTGAGAAGATGAGAAAGCCAAAATTTGCTCCAACATCAGAGCTCTCTGTTAGATTTCTCTAACAGTCTTGAGGAAGTTGAGGACTCACCTTTCAAAGAAAGAAAGAAAAATCAAGTTAATACTACTACAACTGCAACTAAGATACAAAATGTTTATTTCTTCTGTGGCATTTGTACACCTGAAGAGAACTTCGTACAGGTCAGTGTCATCTACAGGAGGGGGAAATGAGGTTGAGAAGCACAGAGATCACAGCCTGCTGTCTAACAATTCTGGGATGCTATCCTCATGTGAAGAGTTTTCAGCCCTGCTGTCCATCCGGAGGTCTGCATCCCTTTGCAGAGATGCAGTGGGCTACAGCATTTTGCATCCTCCCTGTGCACATCCCTGTGGAAACACTCGCCTGCAGAAATCATGTGTGTCATTTTGAAATAGGCAGTCTGTGGACTTTGTAAGAGTACTTTCTGTAAATTACTTTTAAAATGTAGCCATTTTTTCAGTTCATTTGCCAACTAATAATATTTATTCAGTG
>NW_008824591.1:919319-929501 GCF_000699105.1 Pygoscelis adeliae
ACAGTTAACAAGAGACATTTAAATTGGTGCTTCAGCTCCCTTCACCTCAAAAGTAGAAGGAAAACCACAAGCCAAAGGAAAGGAAATCTAGCAGGAAAAGAAGAAACCCATGTTTCTTATCTGAGGGGGCATAAGTTGTACAAAGGTGCTCTGGAGCCAGGACTGAGGACCGATGTCCTATTCCAGCTCCAGGTGGACCCTCAGAGGTTGGTGTGCCCCACCACTCACTGCTGTTCCCAGTCCAACATCTGGCTGAAGCAAAGGCTCCTCGTGCTCCAGACAAAAGCAGCCAACATGCAATAAATCAACTATCACCAGAGCTGGTGATGGCGGATAACAGCCATCCCCAAAACTGAGGCATGGCAGCAGGGTAGTAAAATGCACCCTGCAATGCACCTTCTTACATTGCCACTGCTCTTTGCAAAATCCACTTTTAAAGGCAGGCCAAAACTAATTTATTTAAAACACAGTTAAAAGTTATATCTAACAGTGCACTCATACCAGTGAAGAAGGTCTAGGCAGTATGGAAGAAATCTGGTCGCTGAAGACTGGCAGACTGTTAGGTCATTTCAACTACAGCTACTACTGAGCTGTAATCAGACGTCCACACAGCCACACTCAGTAGGAAAGCTGCTTTATGGAGCCTACAAACGCTCTGCCTGTATGCAGTATTTCCTGCGCTCTAATGACTTAGTAATCCAAAGATTTCATATTTTTGAAATAATTTGTTTGCAATATGACAGTGCAAGTTTAATGATCCATTCTATCCACTCCTTTGCATTTAATGTTATAGGAAGCCACGTGCTTAACGAGGTATTGGAGATTCCCTTAGCGGTTTCCCATCCAAAGATTGACCCAATCGTGTGTCTAAAATCCAAGGAGATCAGCAGCCAAGGAAAATATGGGGTTTAGTTAATAAAAGTGCACTGACACCATCTACCCTAACCTTCCGATCTTCCAAGGCAGGAGGTTTTCATTCATTTTGCTCTTTTCTGAAAGTACAGTAGCAGCTGGTTTAGGTTAGGAATAAGCTCTCTTGAAAGCGGAGGCTCTGTCCAAGAAGACATTTTAAATTCTCACATATAATCTCTGCACATACTTTCTCTGTCATCCCATCTTTCCCAGACTGGATTAATTAGAAAAAAATCACAACACAACTATTAATCTGGAAATCAGTGAAAACTGATGGCTCTTTACCACTTAACACTGGATAAAGAATTAAGAGTAACAAGAAACAACAGATAATTGCCTACAGTAGCTAAGCAGAGAGTCTTGTGTCAGCACCCTTGCTGCTGAGGTTTCTTGTGTCACTGGTCACTACCCCACTATAAACCAACCACTGACCTGATCCAGGTTACAAATAACCCTAAAATACCCCAAAAGGCTGGAGGCAGAGGAAGAACGCAGGCAGTTTTACACTGAAACTGCAGGTTCAGCATGCAAACACCCAAGCGTGCCTCGCACCTGCTGGACGAGTCATTTCAACAGGATTTCCAAAATGATTAACACACACTTAACAATTTGCAATATCGAGTCCTGAGAATGAGAAGTTTTCAAGACAGCAGCCTGGACGCAGCCACAGATGGGCTTGGCAGGAACAGTCTCACAGTAAAATAATGCCTCGTAATGCAATTAATCTCCCTGAGTAAAAGTAATAAGGATAAAACAAGAAGACTTTTCCCAGCTTTAAATGCAATTCCCTGCAGGTTACCGTCACACCTTTCATTTCTCAACACTGGTAACAATAATGTTTAGTTTTTCTTTTTAATTGCATAAACTTCCCTAGAGTATTAGCTATAGAAAAGGAAAACCAAACTGTATTTAGTTTCCCCTTTAGTGCAAAAGGGGAAAAATGCCTCAGGGCAGGGGCTTTCTTGTGGGTTTTTTGGTTTGTTTTTTTTTAACAAAAACTTTTAACTGTTTGATAAATAAAACAAGAGAAGGGGTTGGGTGCTGCCATGCCAGCCATTTGTCTCATCAACAAACTTACACAGGTGACTGTTAGCAAGTGACAAGTAACCATGAAAAAATGAAGGCAATGGTTCGACAGGTCTCTCATGCATTTTATCAAAGTAAATTGGATCCAGAAATATGAAAGACAGGTTTTGCAATACACACGGGCTTCAGGGAATTAAATGCTTGTTTCTATAGGGCAAGACAGCAGCGACTGCACAAAAGGTGACCTCGCAGGAAAGCCTGGTGGACTGCTGTTCAAACTTCACGTTACACCGCCATCATGTTGGCAAATCTTTTCTGGGGTCCTGCACTAGCTGCTTATAGTCTCTATTCAGATGCCATCCTCCCCTTCCCAGCTCAAACCACTTCACTGTAGTTCCTCCCCTGGCAAACTGAAAATATAATAAAGTTTTAAAACCGCTAAAGTTACAAGAGCTCGGTGACACGCAAAGATCCATCATCAAGGCACTTCAAAGCTTGACTCCCCATACACAGGCACTGGAAAGTCCTCCACACACACACTAAAATATTAATTTTCCCCCTACTGTTCCTTTGAGTTTCATCTTTTCCAGTGCCGGCATGGTTGCACCAGTGGTTTGCTACTCTCCAAACACCAAATACACATATTGGAAACCCTTTTAATTAGGCAGAAGCTCTGGTCTCTGAGTGCCCAAAGCTGCCACACATTGGCTTTTGGGAGCGAAGCACTCGTGCCTCCGTGGAAAGGTAGCAACAACTGTGGGAAAGAGGAGGAACCGGAGACCTGACAGCTCTGCCTGATGGGCAGCTGCTTAACGGGTCCCACATTTTTTTAAATAAATAAATGAATTTAAATTACTTCTAATGCTGAAATTAATTTAACCTGTTTAAACTCAGCATGTTGTCACATGTTGCAGGAGAACGGCTTGCCGCTGCTCCAAGTGTATTAATAGCAATTCCTGAAACTACTACTAACTGGAGCCCAGCAGCTGATCTCTGTCATCTGCCTGGGGGTCTCCAAGCACCAGCAAATGCCCATGTCTCCTTCCAGCAGGAGGTACATGAGCGCCAGCAGGTCCAGGTGATGATGGGGAGGACGAGTGAAAAAGATGCAGAAAAGCCTGGCTGTGGTCGGCCAGGGAGGCTGGGAGCAGAACCCACAACCCCATCCTCTAATCTTTGATCTCACAGAAACTGGAGGAAACTCTCTTTCAGGATGGGAAACTTTGTGATCTCCTCGAGGCAAGGACTACTCATCTCTTTTCTTCATACGGGGAAGCAAGTACAGTATTCAAAAATGAAAAAACAAGAAAATCTTTTTAAAATGAGCACTGAAAAGCCCCCAAATCATTTTGTACCAGTGGCAAGACCCAAAACTTTCTGCTGGTGGGTGGCAGGGTGGGATGAGAAAAAATTTCATTACAAGATGAAAGGTTTCACATGTCTCCCTCCAGCTAAAATCAGCTTTACTCTGAGCATGCTAAAGGGGTGTCAGCTCCCTCTGTCCCACCTACCCCACAGCAAATCCTTTAAGCAGTCACAGCAAAAAAGGAGGCAAATGCCCCAATTTGGAAAGTATTTTTTTAAAGCACCTCCTCTGACTAAGTTTGTCTTATGAAATGATAAAGAAATTGGAAGCCAGCTTCGCTTCTGTCATCCCTGCTGGAGGCAGCAGATGGGAAGACCCTCAAAATACCATTACTGTAAGTAGTATGTTAAAACATGAAGTTTGGCTTGGGGCAATAAAACCGGATCACCCTGACAAAGAAAGATTAATATCTTCAGCTGCACCCCATTTTTTGCTTGAGCAGGTAAATACAAACACATCTCCTAAAGCAGAAATCCATTGCTATCAACATCATATACATACACACTTTTTTTTTTAATTATGGAGTAGAAAGGAGTCAAAGATCAGTGGAACTTATTTTTCAAAATAAATGCCAAAAAAATTCACAATGCCATAGGCTTTCATGCTTTCTGCAGACTAAATCAGCTTCAGCCAACGGGTAGCAGAGTGGCAAAGAGTGGGAAGTCAGCTGAATATACCAACAGATTCACAACTTCAAATTTTACCTGGAATGTCGCAAAATTTGGTGTTTTACTAAAATGTTTTACTAAAATCCACAACTATGAGACACAACCAACTACAGGGAAAAAATCACCTTTTATTTAATATTCAAAAGCCTGGTTTACACCTTACTTTCCAGACAGGAGGGAAAGACCTGTGCCCACTGGAGCCAGAGGGTGAAGCTTTCCCTTGTGAAATGTTCGCTGGTCCCAAAGGATTAGAAATCCTCTTTTTTCAGACTGCAGCTGGAAGCACAGACCGACTCACAGCCCACCCCACCAGTGCTGGGGAAGCACCGTGTCTGCAGGGCTGACGTGGGCTGCTCTGCAGAAACACCCTCAGCCCAGGCTAGCGCAGAGCCAGCAGCAGGGGAGCACCCAGCTCCCATTCCTGTGCCGCCGGGGCATCTCTCCCAAAGCAGTTCACAAGCCATCCTCTGGCAGTTTAGAGCGGTGAAGATGGAAACCACCTTTCTCAACAGCTCTTGAGTGCTTCTGAGAGGTTTTCTGTGCTCTGCTGGGAAGACACCAGAATCTCAAAGGAGCCTGAATGTGCAATACACTCTCTGCACATTGTATACATGGATATTTAAGACTAAGCTATATCCAAATAGTTCCCTATTCATATATCATATATATAATGTTATTAATTATATATAATAATAAACATTTCCTATTATGTCACAAGCAACATATATCACAGAGGAAAGCCCATTACAACCTCATCCAGGTCCCAAGAAGTTCATAGCCTCATTCCAGCACCTGCTGCACAAGCGTCCAAAACCAAAATCAACCACCGCCCTCAGGAGGCAGCTGAGGACGGTCCTCTGCCTCAGGGACCTGCCTCCTGGGCAATGCCACCAGCCCCAAATGGAGCTCAAGTGGAAATGACCAACACGCCATGAAAATTGACATTTTAGATGCATTCAAGCTTCAGAAATGTGCCCTCACCTCTTTCCTTCTAGTCCTGGCCCAGGTGTGAGAAACATTAGCAAAAAAGCAATAGTTGCATTTGTCTGATGCAAGGAAAAATGCACACTTACAAACAATTAATATAACAGTTTGCTCTAGCAACACATTCAACCACTTTTCATTTATTTCTGTCACCATCTGCAGAGAACAAGACTGTTCCCATTTCTCTTTCAGCCATTTCCCTCCCAGGGGAGCTTTGGCAAGTTTTTATAAACACAGCGCGGACACTCACTCAGTACAAAAGGATAGTGGTTCTCCAACTCAGGCCATCCAAAAGCCCTTGGACGGCAGCAATTTGGGCTTCTTTCTCCTTCAGGCTTGATTTGAAACACCAGCATTGGTGTCAAAACCCTGCACAGTCTGCCTGTGAGCCCTGGGGCTTTGCGCTGATCATGTAAAGCCCAAAGGTCTGGCAGGAGCCATCTGTGCTGCTGGCTTGGGCTCACAGGCTGCTGAGCACGACGATTCCATCGTCAGCAGCAGCATCCCAAGCACAGCCTGGGATGCCCTTGCTCCTAACTCAATAGTATGTCGCAATTTCTCAACTATTATCTTTCATTACAACATGTTTTTCAGCAAAGGCAGTTTGATATACATATATATGCTCACACCTACAGGCATGCGTGTGTGTGTATATATAGATATGCATACACACACACATATGTATATATAAAATGTGTGTTATTCAGTGAAACAGCGCGCAGCAGGTGGCTGGTTCACAATCAAGGCCACTACACCATGCTTGGTGCTCCCAGCCCCACGTGCCAAGGCTGGCGTGCCATACCCAGAAACAATGAGCTATTCTGAGTGCCAAGCTTCGCTTTCCTTTCATCCACCTTTTGGGCTTCTCAGATTCACATTTTTGAGACTTTTTGTGAAACATAAATACGTATTTTTTGCAGCCAGTCCAACCACGAGCACACATGGCCCAGCTGGGCTTTTGCTGGGCTCAGTTAGGTATTTGTCACCTAATCAAATGACATGCTTTCATCTGAGGTTGCAGCTTCCCAAGTGGTATAAACTGATTTATGTCTGCACATCTGAAATGGGCAGAGGCCAGCCTCACTCCGTACCCTGGGCCATTTGATCTCAACTCCTCCTTTGGGACAGCATCAGTTTTTAACATGACCACTAATCTATGGGGAAAAAAGGTATTTATTGCAAAAATGCTCACAGATGCAAGTTATTGTGTGGCTGTTTGTGTACAAGCATTGGTGGCTGATGGCACTACAGCTCAGAGGACAGGAGGGGCAGAGGAAGACAACTGCATCATCTCCTGTGAGGCCAGGTAAAGTCTTTAGTTCCAAGAGAGAGCATCTGAGTGCCCCATAATGGCTTGTCATCCGCTGAACACCAGACTAGAGGATCTCATGCCTCAGTGATGCTCGAAACTCAACCTCTCGCTGAATGATTTCTCTCCTCCCTAACCTGTACCTCCTCTCCATCACCATAGGGCACCACGAGAATGCATGGTCTGGCCCCAGGTCTCTTGCAGAACCTTGTTTCTCCTCTTGGGCCCTCTTCTTCACATACTTGGACAGCCACCCAGTGTGTGAAAAGTGAATGAGAACACCAATATGCTCATTAAATTGCATTTTGCTCCCATTCTGCAAAAGTTATGACTGGCAGCACATATGCAAGTCAAGACAATCAGCCCTCTGTGTCTTCCAGCAATACCATCTTCCTGTCCAAATCATCACTAAACTGATTTCCTATTGCAATTAAAGGTGCTGCCAGTGGATATTAATGCAGACTCCAAAAGGTTTCAGGTCTTTCAGAGGCTAGATTTGGTTTGATGACTATACTCTGATTCAGTACATTTTTCTGTAGTCATTTAAAGCAAGACTTTACCCATCTTGGTTTCCTTTCCAACCCTCAGCCTCCTTAACTATCCATTTCATAGAACAGAATCATTTCAGTTGGAAAAGACCTCGAAGGTCATCAAGTCCAACCGTAAACCTAGCACTGCCAAGTCCACCACTAAACCATGTCCCTAAGTGCCACATCCACAGGTCTTTTAAATACCTCCAGGGATGGTGACTCAACCACTTCCCCGGGCAGCCTGTTCCAATGCTTGAGATGTTTCATATGATAGTCATGCATTTCAGCTGAGTTTAGTGATGTCCCAGAGTTTGGGGCAGAAATCTGACCCTCAAATTCCTGAATTTGAGGAGGATTTAATTCTTTCCCGTGTTAAAAATAACTTTAACTGGAAACCCATCTTCCTCATGTGCTAATGAGGCTACTCGCGACTCCTTCTTGGCTAAGACTCTTTCCAGTTTAACATTTTCTGCCAAACTACCTCTCTCCTGACAGCTACTAATTTAGAACTGTTTTGTCTTAACTCGCATTTCTACTCAATTGACCTCATGGGTTTCTTTCTCAGTAATTCCACAGAAAATGTGCTCAGTGTGCAATTCCCAACTTTGCTTTTTTTTTTGTTTGTTTGGTTGGGTTTTTTAACTTCTCAGTGCTGCAGACTCTAGTCTGGAACATGAAAATTATTCCTGGGCTTTTTTTTACTATGTCTGTTATCCAGGGTGTCATTACTGCAAGTACTTTGCCAACTGAAATATCACTCATAATTGGTATCAAAGTACAGGAGGGAAAAAAAGAAAAGAAGGAAAAAAGATCGTTTGCTCTCCCACAGGTGCCCTGCAATGACACCAGGCTGGAATGGGTGTGCACAAAAAAAGTGAAAAATAACTGTTGTTCACAGCTTTCAATACACATGTATTACAAATACAGTACACAATGCAATATATTAATTACACTTTCAGCTCTAGCCTTGTCAAGCCATTCAGGTTACATTGCACAGATCTGAGATCGACTTCAGTACAGAGAACTTCTGACCTGGCCATCACCCAGCTGCATCCCTAAATAAAACATCCTTATCTAACAAAATTTAGGAAGGGTCAACCCTGGGGTACTTGTGGGTAGGTTGCTCAGCCCTTCTCTGTCCAGAACACCTGAAAATTAGGTGAAAGAGCAATGCATGAGTGATCCTGCATGCCTCACGGTGATGTGCCACCTTGGGTTTGGGTTCCTTCTTCCTGTAAGGGAGAGCTTAGCCTAAACCAGAGCTAGAGCCTAACTGTAAAAGGGGGAAAATAATCCCCAGTTTGCAATAACGATGTATACCTAATGTTTGTAAGGAACTTTGCAAGATGGTATGTATCTCAGATATCACAGCCCTAATTTCTCTTGGGTCCAAATACCATCAACTTTGTATTAACAAAACTGCTGCAGAAGTTTTATTCCAGGTGAGCACAGAAGTACTGTGCACAGTCTCTATACCCGGCTTTAATTGTCTATCAGACTTTGCCTAATTACAGTCTGTCTTACTAAACTACATAGTGTCTGACTTACCAAAATTCAAATTTTTTTTAATAGAGAAACCAGGGTCAATTGCTTGGTGCGTATTCTCTCGCTGCCCTCTTTTTGAATACAGACCTGGTGGCTCAGTCTTACCATGGAGAAGCCTTCAAGTCAGAGCATGGCCTCAAGAGACACATATTTTAGTGCCTAACTATTATAGTACCACAGGGAGATTTTAACATACCTGGGGTTTTGTCACATCAGTAAAGATCATATTCCCAATTGTGCATCCTGGCATGTTAGTTATGAAATTTATGGCATAAATGTTTGGAAGATGCTCAGCTGGGAGCTACAGAACCTTACGCAGCAGGATCAAGTAGATGGAATAACCAACCATTAATAGATGGATTACTAATATACTAGGAAAAAAAAACCTCAATTCCTTTTAAAATACACATACAAACAGTGCCTGGCATGGTTTGTCAATGTATGATGACAAATGAAGGCTTGTCAACTGTTTCTGAGCTGAAGCATGATGCCACGGGCATGGTTTGAAGCACTGCTTCTTCCTCAAACCCCAAACCAACCAGGATCTCCCAGGACAACCCAGGAACCAGCCCACGGAGGTTTGGTGCCTGTGAAGACTCATCTCTGTCTTGCACTTCTCAATAGAAATAAGTTCTCTATTTAACAGAGTAATTTAGTTAAACCTCCATTTTTTAATATTGCTATTTAAATACAGTAACTAGAGCCTTCTTTTTTATGGATGTCAGGAGAAACATAAGTTACAAGTTATATGCAAACCACAGAGGAAGTATTTTAATTTCCAACATGCAGTGTTTCTCCTAACCTGAAATAACGATTTTAGCTTGTTTGTGCTCCCAGAAGCCATGAAGTCTGCAGGGCTCTGAAACATTAATTTACCAGGAGGTGTGAGGGAAGTAACACAGCATACCCTCTGTATCTGCTACGTCTCTGAAATTAAGAGGCTCTCCTCCAGGAAAGGTGCTTTAATGATCTCTCCATTTTTTATTAATGAACTTTAGGAATGTCTCTTTACACTGTATTTCAGTTTTTTTAAATCAGATTACTAAGTAATGTCAAGCACCACAAAATATGTTCATATTCTCAAGAGCAGAGCGCCATGTTGTGAGGTTCTCCATCAAGCTTCTCCAATTAACAAGTGAAAGGATGTTAGCCATTAAGAAAAAACATAGCACTGAAAACATAGGCTAGTGTCTGCAACTCAGGCTGGTTTCTCTCTGGCTCCCATAGCATCAACCACAAACATGCTTAGCCCTGGTTAGCAATTTGCTGGTGCACAAGCCTAAAACTAACCCAGCTCTTCCTTCCCCGTGTGCTGCCTCTGCGATAGAGCAACATGAACATCAGCCCACAGGGTACGAATGTGTCATCCATAAGGTGGTTGTTTTGGGTTTTTTACACTAGTGCCACAGTTTAGAGAAGTTGCATTGGGAAGACAAAGACAAACGGAGTCTTTGCTCATCATCATTTAGTTATTGGTAACACTTCATCTTGTCATCAGTTCAAGTTTTTTGGGGAAAAAAAAAATGTAATAGCTATTGGATGCTGATTTGATCAGCAGAGTCTGGTGGTCCTCAGTTCTCACCCTCCCAGGAACCAGGACTGCTGCTAAATGCCCCCACAGTGAACACGTACAGGGAAAATATGTGTTTCTATGCAATGAGGCCTCTGAGGGACCCGCTTGCTCTTCCAAACCAGAGATAAGGCACATTAATTGGAGGGTACACACAGGACTTCTCTCAGGCTATCTGGTACCTTTCACCAACAGATAAAATAGTAAGTTCCAGAGTTTGATGAATGTCACAGCTACTGTTTGATTTTTTTTTTTTTTTTTTTTTTTTTTTT
>NW_008824591.1:929549-982255 GCF_000699105.1 Pygoscelis adeliae
CGGGTTTGGTAGAGGTTCCGCGCTTTGTTTTGTGTTTTTTTTTTTTTTTTTTTTTTTTTTTGGCCTCCCCTCACCCTAACCATTCAGGTCTTAATTATACTCCGGCAGTTAGTCCCCACCAAAACAGCAATAACAAAGATGCAAAGAGCACATAAACATGGGTCTACCTATAAAAATGGAAACGCAAATTGTGTTGCCTTGTAATGACTCCAGGCAGAAGTGGTGTGAAAAGCAGAGGAAAAGAGCCCAGCCATGCTGATCTGCACAGTCACTTTGCTGGCCTTTCACCTGGGGAAATTTCAGTTTAATTTTCACTTACAGCCCAGGCAGGATGTAGTTTGGTTTCCTTCTAGTCCCCATTGGACTTTTTTTTCCCCTCCATATCACAAAGCATGCATTCGCGTAGCCATTAATACAATTGAAATCCCCAGAAATGCCACATAAAAGAAAAGGTCAGGATAGTCTAACATCTGCATTAACAGGGTTTTATGAGGTGCAGAAGAACCATCCCAGAATTGTCCTGTATGGGCCAGTTCAGTGGTCTGGCAAAAGTACAAGGCCTTCTGGCAGATGGCTTTGTTTGAATGTAGGATGGGAACAGCTTCAGAGCCCATCACTGCAGTACATCCAAATATTCAAAGAAAACAGTATTCTAGCCTTGCCCAAGAGTTAATTTTCAAAGGGGCAGGACTCAGGCTACAGTAAGGAAATGTGGTTTTCTATTCTCTGCTGTACAAGGCACAGGAAAGGACTAAATCTGCAGTTAATTTAACCCCCTAAATAAATAAACCCAGCATCTTTTGACCTCCCCTTTCCAAAGCTCTGCAGCGGTCAGAGGGAAGATATCACAGGAGCAGAGAGGAACCAGCTGCAGCTGCTACCAGCAAGACAAAAGAACAGCAGGGAAGGCTTTCCTGCACGTCCAGGATGGGGGAGGCACAGGGAAGCCCTGCTCCCAGGTGGCTGTTGCATACAGCTGGGATGGAGGCGAGGTTTGCCCCGCTGTCAAGCGGGAAGTGGATGTAGCACAACAAGAACTGCTTGTGCTAGAGGACGGCGCACGCTGGGTGCAACATCTCCTCTCTTGTTCTTGCAGCAACGGGGATTTTCTGCCTGCGGCATCCCGGCACCTTCCCTCTGCAAGCTTCTCCAAGTGCCCATCGCATCAGGAGCATGAGCACTGGAGATGAAACGGCACGCTGGGGCCAGACCCATCCTGCTTCCAGGACTTCAAGGAGGCATCTCCACCATGCTGTGTTTTCTGGTTCACCCACCCCAGGTATTTGCAATTCAGCACAGCAGTACTGAGGTCCTGTTGATCTGTGTTTTCACCACCTCTGAAAGCAGTGTTTGTCCAGAACTGGTTATTAAAGGGCCATGGGTCTGTGAGATGCTCTAGCAACCGTTTCTTGCCTCTAAGTCTGTAAAAAAAGGGCACCATCAGACTTGTATCACCATTATTAAGGCTAAAGAAAGACAGGAAAACAAATCAGCCTTCAGTGTGACTGTGAAACGTTTCATCTTATCTTGCAGAAGAGCTATGTAAGTGCAGGCTGGAGGCTGGAGGAGTGTCCTCACCATGCATGCTTCTGCTGTTGCCTTGCAACTGCCTTCAGGACTTTTTCCTGAGAGGTTTCCCTTATGGGCGACTGGTGATGTCGCCTTCCTACTACTCCCCCACATCAAGACAATCCAAATTTCACAAAGCAGTTGGAGCCAAGGTTGGAGACAAGCTTTGCAACTCCCCAAGCACTGCCAGCAGCACAGGGCATGAAATATAGGGGAGAGGGACGGGGCATCCCATGGCTGGACCCCAGGAGGCTGAACTCGCATGACAGCCCAGAAAGCTGACACAGAGATAATAACTACCTCCTTGATGAAGTCCCATGAAGGATTTAATAAAATTACTGCATTAGATTGCCACTCCTGGATCGCCACAAGTACACCTCCATCATGTACCCAAGTGGCCTTTAATTATTTTAAGTTTGCCAAAGCATGGGCTTCTCCCACATCACAACACACAGCTATCTCACCTGAAATGCTGAAATCTGGGGGAAAACAGGAACAAAAACCCTGTGCTGGCTGGCAAGGGCAGATTTCAAACCTGGATTTCTCCTTTACCCAGAGGCTGGCTACAAAGTCCAGTCTCCTCGGAAATGCAGAAATTAATTACCTGCATTGCAAGCACCCATATTATTATATTTGTTTACCTTATTCTCTGGTCTTGTGTGACTGTTATGCTTTGTTAGCATAACACAAGTATTTTGTAACGCAGAACTGAAATTTAGGCAAAAATTACCTTCCCTGCCCTTTAATTTATACCAAACCCAGAGTAGATTTAATTAACACAACAATTTTGAGCATAATTTAAAACCACAAGAAACTTTAATTTTAAAAATTGATTTTTATCTAGTTCTAGCTATTTTCCTGAAGACAGCCTGATGCTTATTAACTGGTATAGTGATGAGTATATAGTAATTTAGCCTTCATGTTAAATTTGGTACTTTTTTGCTACCTAGAGAACACAAAATATTCTCTAAGTGTTGTCAAGCAATTATAACCCAGATTCTCTTAGTCAGAAGCTATATTTGAAGTCTTTATTTATTTTATATGCTTTATTATTCTATGAAATACAGAATGGCATATATTTACTATTTAATAATTTTTGTCAAGTTGTCTGAGTTGAAATTGGAATTCAGTTGAAATTATATAAAACCAGCATTTTTATTTCCTTGTCATTTAAGTAAATAAAATTAAAATATGCTGGAAAGACAGAAATAATGAATTATCAAAGCATATTTTACATATAAAACTAAGCACCTTCTACAAGAGGTGTATTAACAGTAGTAAGCTGACTGTTTCAGGTTAACATGTGATTTTTCAAATACATTTATGTGCCCTGAGATGCACATGAAGTACCTAACAGGAGTTTTTAAAGTACCTAAAAAAAGTAAATAGCAAAGTACCACTGAAATGAGGAGTTAAGTTCCCAGCCTCCACAGGTATCCACTGGGATTTTCAAAGACTTTTAGGTAACAAAATGGCTTTGAAAGTCTGACTCCAAGACTTGGGAGGTAGCAGAGTCCATCCTTCCCTACGTGTTTTCAATTGTAGACTGGAACAAACTTTCTTGGTTTTGTAATTCCTATCCTTTTGCTCAGTTTTGCATGAAGAAATCCAAATAAACCAAAAAACTCTCCCAAATATTCAATTGAAAAAAAAAGTGACAAAAGCAAAAGGTTTAGACCACAGACTTTGAAAAAAACTTATATTGGAAATAAAATCAGAACCACCCCCAGTACTCCTCGTTTATAGAGACTAAAACCCCCACAGATATAATAAATGTATGAAAGTATGTACACAGTAAGCTTAAGCTGACTTCCAATGCTTAAGATAACTCATATCACTTGAGAAATATTTTTAATGTCTTAAAACTCAAAGAGGTCCCATTCACAGATTCTTCCACAGCAGTTATTTAAAACAGTCAATGTAAACTATAACTTGAAAGAGATTTTCAGAATTTCCAATTAAACAGGCATCACCCAGTACTAATTTTTTCTTCTAAAATTTTTTAAAAATCTCATTTAAAACCCCAAAGCATTCAGAAATGTTTATGGAAAGTTTTTCACATGTCTAAGACAGCTGCAAGACTTCCAGCTTCACACATAATTCAGTGCTTCCTGCAGCAGCTCAGACCAGCGTGCCTTGGATTTCTTGGCAGCTTTTCTCGCCGATTGCTTTAACAAGGCTCGGAGGTACGAAAGGCTGATAAGGGGGATGTCTAGGAAAAATTAACAGCAGGGTGGGAATATGAGAGGCAGCTCCTCACCTCCCCTCCTCCCTTGGAGCGCTCTGTGCTGGGCAGCTCAGGTATTTCAGCATCTTGGGGCTGGAGGCAGCTGGTGGATGGTAATTGCAGCCGAGACGTGAATGCAGAACATCCCGGTGCAGAGTGACCAAGCCAAGACAAACCCCAGCAACAGGCGGAGGGGAATATGCAATGAGGAAATAATTCCCCAGCCTGAGGTTTCACCTACCTTTCCCATCCCATGGGCTAGCAGCCCTCACCCCAAACACCTGCACCAGCAGAGAGGCAACGCCCCTGCCCAGCACTGCAGATCTCCCCTTGGCGCAGCATCCACGGGAGCCCCTTCCCTGCAAATGGAGCAGGCACGGGGAGAATGACTGGCTTGTAGCCAGACTTGCCACTTTTTCCCTAACAAGACAGGCAGTTGACTGTAAATTGGCATAAAAATATACATATTTGCATAAATCCTGGGGCAGACCATGCATAGCTCATGCCTTCCCTTTTTAAAACGCGGTGCCTCCTCCTATGCAGAAATGGTTACATGCATGCAATGAATAAATAAACGATAACCTCATGACATATTCCAATAGGAGCCTCAACTTTCATTAATAGCAATAAGATGAACAAAGAGGGAGGAAGGAGGAGGGCCCCCAGTGCTATTTTCAGCCATTATTAACGAAGATCAAAAGGAACCTCAGAAAGTCAGACCCCTGCAAACGGTGCGGTGCTGCAAGCCCAGCCAGAGCGGAAGCTGGCGGGACAGGGTCACGCGCTTGGGTTCCCAGCGCTCTGCTGGGAACACGCTGCAGGCTCCAGAAACTCATGCAGCAGACTTAAAATTTAGTAAGGACAAAACGAGAAATCCAGTAACAGATGTCTAAAGAGAGAGAGGGGAAGGGATCTGTTTGGACTTGTGAGAGTAAAGAAAATGAAGTATGCAAATCACTTCTCAATTTCATACAAAAACACCCCTTTTAGGGTTTGAGCCAGGGAATAGAGAAAAACAAGAGTTCACTTCAATTTGCTCATAAACCTGGAGGAAAGGACAGCACAAGACTCGGCTCATGTTGCCAGGCACATCGT
This sequence comes from Pygoscelis adeliae, assembly GCF_000699105.1. Lineage (NCBI taxonomy): Eukaryota > Metazoa > Chordata > Aves > Sphenisciformes > Spheniscidae > Pygoscelis > Pygoscelis adeliae. The sequence continues at coordinate 934,441 of NW_008824591.1, forward strand.
GCATCTGCGCAGGAGAGCTGCCTGATGCACAGCCCGCTCTTCACAACCCAGGCAGGGGTTCCTCCTGAGTTTGGTAATCCAAGCCATCCCGTACAGAGGCTGAACCAAGTCAAGGTCAAGAAACAAGCTTTTATCTTCTGGCATTGCTGCCACTCTCGCTCCAGAAAAGACAACGAAGCTTTTTCCGCAGCTTGTTGCAAGAGCAACCCAACACATAGCACAGAGTTGCTCAGGGCTGGGCACCTTCATCAGGTTCCCCAGCCTCTGCCCCTCCACAGAGTTTTCCCTCCAGGAACACCCTCTGGGTAAGCAAGCAATGCCAGAGGATGTGCTAATTGCTGAAATCTCCCCTCAGCGTGGCATGGTGGAAGGTGTGGAGGAGTTCCCGTGGGAAGCGGGTGAGCAGCAGTGTGCCCGACCACCGTCAGCAGCCAACGGTCCCTTCTCTTCGCTGTCCTGCTTATTCAGGCTATGCTTTGCTCAGCCTGAAGCTCATACCTATGGAATTCTGATTGTCAACCTTAAAATCGTACTCCTTGAAGTAAAAGCAAATTAACTGGAATATCAAGAGTTTTTTCTTTCTACTTAGAAAAATCTTAAATTCAGTAGAAAAGCACCAGCTTCTCTCTACACTAACATCACCCCACACACATCCCAACTGAGCCACTTTAAAAGACCTGATTGAAGCCCTCCTCTGCCCATGTATTGCTAGGGACATAAAAACTCACTGTATCATTAATAGATGTGGCACAAAGACATAAAAGAAAGACGAGACTCAACACTGGAATTAATACAAAATCGCTAACCAAACATCAGTCTTGCCGTTGCCTACTTCCACATGTGGAGAACGGAGCATGGACTCGGTGCTTTTGATTTGGTACCACACCGAGCTTTAAAGTATGCCACGGAAACCAGAAATTCACCTGCCGTTTCCTGGCGATGTCATTCCAGGACATACAGAGGGATGCAATGTGGAGGCTGAAGAGTTAAACGAATTCTCCCATTCAACCACCATCTGATGTGTGCACATTCAAAGTGCTAATTATGTCTAACAAAGACAATGCACAAAGCCCTACATGATACTGTAGAAGATTTCAGTAATGCCAGTATAGCTTATTAGGATCATTTTTTGTGGGTTAAAATAGAGGACGAATATTTAAAACCTGCACGGGTATTTGTACGCAATGTCCCTAAGTGTAGTGAAATCTGAATTAAGAGGAATTATAAGAAGGATACTGCATGTTCTGTCTATTACCTTGGCTCAAAGGTCCTTCAAGTACTAATGGAGAAAGCTGCAGGGAAATTTAACCAACCATGACTTGTGGACATCTCAGTTGGAAACCGAGATGAACATAGCTAAAGCAAAAGAACTGGAGAGACATTTTCAAAAGCAATTTTGAGAGATCAGATGAAAGGTTTGCATTGCTGAACAGCAAGGCTTCCCCACAGCAAAGGCGTCGACCTCGTCTAAAACAGGGAGAGGTGGTACACATCTGGGACACAACTCTCACCTCCTCCACTCTTTTCCAGATTAACAAGGAAAATGTAAGTCCACACATGGAAAAAGATGTAACACTGGAGTTCAGCATGCCAAAATAACGAGAAGTTGCTGCGGTTAATGCAAGGACAGCTGAGACCTGAGCCACAAGTCTTGTCCCTCCTGTGCAGGCAGTTGAGCATCAGCTGAGAAAGTCTGCAGCACTTGCACTGGGGTGGCTGAGGCAGAAAGGAGACAGATGTTGAAAAAGGAAACAGTTGCTAGCAGTATATATATGCACAAATATATATGCATATATACATGCATAACGGCAGCAACACAGAGAGCCAGGTCCAAGTCCAACCAGCAAACAAGCTCTACATTAGTACTGTTTTAATTATAGAACTTTTGGCTTTTTGATTTTTTTTGACTGTGTCTGCATTTTTATGTTTATGGAGTATAGATACCCAGGAGGCGAATCTCAAAGTACCTGCGTTTCTTCTATTTGTTATTACTTGGCATTGCAGAACCTGGGAGCCCAAGGCACCGTCAAGCCCCAACATGCGGGTGTGCCTTGCATGTCTGAGTAAGTCCCTCCAGCAGTGGTGAAAGGCAGAATCAAAATGTGGGTTTGTAATTCTTGTGGCTTTTTAAACTGCTATACATTGCAGTGCTATTTATTAGCAAGGTTTCCTATGGAAACAAGGTTTATACAATCACACTTCTGCACATCCAGATTGCAGCTAAATTCAAAATATGGGTTTAAACCTCAGGGATTTATGTCTCTACAAAGGGGAGGCATAAAAACTGGTGAAAAGCAGCATTTGGGTAGATGTAGGTGGACAAATGCAGCCCCAACACATGGAAGAAGCAGCAAGAGTTAAGCCGTTATAGCTCTGCCTGGTTGTCATCAACAGGCCCACCAGCATGAAGTGACCATGCAGATGGTACATCAGGCTGCAGGTCATCCCCAGCACATAGCACCATGTAAGGGACACAAGGTACCCTACATGAGGGTTACTGCAATGGGAGCACCGCGAATGGTTTAGAGACCAAAAGACTCAAACTCCTAGGAAAGCATACCTCATCTGGGCTGTTCATGCAATTATTTTCTCGCTCTAGAAAAGCAACATTGCTAAACCAGAACAACTTTCATGTGCAAATGCGATACAGAGCAAAATCAGCAATACTGCTACAAGTCAGAAATTCATAGCTTCAGCTTCTGTCACGAGCGTGCTGGAACCACTATGCACCTCAACGATACGAATTACTAGCCGGGGATGGAGGAAATTTTGAAGAAATAAAGCAAGGGGGAACTTAACCAACTCTATAAATTTCAGTATACAAGTACTTTCTTTGGTCCTTAGAAAACAAGCTGCTAAAGCAAAACATTAATAGAGTCACCATTTGAAATAAATTTCTCTACGCTTACGCTTGCTGCAATCCCCCACATTGCAAGCTCACGTTAGCAATTTTTATGCATTAGGACAGAGCTTGTGTAAGCTGTTGGATCACAGAACGGGTAAGATGTTGGAAAACGTTCCTATTTGTAGTGCTGAACCACAGCAGGGACCCAGGGCTCACCTCGACCAGTTTGCCAGCATAGAGGGTTAGTCAGTCTTCACCACAGGATGGATTTTGGGATGAGGGGAGGATGGGCAAGGAAATGGTAGAAACATCCAAAGCTTATTCAAACTGTTCCTAGAGACACAAATATAAAAAAGATTAACTTCTGTCACTTTGACAATAATTAGTTTATGCTCTCTGGATGCCCAAGACTTTTTCTATGGGTACTGTAATATTGGTGTAAACATTATAGCTGGACTTCGCAGGGCACAAAAATTACCCAACACTTTGCCTATTCTGAACATATATGCTATCTTTTTAATTGTCAAAATGCATCACATCTTGCCTTCTACAGGTGATATTTTCTTTTTAAATCCAACAGAATATTTCATTTTAGCTTTACAGTCTCACTGGTTTCCCTACCCTGGAGTCTACCTTACGGTGTGCTTTACATCATTACCAGGTTTGCAAAATCAAGGTCTCCAAAGCTTGGAAACATGAAAACCAGGTTCTTCTGCCCAAACTTAAATAAACCTTGTTGTAATATGAATTTTTCTGCAACCTTTCTGAGATGATTCTTTCTTTCACGGGCTCTCTGCCTCCCTCAATGCACTGAGGAGATGCTGTGCAGGCAGCGAGCAGAGATTCAACAGCCCATTCTATTCTCACTGTTCAGTGTGTGGCCTTGTGTCTTATTTACTATAATTATTTCAACATCTGCTCTGAAGACAGAAATTTGTTTATTTCCTCAGAGGCTTTTCTATGGCACTCATTGCTATAGTGTTTGAATGCTTTATAAAATATTAATGGATTTCTGTTCTTTTCCTTCTGTTATCATCTCCATTTTCCAGACGGGAAATTCTGGCCCGCATATTAAATTGTGAATTTGTTCACCAATTTAGGAGGAAGCAGATCTCCCTCACACATGCAAACTGACTACAGTGTGTTTGCAAAACTAGCTCATGCCAAGGGTCATGTGCAGGGCTGCTGGGTACAGCCCTCACTAGCCAGGATGAAGCAGAAGACCATCAACATCAGGAAGTGAGGCGTTAAGCAATGCATTCAGGATCACACTGAAACCTTGGGATTAGACTTGAGTTTTCCAAATAAAAGCAATACAGAAATAAGGAGAACACTTCTTTTTCCTTCTTTGGCATCCACTTCTTGCGTTAGATGCGTTCCTACTTCTGCAACAGGAGTTATAGAAACAGTATATTCCTAACATCTAGCCACTGTTTCCCATCATTTCAAGCCCCGCCATGAGGGTCAGATCATACTCAGTGTATCCTTACCCTCTGCAGTAACAGCTTCCAATTTGAGGATTGATGGCATGTACAAAAAGACTTTGTTGTAGATTAAGTATTCTCCAGCTGTCTTTGCAAGTCCAATTTTCCAGCCCTCTGATCATTCCTGTTCTTTTTCTCCAAGCACTCTCTCCACCTGGTCCACATTTAATTTATTTAAATTGTGGGGTACCAAAAACTGCCCCTGATGATGAGCAGAGCAAGTTGACTTCATGCATCACACGGCCCCGTGCTGCACCATGCACACCACAACAGCCCGACGCTGATGCCCCACAGGCAGGGTACAGCCCACCCCAGCCCCTGGGCCCCGGTGTGCCGTGCTGCAACCCGGCCAGCCGTGCTGCAGCCTTGCATGTGCTCAGTTGATTGTTCCTGTCTATATTTAGAAGTTTATTTGTGCCCTTATTGAATTACATTCTGATTTGTCCACTTTGTCATCATCAATTTCAATTCTGATCCGGTCCTTTAACATCCTTGCAGCCCATCTCAGCTTTGTGCCATCTGCAAATTTAATAAGTGTATTCTCATTAATTAAAATAATTGATGTCACCAGAACCCAGACAGGCCCTCCTAGAGCCCCACTCCACACACTCTTCCACTTTGACAGGAAATTGTAATTAGTTTGCAGATATGCCTGTCTAACCAACTTTGTGCCCATTCTGTAATTGCTCCATCACGATGCAGAAGACACTAAGTTTGGAAAACTGTAACATTCCCACGTGCACCTGTAGCTAAATTAAGTATAAATAAAAACCCTAAATACATCCTATCTACCACTTTTCCCCTGCCTGCAAAACTTCCTACCCAGCAACTGTCTTCCATGATATCTCAGAAATAACCACTGGCGGGGAGATTGCTTGAGCTTCTTTTTTTCATATTTAAGTACACGAAGAAGTTCATCAGCCCAAGGTAACTGAACACACCACCCCCCCATTTATCTAATATATTCTAGACTGTTCTTTCTCTATTCAAACCAGAGACCATCTCCTGCCGACGTTGTTTATTAATAATGATAGACACTGGACTGCAGCTGATCCTCTCAATAGTGGCAGATGCAGGAGGAAAAAAACAAAGACATTGACTGCTGAATAATGCTTTCTTTGGTTTCCCTATTAAATACAGCATAGCCAACTAACTACTCATTACCTTTCATAAGTCTGTGCTCCTAGTCTTTTCCTTCAGTGTCTGTGCAGTAGGTTCATGTTAGCCATCTGAAGCATGGCTGCAGCCATCTCAAAGTAGGTCAACAAATAACTGGCAAGAGGAATATTGCTCATCAAAAGAAGCGTGAATAAAGGCCATTCTGGCAAGGGATACCAAAAATTTTTACTCTACAAAAGATAGCTTTTCTAAAAAAACATACCTCAGGAGAAAACACCACTCTGCTCTAGAAAATATATCAAATAGGTTTCTATGTACCTGTATGCGTGCATTGAACTTTGTTTTATTCTTTGTCTCAGCAGGGTTCGGACCTATGGCTTAAAGTGACTTCAACTGTTACAGTTTTGAATCTTTAAGCACTAATTCATATGCTATATAACTGCTATACTTGTGACATGCCTAAGCTGTCTAACTAAGGGACATATTTACTTAGAATTATGCCAAGTGTTCAACTTCACCACGAATGAGCCAGCTCGGTCACATTTCCTAGCCCATTCCTAACTTCCCATTGTATTTAGCTGTACTAGAGAGCCAAACCTGCCCTGTCACCTCTAGCACTAAGTAAGAAAGGCTGAACAGAAAGCTGAAATGCGTCTGCACTTTGAAAAGACACGATTAAAAGCAGAAATATGGTGGGGTTTTTTTGGTGGTTTGTTTTGTTGGTTTTTTTTTTAAGTCTTGACACACTGGGCAGGAAAATCTCTCAGTCTGCAAGGAAAAGGTTCAGTTGTTCTCCCTTCCAGCCTTGCAAGCTCAAAGAGAGGCAAATATAAACTGGCTAAGGATGTTCAACAGCATGAAGTTCTGCAGCTGGTGTGGGTAACAATGCTAGTGATGATTCAGGAGTCAAGACAGATCCAGCTCTCTGCATCAAGCGTTAGCTCTTTAGGAGAAGGGAGGAAAAAAGAAAGTAAAACTGTGTTTTAAGCAGTGAAATCAGCAGGCTTTCGTTGTCAGCATTTTTGTTTGTTTTTAGTGCAAATTTAGTAGTTGTGAATATCTCAAGAAGTTGCTGGCATCTGGGAATTTCAGGCTAAGACGGAGCCGACGCGGCTGTTTTCGCTTCCTGCCATAGTACCATCAGCAACGTGGCTGCAAGCCCTGAGCTCACTCCGCTCCTAGCAGAGACCATGGCTGCTCCTGCTCCCCAGCCCCCTAACAGGGAGCAAAGGCACAGACAAGATCATTCACTCAGGGTTTCACTAGCACAGCACCCACCCATTCCTGTAAGTTCCATAAAGCTCACTGGAGCTCTGTATGGGGAAAAGCAATCACGCACAAGCTGGGAAGTAAAAGGATGCCCCCTCCCACCAGGCCCTCAGCTGATGGGATGCTCCATGGGTCTGGAGAAGGGCCAAGAACAGAATAGGAAACAAGGAGAGGAGATGGAGGTGGGAATGATGCTCTGGGACTACCAAGCCCAAGCAGTCAGGAAATACAAAACTTCAAAAATCATTTGGTTCTTTTTCCTCACAGCTTCGGAGCCCTGAGGGTAACCGGAGCCAGGTCAGTAAGCGCTTGCCCTCAAGGTTACAGAAAAAAACAAGTTCTGCTTTTCTGCAAGCTGATATTCCCCACAGTCACATGCTTGCAGGAGCTGAGAATTTCAGAAAAAGTTGCACAAGTCAAAAAAGTTGCAAGAGCTGGTGCCTTTCATATCTTGAAAAAGGGCAGGAGCGAGCAGCAGGAGGGACAACACCGTAAGGAAGAAGAGGCAGAAAGCACAGGGCAGATCAGGGTACAAAGAGGTTGGGACATGGGCAGGTCTACACCACGCAATGAACTACAGCACAGACACAGCCAAGCTAGAGGAGCCTTCAGTCCATAAACACTGTTCAAAGCATTTCGTAGACTTAACACACCAGGGCCAGCACAGGAGTAAAACCAGAGGGATTACACACCTTCCAGGTCTGGACCAGCTGGTCCCGCACCACGATCCCCTCCACTCCCAGCCCTCGCCTCCACACCGGCAAAACCAGCTCAGGTCTTTCTGCTGCCCTAATATAGGCAGGCCCCTACAGCAGTAATGAGAAACACACTTTCCTCGTGAGTCAGAAAGAGATTTAAAGAGGTTTTTTCAACATGCACAGATTTTTTAGGGTCAAGTAATTCTCTTGGTTAGCAGGTGGAGGAATGCATTAAATCATTCAATGTAAGCTAAGCTGTCAGCATTGATCCGAACAGGCATGAAAATTTGAAATGCAGTTTTTACCCATTTTAAATGTATCATCTTTCATATAAACAAAAAGTGTTCCAAATCTTCTGGCACTCGACCATACGGAGTAAAAACGAATTATGGCACTGCACACTGCAAAGTTAAAAAGGCAATTTTCTTAACATCCAATTTTCAGCACTCTGCAACTATGTTTAAATGCGGAGGGGTATATTGATGTGAACCAAAGCCCAACAGTGCCTACATATTAGTCAAAGAAAAGGCTTTAAATGCACAAAATAAATAATAATGATTGCCAAACTCTTCAGGTTTTGCAGTTTACTAAACAGATGCACCAGGTAATTCAATTTAGTGGCTACAAAGAGTATAATAGCTTAATGCAGTTTCATATTTAGTACAGTGGGTTAACCATAAAAATACAATTTATACTAATGGATACTCTAATCAGGGCAGCTTCCAAAGGGGAGCTGACAATTTAGCCACTTCACTTTCTTACCAGTGCTATTTATTAATGATGCTGGATTGCAGCTCAAGCAGCAGGAAGACTGTTCTCTTGATTCAAACAGCAAGTAATAGTACTATGAGAGAAATAAATCACTCAGGTTTTTCTCAATACATTCACTGCTTCTACAAAGCTGCCAAGAAAAGCCTTCCTTTAAGAAGTATGGTTTCGTTCTGACTATAAGGCTTGAGGGGACTTTCCTGGGCTATGAGGTCTCGTACTTTGCCATCACGGGTAACTAAAACTTCAGCCATAGGTTTCTCCCTTCCCTTGCTCCTGTTAGAGGATCAATCTAAAACCTCACTGACGATGTTTAAAAAAAAAACCAAAAAAACAGAAAAAGTCTAGTTTCCTACACAAAGTTTATTTTTGACCTGTTAAAATCAGACCTGGCTTTAATTTGATGCATTTTTACCTGAAAACACACAGAGCTGGCATTCCTCCACATTATAGCACTTTTATAACTTCACCAAACTTCCAATGAAGACGTGAACAGAAGAGACACTGGTAGCAATACCTGCATGACAGCTAATGAGACCTGTTCGTGTCTAACTGGGTGCTAGAGCCTTCTGTAAAAGGGTGCTTTTCCATGCTTCTAGCGTAAGATGGTTTGGGGCAGCTGAGACCAGAAAAAACAAACGGCAATAGTCACTGCTTACCGGAATCACAAGAAAAACTGAAAAACTTCATTCGTGACCTTGGACTGCCACTGATTAACATCACCCAAGATCAAGCAGCTTACAGAAAACCAAGTCCCGCATTCACCAAAAACAGGCAAATCCTGCTGGTTATGCTGAGAAACAGAAGGTTTTCTTACACTGCGTTATCTCCATTGCTCGGTCTCCAGATGACCAACTCACACAATATCACTGAAAGCTTTGGAAAACCACATCTTTTACCTTTCTCAAAGCCCTGTCCTTTGGAATAACCTGTAAAAAAACCTCTTTTTTTTACTTTTTTAAGTAAGAAAAGGCTCAGCCTTTATTAGTTTTCAAAGTCCCCATCCCCATGGGACAGGTGTGTGCACCTCTGTCCCGGTTATGCAGTGGGACAAGACACAGATGTAGTTGTAGGAAAAGACTACTCATGGTGACCCCCAAAGGCTGAAAACACAAGTCATGTAAAATGACATTTTTTCATAGAAAATTGCTGGTTTTTCTCTAAGCCACACTCATGGTCTGCAGGCTCAGTTCATTTTTTAATGTTTTGTCTTCTGTAGTCAACAGAAAGACTAGGATGTGGGCGCAGTGGCTTTGGTGCCGGAGGTGCCAGGCCCAGGAGGAGCAGTACGTCCCCACCACCCAGGAACACGAAACAGGGTCACAGCACGAGAGTCTCATGGGACAGTGTCAGGGAGGGTTTAGAAGGAACCAGGATGACCCTGTGCATCTCTTGGCTCTTTCCCAATACACCACCTCTTCCAGGCACTAGAATTAACTTAGACAAAACATCTCCATATGGCCAATTCCTAGAATTCAAGGACAATGAACCAGACCATAAAAATCATTACTTGAATATTAAAATCTTAAGTTCTTATTTATTTCTTTATTTGGAAAAATTCATTTAATGTTCTTTTTACCTGCCGTTCTAATTAATTAACTTACTACCTGCAACAGGCTTGTATTCCTTCTTTTCAGAAAGAAAAGAGCGAGGCTTTTCAGGTACAGGGTGCCCCTGAAAATGGCTCAAGGAGGCTGAAAATAATGAGGTGTCGATGCTGGACTTCAAGGTTAACATACTATATGCATGTAGTACTTCATTCAAAAATCAATCAGGAAAGTGCTAGTGCCTTGTAAGAGAGATTTATTAACTTCTTGTAGCGGTGCTGACCTGGGGTGGTAACGCAGTACCTAGAAGAAGAGGAAAGGGAGAAACTCACACGCAAGATTTTCAAGAGAGCAGGAACTTTTAATTCCCAAATTCGTAGATGTTTGATTTTGAAGCACTATTAAAACCTTAGGTAGCAGGTGTATTTAATGAATCAGTAACATTATATTTTTAAAGAAAGAAGAATATCAGGTGACTACAGTGATAACATTTGGTCATTTGATCCCATTAGCAACAAAATTGGAGGTTCCTCACTGAGGGGTAACTTGTAAGGCCTAAGTAAGATTAACTGAGACTCAAGGTATCACCTCTTACAGCTGCTCAGTGCCCATCTCATCCTTTCAGAGGTTGGCAGTCAGGGCATACAGAGATTCCTTCTTATACTGACCATGTCTTAAACTGATAATGGAAGTTATCTACAACATACTTTTTTTTAAAAAAAAGAACCAACCCAAAACAAAACAAAAACCCAAAACAAAACAAAAAAAACCCAAACCAAATAATAAAGCCAACTAAGGTTTACATACTGGTGATAAAAGTAACTTTAAACTAATCTTTGTATTGCATCTCTGTGAATTTTTTTTTGTGGTAGCAGTATTTTAGCATAATGGCAGAAGATGTTTTCTAAGGGATCAATGGGTAGATGCACAATGAGTTGGTCTGCACAGCTCTCCCTTCCTTATGGCTTTTAAACTGATTGACTGATTCAGCCAAAGTTGAGCAGGGGGTAGAAGGAATTGTGTTCCTCCTCTTCCAGTGCAAAATGGGCAAATATCTGGGGGGAGAGACCTTGTACGGGAAAGGGGTGAACTCGCATCCCGTCAGGCAGTGGGGGATTCACATGGGAAATAGCTCTTATAGACCTCCAGCAGCTAGAATCCATGAAATGTCGGACAGATTTGAAATCTAGTCCTTAAAATTACAGAAAACAGACCTTCCTGCCCTGGTATCTTGCTCTCAATGGAACCGAACCTATTCAGCCTGTCCCTCCATATAGGAGATATTTCGCTCTATGGTTCAGGAAGAACAGCCTGAAGATTAAGCCTTTAATATGTTGTGGCCATTCAATAAGAAAAAGCCCAAAGCATGCATCCAAAATGGTTTTCAGTTTAATTTACATGAACTAAAGACCTTTTGGTTAAAGTTTCTCACCAAAAACCTCAGCTAGTTTACACAAGTGGTATTTGGTAATTTCTAAAATGCCCCTTCCTAATCACGTATTGGCAAGGTGAAAGAATTACAGTGTTTTAAGCAGCTGTGAAGTGTAGCAATTGTTTTAGATATTCTGTGAGTTATTCAGAGATTATGACATCCATTAATAAAACATGTCACCTGTGACTTATAAAATTAACTCATGTTTTTTCCCTGGGAGTTTCCAATAACACTTCATATCTTTTTTCAAAATGCATACTATGCTGTCATATGATTTTGCCCTAAGTTTCTGTACATAACTACACTTAAATAAAATTACTTTACACTTTGCATTAAAAAAAAAGAGAGGAGTCCTTGAGGACTTTAGTGGAAGTCTGCATGACCATAAGAAGGGAAATCCAAGCATCAGTTATCACTTCCTCAATTGTTCAAAAGCATTTTAGAAAGAAAAGTCAATAAATGAGCATGATAAGCCAGTACCTGTGAGCATTTCAGTAACATTCATAGCCAGCTACAGGGAAGGTTTCATCCTGGGTCTCTTACATCTCTACCCTGACCTTCAAAGGCTGGCCCATGGGGAAAAGGGCTGGGGAAATGGAGATATTGTTAATTTCAGATCGCTCAGACCGAGTTTTTCTCACAGATAGCAAAAGCCACCCAGGATTTTTTTTTCTGATAAGGAACGTCAGAGCCCCTTAGGGAATACAACCACTTTCGACACATACAACTAAAATTCGCTGTCAGCTGATGGTTCCTTAGTCATTTCATGACAGAATTGCCCTGAGAGAAGAAAAGGTGATAAAGAAAAGCTCAAAGACACCTCTCCTCTGGGGACAGACCTACAGGGAGTATTGCATGCATGCGTCACTCAGTACAGTATCACATAAGTCACACTTTGGACACAGGGAGCTGAGAGCACATCAGTGGAAAAACACATCTCACCAGCCTTCAGCTGAGACCTGAACAAGGACAGTGGTCCAATCCTGCAGTCACTGTGCCCCAGGACCAAGTCACTGCAGCTGGCGGCAGATCAGGGCTGAATATATAAAATAACTTCCTTGCAGGTGCAGTTATTTAAAAAAAAAAAAGTGATAAATACATATTAAAGTGCACAGTCTCTTATAGCTGCAGTGCTGATGGGTGGATAAGGCAGAGCAGGCTGCTTCCCTCAGCTGTATGGTGCTGAGTGACCTCGTAGCCTGGCCCTGGGAAACCTCCCCGTTAAACCAAAGAGCACCTTCAAGTGTTTGTAACAGTAGATGCTACATGCTGTTTATATAGGGGAAGTTCTTAATATCCAGGAATAATCTGGGTCTCACTGTCTCCGTGTCCCTCACACCTTGATTTTTCCCATGCAAGAGACTGAACCTAAATCGGAATATTCTGTTCACCGAGAGCAGCAGCTGAGCTGCGTTCCCATCTCTCCCAAAACAGCACAACATTCAGGCCAGCAAGAAAACCTGACCCTCTCAATATACACCTGCATTTGCAGACCTTTCTGGAAAAAGAGCAGGGTCCACCTCTGCTTTCAGCAGCTTTTACTGAAACTGGACCCACTTTTACATCCTTTGGTTCTGATGCCAGTGGTGCTGATGTCTCTTCCCTCTTTCAGAGCCCAGACGGTACCAGAATAAAAAGCACAGACTCCTGCCTCAGAGGCTGCGTTGACACCTGATGTCCGGACAGCCAAACCACACAATTTTGGACACTGCAGCCTGTAAGTCAGTGTGTATTTATGGATGGACAGAGGCTTATTTGGTGTATCATGAAGTTCTTTCCATAGCCAGGGACACTGCAAGAGGTTAATTGTCAGCGGCAGTGAAAGTCCATTTGGTACTTGACTCCCCAATCTGACTTTATTGCTATTTATAGACCATTCAGTGCTTTAGTTACTGGTTTTATTCTCTTTTCTCCCTTATGGTTTTTCCCCTCCTTATTCCAAGAAGGTTTTGGGTTTCCTGGCACCCTTTTTATCACCCCACCACCTTCTACCCTTTCATTCAAGTAAGTTTATTTAAAACCAAAACACCACATAACTATAAAGGTTCCTACTTAACGTAATGAAGTTATTCAAGATGTTTACTCAACAAAAAATAGATAGTGAGCTCACATTGCTCTTGTAGGTTACAGCTAACTACCGAGTTTACTGCACGTAGCCACAAGGCAAAACCTCTGTGCTCCAGTCCTGTCCTCAGGGACCCATTGCATAGATATGGGTCTGTAACAGGGATCTGTGCTGAAATGATGCTACAAAAGCCAGATAAGTTCCTATACATCAGTCATTATCAGTTCCCCAGCTGAAGCACAGTCTGAAAGCAAGGTATCAGGTGGAGGTAGAGCCTTTCCTCTTAATAAGAGATTTCATGTAATTAAGTCTCCATAAAGCATAGCCTGAAGTGACTGTGTGACAAGGGGAGATTTGCACCAAGCATCTACCTGCAGGGCAGTTCACTCCTGCTGTTTTCCTCTGTAAGAGGCAGGACAATTTTTTTCCTCTTACAAAGCCCAGCCAAAAAAAAAAAAAAGTGCTAAGAAGTTAAATAGGGACACCAGGAGCCTACCAGCAGCTTCACTATTTCTTGCAACATGTCATTTTCTTGTCTGATTTGTCAGAGAGTTTCCTCTTAAATGCAGAAACATAAAATTTAACAGTCTGGCTTCTACCTTCCTTTCCAGACTCCCAGCAGCTTCTGGTAGAGAAATGTCCACTGACGGCAAGCTGCTGCAGCGCCCACTGACCCTCGGTGGACATCACTCCACTTTCCTCCACAAGAAATGCCTTAAAACATCGGGAACCATCAGCCTCATCCTTATAAAGATGGTGGAAGTGAAAGACCAAACAAAATGTCCTGAAGGTCTCCCAAAAGGTTAGCCAGAGCCAGAGCAGGACCCAGGGATTCCCCCAAAACACAGCACGGCTGTCTCATTCTCACTTTAAAATGGACACCCAAAAATAAATAACTTTTGTGTCTATGCTAATAGAAAGCCAACAGCACCATTAGCAGAGCGCTTTCTAACACAAGGTTGAAGCTGGATGGCCTGCACCAAAAAAGTTCAGCTAAGGAAATGGATGTCAAGAGTTTTACTGTGCTTCAGTTTTCTCATCTACACAACCATAGCAAATATTTAATGGGCTATTTTTCTTTGCATAGTTTTCCTTTTAGAACAGGGCAGACAGTATCCTGAGGAATTGGAGCCAGGGAAGGCTGTGTTATCAAGGAGGACAGCAGCAATGCATCAGGAGGTATATTTTTAAATCACAAGTCTTTTGGGACAGGGATTATCCAGTATAAGTTAAAATACACTACCAGCATTTCCCCAGTAACACACAGTCAGATGCAAGGGAATTTGCAAGCAGATTAACATGTGCATTTGATTGATACTATTGCCATGGTCATTAGCAATACGCTAGTCTCGGACCCCAAATTTTGCCCGAGGTTCAAGAGAGATTTTATAATTTTTCTATAAATATGCATTTTTCACACACAAACACCGCCCTCTGCTGCATGCAGAGATTGATGCTGGTAAGCAGATTTATGAGCGTTGCCCCTGGCAACACAGTTGTTGAAGGTGATAAAAATTCTTATGTCTCTTTGGTTTAGAAAATGCCAGTGCATCAAAATGCAAATCATTCAGCCTCCTGCAAAGGTCATTTGAGGTAAGGAATATGTTTAACTTCTGTATCTCTGGAAAGAAAATGGTGAAAATTGAACTACAGCATGTTTCAATACTTCAGGCATATGTTGTGTTGTCACCTCACTGGTTTCTAGGAGCATATTAAGAAGGCTGCTGCCCACTCCTATAACACTTGCGATTTCTTTTATTTAAGAAGGAGGTCAAACTCACACTAAAACAGTATTTTTTATTCCTCTGTAATACACCACCTATTTGCATAGTGAATCCCACCATGCACAGTCACACTTTTTCCCGGAGGTGCATGCTGTTTCTGCTCAGGGAGACTTCTTTTAAGAAGATACAATTGCCCCAACCTGGCAGAAGAGAAACAAAGTTGATCTGATTGATTGCTTTTATTTGCATTTACATCTAGACACTCTCTCCTTCAGGCCAGAGCTGCTCAATCTTGGCCAGAGAAGTTCACGAGGAGCTGCAAAAATTCAGCTTGCCCACAGCAAAAATACTTACTTCATCTATCCAGACTGGGGCCCCCAACAAGTAACACCCAAGCTTGAACCAAAAAGAAGCATTTTTACTGGGAACAGCCCTTCCAAAACATGACTAACAGAAAAGCAGCTTGCAATTCCCTGGGTAGACCTGGTGTCCCTTGGGTGGCCAGTCTAGCTCAGCACAAGGCCCTGGAGACTTGCAAAGTCATGAAATTGGTCCTTTGAATTTCCTTGAGAGAAATTGTTGATTTCTGTTTGTCTGGTTTGCCTCAAAATGGATTTAGAGGAAAGCACCTGAGCTGTGCTAACATTAGGAATTGCAGGTTTTATAACGTTCACAGATGAGAAAAATGCAAAACTAGCTCCACAAAGAGCAGGAACAGGCACTGAGGTTTCCTACGAGCAGCTCAACCAATTTGCCAAAAGGTTTAATGAACTCATTGAACTGCTGCTGCTGCTGCTGTGTCTTCACTCAGGAGTCCCAAGTGGTGATGGATAAAACCAGAGCCATTCTCTGGGGTGGGGAATTGGTGGTAACGTCAGCAGCAGCGCACTCTCTGCCAAGCTGTGGCTGCAAAAAACAAACACAGACTTGTTCAGCTTCCCAGCCAGAGAACAGATTCAATAAATATACAGCAAAAGCAAGATCTACCTCCTGGGAAACTAGCTAAGGAGCCTTTCATTTCTAGGTTACCAAGACACATCAGATCCAGTGACTAAAAGTCATTGCAACAGACAGAGTTTGCTGGGCAGCGCAAGCAGGTCTGATGCCCTTACGCTGCCTCCAGGATGGCAGTTGTTTATTTTGCACTCCGAGTGCCACAACATGCAGCAATCTCACCAGAGAAAAGTGGCTTGGTCATGAAAAAAATGCCATTTTCTTCGATGTTATTGATATTTCCTGGTAAGAACCAGAACACTTCAGCGAGAAGCCACTCAAAATTACTGCTACCCATGGTAGTGCATTGCTTCAATATCCAGGACTATTCATCCCACACTAAAATCAGAAAATAAGGAATCAACTGGTTCAAGTCTGATTCCTCTGAAATTACCATTTTGATAAAAGAACAAAATGGCCTTTAAAATTAACAGATTATTTCATGAGAGGAAAGTTCTAATTTCAGTTTATATTGCAACAGGAAAAAAAGAAGCCCAATACTTAACCAATGCTTATTCCTTAGCACTTATTCCTCAGCATTTATTCCTCAATGGTGACTAGTGACCTAAACGGAAATACATTTGTATTTGAAGTACTCCATACTCCAAGAAATGGAGGAAAATTATTTTGCAAAGATAAACTTCACAAAATGAATTGCGATATTGGTTTAATCTTCCCAGCACCCTGGGACAAGCCTGGGGCTCCCAGCCAGGCACTGCAATCACATGGAGGAGGACGGGTTAGAGGGGAGAAAGAGGAGGAATCAACATATGTCAATTTGTTTGACTTCATAAGAGACAAGCTGGAGTTGTGTTTAAACAGATGAGCAGAAAGCAAAGAGCATGACCAATGGCATTGAAAAGTTACTCTGATTTGAAAAAAGAGCAATGAAGAGAGGAAATCTGGGGACAGATGCTCAATGGGGAAAAGGAAATTTATTTTCAACAAATATTTTTAGTTATGTGACACGCCCAGAAAAGGTAGTTTTCATCTCTTCCCTTGACACAAGTTGAGGTGAGGGCATAGGAAATTGGAACGATCTTGCAAATCTCTGAGCAAAAGAACAAAGCACTGCGCAATGGCTGCTACAAAAAAGCCCCGCTGGGTGTTCGGGGTGCAGGCACCGTGTCTCAGCCCCGCAATTCTGCGCAGAGGGATACTGTCTTTCCTGCACGGGAGCACAGCGGGCCTGGCAAGGGAAGAAACCCAGCTGAAACCAAGAGCCAAGGGTGCAACTCAATTCCCACTGCCAACTCATATGAAAGCTCGTGCACCCCAGTAACCTCCGTATGCTGGAGTTTTCATTTCCCAATTAGCTCTCACCATAGAGAATGACAGTGGCAGAAGCTGCATGGCAGAGCAAATGCCCTTCCCCAGGCGAGCCCAGCTCTTCGCCAGGCCCGACACAAAATTTGTCCAAGCAGCTCTGCAAGTTGATCCCTGCTCCTCAGGCCAACTGTCCCTGAGCAGCCCATGCCCACACTGCTGTGGGCGAGTCCCATCATGGGTGGCCCCATGGTAGCACATGCAGGGTGCTCCCCGTGCACCCAGGGACCACTCTACCAGGCTGGACATGCCAACACCACGCTTGTCCACTTCATGTCAGCATAGGAGCATATCACTTCTCATCATACCATCGAGATCAGCTGCACTCCCCAACTTTCTGGCATGAAACCATTTGCCACGTCCTTAAATACATCCTGGGAGATGCCTGCTCTATCTATGGGACAGGGTGAAGCACGTTTCTCATTGGGCTGCAGGGATGGGCCAATGAGGCAAGGGTTTGACCAAAGAATGCGCTAATTAACTTGGAGAGTTAAATTAAACTTTCTACATCTCATATCTCATGCTAGATTAGGCACAGAAGAGAAACCGAGTAAAACAGAGGTTCTGCAGAAAATCATGCCGATGATTCACAAGACTGAGTGACCTTGCAGCAGGACCAAACCTGCACTTCTGGGTGGTACTAGGACATCCTAAACCATGTGTGCTTATTTTTTAGAGATTACATCCTTCTTAACCATTAAAGTGTGCCTGTTCCTGCCTGGTGGTGACTGTTGAGCTAAAGTCCTTACTTAAAGTGACCAAATTCCAGTGTCCAGTCTGTCCCATGACAACGTTAGATAGGAGTCCATCTCCTGGACTCCATTTCTCAAACTTGCAGGGGGAGCACGCACTATGGCATGAATCCCAGGGAAAGAAAACTCTCCTACAGCCTTTCCCTCCTCACTTCTGCAACCCCTCCCCAGCAACCCCTTCTGAGCGTAAATACAGAGACTGGAGCCAAGGAGGATGGCAACAAATGATGGCAAACACTGCAGCTCATACGGGACGGGGCTGGCGCAGGCAGGTCTGGGAGCACAGACATACTCGCAGGCAAAGACCGGCACCCCAAGAAGGGTCCATCCGATTTAATAAGTGTGAGAATCCCAACCCTAAACAGGGAGAGAAATCCTGTGCTCACACACAGTCAAAATACTTTCTGATCAAGATATTACTGGAATGAAATAGCACACGGAGTTTGCAAGAATCAGGTTTTATCAATTCCATTACAGTCCCACTTTAACAGCAGTTTTAAAGAGCAGTAGGCAATAAATGCAAAAAAATGTTAATGAAACATTAAGGTCACATAATTAGGATAGTCACAAGTCAAAAAGTGTAAAAGTTAAAAGCTTGATTAACCTTAAGAGTTTCATACACAAATAACTCCCTATTTTTTGCATGCAATGCATTTGAAGTAATATCCAGTGTTAGTTATCTGGTCAGAGTACTGTGAGATTTAAAAATTTTAAAAAAAAATTAAAAGAACGATTAATAGAACACTACAGATTATTAGAAGTAAAAGTATTTAACACTCCATCTACTGTCAAGTAGTCTTTAACGTTGGCAACAGGAGCCAGATAGGTTTCATTTTTGTTTATACTGTTTAGAAACATCCCTCTTTTCTTTTTTTTTTTTTTTTTTTGTGTGTGTACAGAGGAGCTAACTTTACAAGAGTTAAAATTTGAATCAACTTGTTGAGAAGAGTCAAGTTAATGTTTTGTTCCTGTTGGCGCCGGATCATGAAAAGTATCTGCACCACAATCTAAATATATGGTTTTCATTTTTTTCCTTATTTTGAGGAAGAAAAGGGTTTTATTTGGAAAAAAAAAAAAAAAATTGAAAGCTGTCTCTGCTGCACCTCATCCTGTCCTGCAGTTGGCTTGTTTATTAATGCATTGCTTGGGGAGAAATACTGTTTATTAAAGAAAAAAAGAAAAAACATTTGGCTGGCAGAAAACACTTCCCTCAGCCCCCAAAACTCCACAACAAAAAGTATCATGATGAAACTTCATGAACACCCCCACAGCCGGGAAACCAGCGAAACCAACTTTCCAGCAGCCTTCTCCAGCACTAACCCTGTAAGATCGAACCAAGAGAGCCCGCCCTCACCAGGCATCCGAGCAGAGCCTCTGCTCCACCTCCCACTCCATGAGACGTGCCCTAGCAAAGTACCCTTGGAAGTGCTTCCTAACATATCTCAGCCCAGTGATAAATGGCTCCAAGAGTAGTTGAGGGGAGAGGGAACACTGAAAGCTTTGTTTTCTTGGAAAAGCATTGTGAAATGCCCTCACATCCTTCCCTCCTGCAAGAAAATGCACATGCTTGGCTTATGGGGACACCTGAAGACAGGCAGGATGAGAGCAAAGCTGTTCCACCGATGGGAAAGCAGCTAAAGCTTTGGCTCAGGACCCCGAGCCCTTCCTCACTGCCCGAAATGCAACGCAACCCCGAGTCTCCCGGACGTCCAGCAGCTCTGCTGCAACCCACCACGGCTTTGACGAGTCCCACGAGGGCAGAAAGCACCCCCCAGAAGCCTTTCCAGCTTCAAGACTCGGGTCACAATCATGTTTGCATAAGCTTCTTGGCATCATTCGACCTTTAAAGCTCAGGGTTAGGTGAAGCAGAAGGGGCTGGGGCAGGAGTATAACAGCAAAGTCCTCCTCACCCGTCCAGCAGTGGTCGGGAAGCCGTAGGTGACAGGCAGCAGCACCTCCCTTTTTGCAGCCCACTTGCCGTGAAGCAGCCAGGAAATGAAGTTGGTTTTCCTCGTCGGGACCTAGGTTTGGGAAGAAAGGCTCTGAAGGGCGTAGATGTCTCAGTGTGAACACCCACTGCGGGCAAGGATGCAATACGAAGCACCAGACGTTTCCAGGAAGGGCCCTCGGGAGCGAGAAGCACCTGTGCATTTGCCTACAGCCCCCGGCAGCCCACGTTCGTCTTTTATAGCTCCCTCTGACTAATACAGAAACAGCCCCTTGGCCGCCCGGGGCAGGAGGCGTTTGAGCTGCTGCAGCCCCAACCAAAGCACAGGGCTGTAGGTCCTGCTCCGTGCGGGGACAGGGATGGGTTTGATCTCAGGCGAAAGCCACTGGTATAATTCAGCCCATAAACCATAGAGGACCAGATAGAGAACCAGAACAATAAGATTTCTTTTTTTTTTAATGTGATTTTTTTTTTACACTGAGCTACAAGTGTGTCTTCTTCCATATCTGCAACTTTTCTCCAAGTTGTTCCATTGTCCAGTGTTTCCCCGATTGCTGTTATCTGAATACAAATCAGGGGAAAAAAACCACATAAGCAGTGAACACATAGCTCAAATGTATTTTTCCTGAAGTGATGAAGCTCCTGATAAAAATTTGCAATATCTCTGGAAAACTGGCTCTAAAGCAAAGTAACATTTTACTAAGATATACCCCCAAAAATAATAATTCCAATACACCCTTACAGTGGTTAAATTCTGATTGCATTTTACCCTCTGGTGCACTATAAGATTATCTTTTCACTTAACATTAATCTTTAACAGGAATTTATATAGAAACAGTTTCACTGTATTTAAATGTTTAGTCTGGTACAGGGAAAAAGTATTCCCGACACAAGTCTATCTTGTTTAACACGTAGCCTTTTCAGTTAGAATATTGTGGAATACAGAGACATAGCATATTTTGGCTGGAATTTTATCTTCAATTCCCTATTTAAATTGGCATAAAAATGCCTTTAATTTTGAACAAGCGTCTAAAAAAAAAAAATAACCTGATAGCCGCCTGAGCTGCTAGCACAGTAAGACTTCAGAATTCTTGTGGTCTGAAACCCATTCAAAGATGAACTTATTCCGGATTGTTTTATGATGTTAGTCTGCCCTATAAATTTGCGGTGGCACTACAAGTGCTACAGTAATTCCTCGAGACTGAAGGTGAACAGAACAGCAAAAAGTTCCCTGGTTATTTTAGAGAAATGGATGCAGTAATAGCTCAGCCTCCTTCAAACAACTGTTAGGGAATAAAATAAGCTGAGATTCCTTTCACAGTAAATATCCTTAGGTAAAGGGGTTGGGCATCTTTGTCAGGACATCACTTATAATAATGCTCCAAAGAAATTGCTGCTACAAAAATTATTATTAATAATACTGACAATAAAAGAATAGCTGCTGTACTCTACAGAGACATTGGGAATACTATGGACAGGGAGGGAAGACACTTCTGAAAGCAGCAGGGATGAGAGTCACCGGGGCAGGGTTGCGTCATGCTTCTGCTCGACACCGCGGCTGAAATATGATTTTGTTGTGCGCTGCAACAGGATTTCATTAGTCTGTGTATGGTTTTTTGCGAAACACAAGTTTGGTATGCTCCTCTGAGGGGCTGTGCCAAGATTTTCGGAAATAGCATTTTGCTGTGTTTATGGGATACATGTAACGTTACAAAGGTTTATTGAACTTTTGTCAGGGATAATATCTATTCAGCAGCAAACAGGGCAAATAATCAAAAACATTTATTGAATGCAAATCTTTACCCGCCGTAACATAATCCGAAACATTAATGAACCCATCAGCAAGATGTTCTCCCCTGCCCTGGCAGATGTTGAGCAAATCACAGCAACAGTGTGCAACACCGCGTTGCAGCTGGAGGGATGTGCCCAGCAGTCCTGAACACATTTGTGCAGTCCTGGTCACATATGTATCGGTGCAGGAGCTCTGCCAGGTCTTTGCCCTGGGAAATTGTCCCAGGGGATTTGGTGGTTGGATGGAGTGAGGATAACCCTGTTCCTCTGTCTTGTGGGAAGAGGCTATGTGGGGAGCATGGGCTGTGCTCTCCTGCTCCCCTGAGAGCAGCAAACTCTGGCTACAGGGCTAAACCCCACAAGATCCTTCAGGGCAAGAGCTGTGGTATACGGATGCAGGGAAACCAGGCAAATTCAAAGCCGGTGTGAAATTTTTCTTCCCCATCTGCATGTTCAACAGACCCTGGCCAGGCTGGTGCAGCGGCTTTTCTCATGACTTTTCTTCTCACTTCTGCTGGAGCACCTCGCCATTGCTTCCTCAGGCTTGACCTGCAGAGCACTGCAGTGGTTTTATCATGCGCTGCTTTTAAATGAATGTGTTGTTCACATAGCACCAGCGACACTTAGAAAGTGCCCCTGCAGAGATGCTTGCCCAAGATGCATGGCATGGACAGTACCACCCAGGCAGCTGCTGCAACAAGGTCTGTGGGAGCAGGAGCAAGAAAATGAACGAAATGCAGTTCACTTTCATCTCTTGCACATTCGTTAGCCCTGCCTGACTCTAGCCCAGGGATCCTCTGTTTTTTTCGTCACATTGCAAGTGGGGAAATTCCCTGTGGCTCCCTTCGTTAAAGTTTGCAGCTTCACACCCCTCTCCAGTTACAACTGATGACTGCAGAAAATCCCAGTGGCGTCTCATCTGTGTTCACATGTATTTGTTCATACATAAAGGTTAGGTGGGAAAATATTTTTTTTAAGAAACACTATGAAATGCACCACATAATGTTCAGTTTTAAGATGCCAATAATTGATTTTATCAGACAATCATTTCTGAAATATCAGTCCAGACCACACATCCTCCACCTGGTTCAGGCTCCACAGGAGCCATCCAAACATGACTTTACTCATCCTGAAACTCTGCAAGGTGACAGTCATGGCTGTCACCATGTGCACTCTGGCTTCATCTTCACCTTCCTTCTCTTTCACGGGATGAATGTTCATCTTTGCAGCCGAAGCTGTCCTCACCACTTGCTCATGGCCCTGCAATCTCAGGGACCGTCCACCATGCAGCAAACCTCATCGTCTTTATTCCCTCTGGGAGAAAGGAGGGATGACCCAGCCATCTGGGATTCAGGGTGGAGCTTCCCCACGCAGCAGGATCACTCCTGTGAAGCTGTGTCTTGGACCATGCAGGCAGCTCTGCCCACAGCAAATCCTCTCCATGGAGGTACCAGCTGGTACACGGTCCCAAGCCACAGAAGCTCCTTTGCCCTATGTGCACCTTTAGGCAGCTCTGTACTTTCTCCAGCTGGGAGATGGGTTACACATAATCCATGCATTAAGAAAGGTCGATATTGTTACATTAAAATCTTGCAATCTTAGGCCACAAGTCATTGCTATTGGACAATCACTGGGTGGAGGGGAAATCAGTGGAACCAGTATTTCACCTGCAATCTTTTCCCCTGCCTTTTTATGTGCTGGCATTCATTTGCCATCATTAATTACATGCTGGAGTGTATGTGCAGAGCCCCTGAAATGGAGGAAGCCATCATTTCCCGAAGGAAATGCCACGTTTACACTGGCATCGCTGAATGGAAATATTTTCCAATTGTGCAGAATGAACATAATATTTTTTTTACAAGGTGGCTTTCCCCAGCTTCCCTGGAGTCAGCAGGGCTGAGCAAGCCCGACACACCCATGAGCTTGAGCCTTTTGCACCTCGTCCTTGCCCTACGGAGAGTTCACCTACCCCCTCATTTTTGGGGACTGATTCTAATCCTCCTCCTGCTGCTGAAGATCAGTAGTAATCCCCCACATTTACTGGTGACTTGAGGATGTAAGGGAGAGAAGAATTGAGCCATTCTTTGAACATGTGGCCTGCTAATACCCTCCTTGCTGGGGGTTTTGGAAGGGTTGGTCACTCGGCACCTGCTAAGTGCTCTTTGAGTGTTCAATATAGCGAGGCTGTACCCAGCCTCCTCTGTGCTGGATGTTTTCAAGCTCTCTCTAAGGCACATGTGCTTTGCCTCCTCCCAGCTGGTGTATTATCTTTAATAAGAATATTTTTGCCATATTTTTAGCATATATAGTATGCAACTGTAGTGTAATATTGTAGGCTGAAGTGTTGCAGGAGAGAAAACGTACATCTTCATAACAGTTGCACTCCTGTACAGCAATCATACTGTACAAATACACAGCCACAGTGTGTATTAAAAATGTATGTTTTGTTATGCCTCTACCTTTTTGGAAGAAGAGATAGAGCCAAAAATGTTGTGGTATTATTTTATTATGTGAAGTTTTGCATTTTTTTCACTTGCACATGTGTGAACAACACAGGGACCAAAACATCTTTGCTTCTAAAATGGCACTGTCAAATCCACGGTGCCTGAATTATCTATTTAATGAATACTTTAACCTACAACAGATCATATATGATGGGAAATGATGTCATCTGAGTCATTAATCTGTTTGCTTCTATTCCAGGATAGTTACAAGAAGTCAGAGACAGCACTAAAAAAAAAATCCCTTTCTGATCTTAAGGGAACTCTGCTTTCCTCTGTGTAAAAGAGTTACTGAAAAACAGTTTTTATGTAATTTCACACGGCCAACTTTTGAGCCCCATGAGCCCCCAACCTCACTTCCCTGCACTGAACCCTTAAAATAATGCAAGGGATAATTCAGGCTGAAGTGGTACCTTAACCTGTAAGGACATACACAGACTACAAAATCAGTTTGGTCATTGATCAAGATCATTTAAAGTTAATCAGGAGGGCAGCTCCAAATACTCCTGCAGTGCCACTGAGGGAGTAAAGCAAAGTTTTACTACCTGAATTAAGGTGCTACAGCCCCACTGCGCCAGGATGAAAAGGCCCTTAATCATCTCTGCTAATGGGTTTCAGAATGATGAGTGGCTCGCACTTGCTTTTCAAGCAGGAAGACGTCTATAATTGTGAGACTTATTAATTTTATTTAAAGTGCTAAGGCTGACATCCTGGAACTGTGGTCTCTTAAAATCTCTTTCTTAATTGTTGTAAAGCAGCTTTAAGAGCACTTTAAGAAGTCTCTATTTACAAGTTAAAAAAAAAAATAACCCTATAACATCTTAAATCTTCTAGCAGAATTTCCATTCATTTGGGTATTTACCAGAGACCGGGTTATATTTCCCCCTGGGTGAAAATGCATATACAGTCAAGAGACTATTCCCTACAGTATCCAGCAGAAGTAAGTCGTAAGTCCAATTTTGAACAATATAAATCAACTTCTTTGTTTCTGTGATTCCATATGGTGAAGAGAACGAGGTGTTTGCTGTTAAGCAAAGAAGCAGCAGGGCTATAACTTAGATATTAATAGGTTACACGATATTTATTTAATCGCTCTTTTATTTTGAAAACTGCCGTATTTTTTCAGGTTGTGAAAACCTAAGTGGAGCCTCTTCTGGCTTCGGTTGACTTAAATATTTGAGCATTTCCTACATTTCCCTCCTGAGGAATCCACCTCAATATCTCCAAAGGTGGCTTTTGAGGCACCAGGAAACTTGGGATCATCACTGTGGGGACAGAAGGGGGACAGTGCCCTAACCTGGTCTCTACCTTCCTGCTCCTCGTCATCAAGGTCCTTCCCAAATCTCAGCCCTTCACTTCTATGGACTTTGTTCTGCTCAGAAAATGTGCCACCAGCTCAGCAGGGAAAGGAAGACAGGTCCACAAGATGCTCATCTCCCCCATCAGTTCCCTGCATATTGCCCTCTTAGCGCTTTTCTGCCTGAAAAAATTAACATCCCACCAACAGAAAAAAAAAAAAAAATGGATAGAGCCTCTAACAAAGGAGGCAAGGGCAGTTTCCAAGTCCAAAAGCCTGTTTGCCCAAAGACCTGCACATCTTTCTCATGTTTGCAACGGGGCCATTTTTTCCGTCAAAGATGCCTGTTTGATGCAAATCACTCGCTGGGGATCTACTTGGGGATCCACTGCGGCTCCATGGGAGCTTTATTTAGCCCAAGCTGTTGGAGGGACTCTGTGTGCCATTCCTTGCTTACGCACCAGCCCAAATCAGGAAGAAAAGGGATACAAAGCCAAAACGACTAACAAAAAAGCTTCCATGACCTTAAAAAATTTACAGTCCCAAAATGTGTTAACAAAGCAAGGGGAGGGCACTGAGGATGTGGGCCCTAAATCTTTGGGAGATGATTGTTCAAATGTGGATCAAAGGGGACCCTTTTTGTCCTCCTGTTAGGATCTGCGCTGCAGGACAGAGGCTGCGAAACTGATTTGTGGAAGCTGCACATTTGCAAAGAGGGCTCTAAAAATGTTATTGAAAAATGTCTTCATTCCCAAAAGCCTCGCTATTATTTTAAAGTGTAAATAAAAATAGCAGTATTTTCTTACACTGGAGAGCTCTAAAACTTTAGTTGGGAAGTATGAAATCCTATTCTGCCGCTCTAAAATTATGATTCATGGATCTCTTTCCAACCTCGAAGCAGTTCTGTGACATAAAATGTGAAACTAAGCTTTTGCTTTTCATTTAAAAGGTCTCATTAAGACCAAAAACAGCTTCTTCAACCCCATAACAGCTCTAACATGTCAAACCTAATAGAACCTCTCCACCGTGGGGTGCCTTTGGAGGACACAGAGACATCAAAAGGATCCTGCTGTTTTGCAAGACCAATATACTTCTTTATCCCAGAAACATCATTCCAAGGCCCCAGTTTAGCAGAGGACTTAAGCCTGAGCTTACATCCATTTATCTGCTGCAGAGACACTTAAACATGTGCTAATGTCCCGCTGAAGCTGACAGCACTTAAACCTGTTCATAAAATTAAGCGCTTCCTTGGTGCATTGCTGAGATGAGTTGCAGGATCAGCATCCCCATTGACTGTCCTTAATTAAGTGACATAGTTAAACCAAGTTTCTCTTGGTTTTAATAGGTGCTGCATCAGGCTCTGGCATGCTGTGCTTGATTTTGATTTCATGGTCATTTTGTTATTTAATAGCACTGTGGAGGTCTCTTATGCCTCTTGGTGCAACACTGCTCTTCCTATAGATGCAACCCATTATACTGCATAAAAACTCTGTACTTATGCCCAGCCTCATGCAATTTATTAGTGACAGAGCTGGTGGCATCCTCATAGCTAAAATTGCTCAGAGCTCCTGATCGTAAAGCTCTGCCTATTACAACTTTACGAAAATGTAGCTGTTCTGCCTGAAATTTCAAATGGGATTTCTGTTAGGAGGTGGGATTCCATTTATTTTATAAAATAGCTAATTACACATAGAAATTATTAACAAGACAGTGAGGATGAAAAAGTGAGCAGTGAACAGCAAATGCTCTGTCTAATGATGCCTCTGCATTAAGGGTGATTTGTAGAAAGACACATTTAGTGAAGTCTGTATTTCATTGGGAAAAGAGTCTTGTCTGGAAAGCAAAATTGTGAATTTTTGACTTAGTTTTGACCCTGGCTCAACACCACTAAAATAACTGTGATAAAACAGAGAGTGCTGAGTGGCATATTTGGTTAGGATAACATAGCAAATATTATCCTTGTCTTCAGCAGCAAAGCTTTTGCACATTTCTCTATTTGGAAATGTTTCGCTTTTTCTTTTCTGGCCAGTCTTTCTGCAGCAGCTCTTGGTTGGAGTTCCTATTTGTCAATTGTCCCATTTTTGGCTACAAGAGCTCTGAGGTTTCAAGCTGAAGATGGGAAATTTGCACTTTTGTGGTTTTGGGTGTATGAATGTGAAAACCAGGGGATTTTCACTCTGACCTTGAGTTCCGCAGCGTTCCAGCACGTCTGCCTGATCCCAGCAGTGTTTATGTCGGAACTGAGCCACTGAATACCAGGACACCTCCTCTTTCTTGCTTTTATTTTTATTTTTCTGGCTGGTCCTGCTGCCCGCGAGATCTTGCAGAAAATAGTTGAAGACAGCAATGCCCAAGAACAAAAACAAGGTAATTATACAGCAAGTCGGCCCTCACATAACTTGTAAACTTTATGATCTGGCACTTTTATGACGTATTTATAACCCAGGGAAAATGCCTAACTAGAAAGAAAAACCCAGCAATTCTGCAATGGGCAATTATGGGTATCAGTAAAATAAAGGATTTCCAAGAAATGTCTTTTGTTTTCCTTCTTCTCGTTATCCACTGCAGAAGATTACATTGGTGGAGTTGTATTTCTTACTCTCCCTTTGTCTGTTCTATTGAAGCAAAAGGTCATTTTTTGACAACAGGCTGTAAAATGAAAGTTGATGAAGCCTGGTCCGAACAACCCACTTGCCATTCAACACCTTGCTCTGGCCCGTTGTCTTACAGAGTTGCTCGGTGCTGAATTCCTCCTTTCCCAGATACCCAGGGCATAATTACCCCGTTCCTTTGATGCCAATAACCTGACATTTGAAATATGTGAAAATGAATCAGGCAGAAGATGGGTGAAGCTATTTTCTAGAAGCTGCTCAGGCTGTATTCCCATCCAAAATAAGTGCTAATGATGGTCTTGGTGACCACAACCGTCATCTCACAGTAATTACTCCTAATTGTTCCTACTTCATGGATGGTATCTTCAAAGTGAGTAAAGAAAGAAGGGCCAGATCCGAAGGGGTAGAGCCTGGGCCACTTTTGTCAGAGGAGTAAACCTGATCTGTTTAACCCCCCCGCACAAACAGTGATGATATTTTAAGGCATCTTGTTCTGAGATCGCAGATCCGTGTCCTAAGCCGCAGACTCCGGCAGAGCTTCTGCCATCAGTGTGGTTAATTGCTCCACAACCTGTGCTCGCATCCCACTGCGCTGGGTGGTCAGAGTCACTTCCATGGGTGGGATTTTGCTGTAGCCCAAGTGGTTGGGACCTAGATTTTTGGCAGTGGAGGTTCTGGTTTCAATATCCACTGCTGGGGGGGTGTGTGTGTGTGTGTGTGTGTACGGCAATATCCACTGATGAAATGGTATTTTTTTTGTGCTTGTATATGGCGCTGGGATTAATTGCGCCAACACATTTGGGCTCCAGTCATGTCTGGAACAAGCCTGCATACACCGTGTCGGGTGTGCCAACTGTCACGCTGAAGGTGGTGACCCAATTCACATGCTTAAAACCACATGGTGAGGTGTTTCAGGGACGGACCCGGCGCTGCCTGGTGCCACATGTCGTCTTCTCTGTTGAAGCCAGCAGAGAGCCAGGATGCTCTGCATCACTCAAGAAGCTTTCGGCATCTTGCAGGGCTTATATTGCAGGCCAAAGCTCTCTGACTGCAGCCCACAGAGCTGCTGCTGTCAGGATGATGGACCATCTGCCGGTTCCCAACCGGTGATGCTTCCTGCTGCAGTAACCATAGCCCGGTCTGGGCTTGTTTCAAGGTTTCCAGATGCTTTTTTGCATTACCACGGTAATAAAGCCCTTCTCTGTGCTTCAACTCTGTGCTCCCGAGCTTTGTCAGGTGCATGTTGTGTTGGTTCAGCCTTGATCCGATGCGCAGATGACACCAAAAGCCTTGATGGAGTAAGCCTCCAAGATGAGCACCCTGGAGCAGTTAATGGAAAAACGGCTGCCCTCAAAGAGAGGGAAGACTCGCTGACCGATGAAGAGCCCAGGTAGAAAATGGGAAGGTTACCTGGCAACATTCCTGTCCAATTAAATCACATTTATTGTCAAGTTTTTTCCTTACTGCTGCTCTGTTATTAATTGTTAATGTAGCGGTGCACTCTGGCTGCTGTGCGAGGAAGGGGTGCTGGAAATGGCTGAGATGAGGAGAGAAGCTGGGTCTGAAAAGGCGGTTTCTGTGCAAAAACTCAGAAGTGCTCATTGCTGGCTGTGCTCTGCAGGCGCTGGCAGGAAATTTCTGCTCCTGGAACAAGGGGGCAAAACGATGGCAAAGCAAAATAAAATGTGTAGGGTCAACGGGTTTCTAAATTATAGTGATGTATACATGGGAAATGCTTGCAGGAAAGGAGACACCATGGGAATGTAAATTTGCAAAACACTTTAGGAATCATGCGCTATTTTCTCTATAAATAGAAGCAATTCTCTCCTTCATATTGAAACACAATAATGCTGTATCTTTGGATAATCACTGGATGCTTTTCTGTCCGCAACCTGATCATATCAATCCCCTAGACTTTTTTTAAGAAAAAACACCACTGAATACATGGAATTAATGAGTCTGAACTATCAGGAGATAGACAGAACTGAACTAAGTAAGACAAAGGAAAAACAAAAGGGTAAACATTTGAATTGGAGCAGAGATAAGCATCTGGCACATTATTTGCCAATGAGAAGGTGCTTCTCCTCCTGTGGATCAGTCCCTCTCACCTGTTTTCCAGAGGAATAACCTGTTAAAGTCACAGTGGTTTGGGAAGAGAAAATCAGCATCTTTGCAAAGCCCCACTGAACACAGCCCAGGGCTGCCTGCGTGCTTGCACTCACGAGAGGGCTCCCGGCTGGGATTTCAAGGGAAGTGAGAGGAGCTGAAGTATTCGGCTCCTACGGAGCTGAGCATTCCCACAGCTCCCAAAAATCTCCCAGGCCACAGAGCTCAGACCTTTGGAGGCTCAAGCCTGACTGTTAAGGAAATGCCAACTGCAAGCGATGAAGCCTGATGTGCAATTCGGTGGTTGCGTAACTTGGGCTCAGCTTACAAAGCTATTACAGCTCTCTCACATTTTCGGTAATCAACTTTGAGCTAAATCCTGCAGTCCCAGCTCCCACTCCAGCTTCGGGGAGAGCTTGCCCTGTGTGAGGGTAAAGCTCCAAGTTAAGGAGTTGAAGGCAGTGCATGCATTCAAACCCCACAACAATGACGGTGCTAAGCAAAGGCGGCTTTTGCTATTTTATTATATTCCCCTTTCAGCATGGAAGAAGAAAACCTGGGTTTCCAAACCCTCTCCTGCAAAACAAAATATTTTCAAATTCAGAAAGAAAGCAGCATTCATCAAGCCTTGTGCTACATATCAGAGAAACCCCAGAGCTGCCCTGACAACATCTGGCCCTGTGCCACGGACACGCAAATGCCACTGCCAACGTTTGCAGAAGTGACTGGGACTTTGAATGCCTTTTTATTTAGGTGGCTGCTCTGGGCCATACTATATATTAAGGTTCCATTTACAGGTATTTTACAAAGTGTTAATAAATTTACAAAGTGTTAATAAACATGGATAACTATTTGTTAGTGTTTTTGATGGAATCCAACAGGGCAAAAACTCCCTATAAATGATCTCTAATGCTGTTCTCAGATGAGCACTTAAAACACGTCTAACACAGACACGTCTGTAATGTGGTCAGAACATCTTTTAATCATTAACTCTTTATAACCCATTTAAAAACAGGACAAATATAAAATGCCTCTTGAATCTGAGCAGCCTGGTGTTCAGTGGGTATTTGCACTGCTTGAAAATCAAGGCTCTCAGGAGGTTGTAGGACCCCCAGCACAGTAAGTGGGCCTGCAGGAGTCACAGGGGGCCACAGGGATTTTGATAGGAGGTGCCCAAGAAGGGGACTCAGACATGACTGCCTTATTTAGAGCATGTCCAGATCCAGGGGTGTCTTTTCACTCCATGTTGTCTCACCCCTGCTTTGCTCCTGGGCCCCCAGTCATGCATCCTGCTCTGCTCTGAGCGCTCTAGAGCCAGCCAGCCTGTCGCCTACAAGAGAAAATCCAGGAACGCTGGCAGGATAGTTTTCCCCTTGAGCTGCTCCATACAGGCAATGTAAATGGGACCACACCACCTCCAAGAATACCCCCAAAGGACTTGTAACCCCATATGGCCTTGCGTCACACCCCAGTGCAGGCATGAGCCATTGGGACCATGCCAGGCAGAGGCAGCTCCAGCAGGCTCCATGGCACCTCTCGCATTATTCCAGCCCAAAATGGAAAAAACAGACAAAGAAATCACAGCTACATGTATCGGACTCCAACAAGACAGGGGGTGTCAGGCCCTATGCGTGAAGGTGGCCGAGTACCTGGGGAGGCGACACATTGGGTGTTGCAGGACATCCACTGCGATGTGTCCCACCGGTGGTCCCAACCCAGAAGATGTGAGACCATCACACCTTTGGGGTGATTCAAGGCTCTCTCCCAAGTCAGTAAATGAGAGGCAAGCCCTTTTCTGCCTTTCCTCCACTCCCTTCCCTTCAGGTGCCCCTTCAGAGGAAATTAGTTTGTCCGTCTGCATTCACACACCTCAAGCATCTTGGATCCCAGAAACCCACTGTTATTTGCAAGCAGCGGTTACAGCTAGTAATACCTGTAATGCAGCCATTATTGGGAGAGACGAGGATACTGAAAGGCAGAAGAAAAGTGAAATAGCTTTTCCAAGTCACCCACAGCAGAGCTGGGGATGCATCCGTCCTGCCGTTCCTACACACTTATTAACAAACTTTTCTTTTCTGAAGCTTGCTTTCCTATCAGATAACTCAATTTCCTTCTGATTTCACTCATGTGTAACAGGACTCCTTCCCTGGGGAAAGCCAACCTTCCCTTCAGCTTTCCAAGAAGTATGGTTTTCTAATTTTGTGCTCCATGCATATGGTAAGAATTTGGTTTTAAGGAATCTTGTTGGTTTTTTTAACCTTTGAAGATGAATGGCCTTCACTGCCCAACAGAGACTCATTCGTGCCAGAGTCACTGAATGCCTTCCCATAAATGCAAGTGACATCTTGGATTATAATGATCCCTTTGCAATGGGACAGATCTTGGTTTTAATGCATCCTCCATTTCCGTGTTTGTTGTGCATGCCTCAGTGTCTCTACGACAAGAAGGGTTGTATGCAGACAAGAGAAGTTATAACATTTTCCTGCGCAAAATCCACACAGCTTTGTGAAAGGTGATGATGAAAAATTTCTTCATCATGAATGGGATCTTAGAAATTCTTCATCAGCGATAGGCATTTCACAGCTAGGAGACGATGGTGTCTGAAGGGCTGGATGTCGTATTCCTCTGCCCTGCCCAGCTTGTGGCATCTCCCATGTGTCACACAAACCGGCAGCTCTGCTTGTGCAGCAGGAGGTCCACATAGCAAACTCCACTGGTGGGAGAGGATGAAAAATACTTAGCAGGCATCCCCTACTCCTTTCTCTTGAGACCAGTGTAATCTTACTCCCATGTAAGTATTTTCTGCTGGTTTATACTGTCTCATCTAAAAATTGACACTAAGATGGCTGCACAACGTTTCTGAGGCCCCTGTCTAGCAACTGAGAATGTAATTAATTACTTAAACAGAGCAATCATGTTCCTAACTAGATTTAGGAACAAGAGTTGACAGGCTCAGATCTCCAGCCCTGCATTGAGTGCATCAATTTTACACATGCCAAGTGAGGTTCTAGGAGAGCAGCTATTCTCTTGCTGCAAGAAAAGTACTGTATTTCTGCCTCTGGGAGCACAGAGGCCAGCAGAGCCCTGAGAGCACAGAGACTGCTTCCCACCCCATCAGCACTGCACCTCCCTGAACCCAGAGCCTCAGTGGCAGAGGTGTGGGAAGAGCCTGTTTTCAGCCTGGGAGAAGCTGCAAATCTCCCATGAGACTGATGAAAAACCATCAAGGCTCTGATGCACTCACAGCAGGGAAGCAACTGCAAAATTTCTTGGGGTGAAATCTTGGCCCCTATGGAAACAAGAGGAAACTCCCTTTGATTTACGTGGGGCTTGGCTTGCTGCCCTTAGCCCCGAGCTTTGCTGGATTGCAAAATATATCATCTTTCCATGGTGGGGAAGAAAATCTTCCCAGCTGTTAGGATAATCTCCTGCCTTTATGCCGTTTCCCCCGGAGGCAGGAGCCAGAGCTGCTCGGGAGGGTGTTCCACTTCACTTGGTAAAGGGAGGTCGAAAAGTAGGGGGGAAGGAAGGAAGGAAGGAAGGAAAGAAGAAAAAGACTTTCACAGTTGCAAAAACCAGCTTGAAAATATGAAGTGCACCCTAGTGACGCAAGAGAGCAGCTCCTAGTGACCCAAGAGAGCCGCTCCTCAGTGCGAACAAACTGAAGAATTCAGCACGTATCCGTGAAAAAAAAGTCCAAACCCTTTCCCCAGCTCGCATGACTTTTTAAGGCAATCCCCGACTCCCATAAAGGAGTGCTGTGCGTGTGCTTGTCACACTTGGGAGGGCTGTGACCGTGCCCTGCGATGCCAGCTCTGTCGCACGCCCACAAAGCAGCTGGCGGCACGCAGCAAGGAGGACAGCAGGCAGCGTGTCTTATTTCAGACCAGTCCCAAGCTGCTGCTTAGAAATCCTGACAGCTCCAAAACTGCAAACAGCTCCAGCAGTTTGTGGACAGAGCACCGCCGCTTTGACACCCACAACCCAAATGGCATCCCCCGAGCAGTGCTGTCCCCCCTGCCCCGGAGAAACCTGACCCCAGAAAAAAAAAAAAAACACAACTCTCTTTAACAGGAGGGGTGAGGACAGCCAAAGTTCAAGAAATCCCCGCGGGTCTCTGTGCTGTTGCTCAGTCGCAGCACGCACTCGGCCACGGTGGCTCGGGGTGCCAGCAGCGAGGCTGCTGCTTGTGCTGACATGAAGCAGCTGGGCGCTGTCCTTCCACCGGCTGCCTGTGCCCGCCCTGGGAAGGAAACCCGGCAGGCTCCGTCTTGCTCTGTCGGGGGGACACGTCGAGTTGCTCCGTCTTCTGCAACCCGGTTCATGAGTTATGGGGTGAACTTTTTGCAGCATGGATGAAAGGCATCACAACCATTCCAAGCCGTCAGAGTTGGTGAATCTGTGCACGTCTCCAGCACACAGCACATTTGTGAAAAGTAATGGGTTTTGTTTTGGAAATGGGCTGTCGGCAACCACTTTGCATGACCAGAAATCGCCTCCCAGGGCCTGGCGTTTCCCCGGGCATCGTTGCAGATAACTGCATGGCCGTCCTGCCCCCTTCCTGCCCGGCACAGAGCGTTTCCTCCAAACTGGTGATGTCATGGTAGCTAATGGGCTTTAATTGTGCCTTTCCACTTAGTAACAATAAGCTGAAAGCTCATTATACACCAGCCTTGCGGCTATTGAGAACAGCTCTGGCTCCTTAAAAACTCTCTGAATGGTATAGTTTTTCTTAAGAGTGCAAGAAAAGCAGCGTGGGTGCCAGGGTGTACCCTGCAACAGGAGGCAGGTGTGGGTGCTTGGGGGTGAACAGGGAGAAGAGGGAGATGGTTCCCCAGATTAATTTCGCCACTGGTTTGTGCCTCTGAGGTTTGCTGAGTTAGAGGTGGGCTTTTTGTGGTTAGTGACACTAAATGCATTTCTTTTTGTCAATTTTTCCAGTTGCCTTCTGAACCCCTGTAAACTTTCAGCGCTTGCAGCATCCCAGTTGTGCTTGGAGGTTTTCCAGCAGCTCCTCGCTCAGTCTGGGAGCTGTTCACCTCCGTTTCCCTCCACTGCTATCACCTGAAGGATCCTCTCTGAGCTGCTGATGAGGGAGAAGGTCAGAGGAAGGACTTCAGAGACACTGGAAAGAGGCAGTGAAATGCGGAGCATCTGGTGAAAACATAGAAATTGCTAAACCCACTAGCAAAGGTGGGGGGGTCCATTTGGAGCTTACACAGAATCACAGGGGATCTGGGGAGGGGCAAGAAAGCCCTGTGTAATGTTAAACATAATAAATTTTAGGTATGGAAAAATACCTTGTAGCTGCTTCTTTTTCACCCTGTGGTGTCGGGGGATTGTCTCTGGTGTGAGGTCCTTGGAAAAGGCCCCGGGAAATGCCTCTCCCTCTCATGGGTGAGATGTGCCTCGTGCCAGCTCTCCAGAGCATCCCCAAAGCAGGGCCGGGGCTGTGCCGTGCCGGGTGCTGCACAGGTCTGGGCCTGAAGTGGATCCAGCATTTCTGGACTGCAGGATGTTTTCCTTAGCCTGGAATTTGGCCCAGGCTAACGCTTCCCTTGCTGAAGGCTGCAGGGGCATTCATAGCCTCAGAAAAGTTCTCAGTATCCACCACCCAATGCTGGGCCAACCTTTGGGTGTGTTTCTGCTGCATCTTGGGGTAGCACAAGTAAACATGCACTGGCTGGCATGTTAGGGGCACTGCTGCAGCATCGCAGACTGCCTGGACCCTGGGGTACACCCTGCATCGCACGCCGTGCAATTGGACCTCCCTGCTGGCAAGGCTGCACCGGGTGGGTGGAGAAAACCCTGCGTTCTCTCCTCACCCTGCAGTCCCAGCTTGGTTACGATGGAGACACAGCAGCAGAGGTTCATCAGGCTGCACTGACAGCCTGATTTCCAGCCAGAGCTATGGGCTTTGGCTCCCCTCTCGCAAGCATCTGGGCATATGTGCTGGCACGCCACGCATCACGTGCGTCCCACACTGATAGCATTGCCCTGCTGAGAGCACGAGGTGCAGGCACCTTTCAAGCCAGACAAAAAAGCAGTGTTTGCCTTTTAACCAGAAGGGGAAAGAGAAGGACCCTTTGAAATAGAGAAAGCATGGAAATGACTACAAAACGCCCAAGTTTTTTAAGATGCTGCATGTTGCAGCTGACCCTGTAACCATACTGTGCCGTCAATGACTTACTGTCTGCCTGCATTTACCTAAGCAGGCTGCCTGCCAGTCACTCCAAAGCTAATGCTCTGAATATCAGTAAATGAATATGGAGCCACCTGCTTAAATACCCAATAGGAGAAAGTAGAATGGATTGTTCTGTGCTTACGTGACTAATTGGATTAGAGAGAAATAATTTAATGATTTGGAAGTAATGAGTTACTGGATGGCTGATTCCAGCAGAAAGTCCGATGGTGGCATTATGCCAATGAGAGCACGCTCTGCAAGCGAGATCTCACTTGAAGTTTGACAGGGAACCAGGGATAGGTCCTGGGCATGAGAGAAAGCTCCAGGGTTCATTCTGATCTCATTTCATGCCTTCATAGCTCCACAGCCCTGATTTACACTGATATCACTGAGACTCTGATCAGGCCTTGGAAATTTAATTGTATATACAGCCTTTCCTAAAGCTGTGGAGCACTTCTGTGGACTGTGCCTGTTCCACCAATGAAGACGGATGAGATATCTGGGCACTGATAGCATCTTTTGGCTGCCTTGATTGCTTCTTTGTGTAAATCGTATTCTGAGGTTTTTTTGAACCAGAGTCCTAAGTTTGATGTGTTATGCTGAGGTGTGGGGGCTTTTTGGGGATGTCCAGTCCATGCTTCTGAGAGATGGGCTTGGATGCCTCATGTGGTTCTTTCTCTCCTACGCTGCAGGTGCCTTCCTACTGCTCCTACTTCCTACAGCGAGCACAAGGGTTTCTTGGCATGCAGGGTTCTCCCTGTCTGCAAACCCACTCATTTCTTTGTATTTCTGCATCTGCTGCTCAAGTGTCTTGAGGTACTTTAAAAATACGAATTTCTAATGTGAAATCCAAGCCGGTGGATCTCCCTTTTTACACAGCAAGAGGTACCTCAGCTCGCTGAGATGAAATGTGTGGCTGAGGTTGCACACCAAAACCAGGAATGAGGGAATGACGCCGCTGGCTTTAACTGCAGCTCCTGTACGGGAGGTCACAGAGAACCAGGGAGGAAACCAGGATCCTGAGTCCGGGATCTTGCCTGAATCAGCAAATGCAGACACACTCTGAGCCCCTTGTGCTCCTAGGCATGGTTTCGTCCTTGTCACAACAAAAGATTTGCTGTTATCCACCAAATAAGGGAAAATAACAAACAATTCTCTCCAGTGATATTATTAACGATGTTCTTTGAGTTTTGCCAAACACAGGGATTAATAAGACAACTAAAGAAAATAAGCCTGATGAAGATCTTGAAATGTCATTTCATTCTTCTGTCAGAGGAGGGCTTATCTGTAACTACCTGTTTCTGAGAGATCTTTGTCTATGCTGCCCTCCAAAATCCTTGGTGATGGGGCTTCCACAGCCACCCCAGGCAATCCTCCATGCCCAGAAATCCTCACCATTAGATACTTTTCCTAAACTTTAACTTCCAGCCTCCTCTCGCAGTTTACACCTATTACATCTTGTCCTATCTGCCCTGCACACAGGGCACATATTCCACCCTTTCTCTTTCTGGTAGCCCTTTGTCCATTGGAAATTGTTTCTGTGTCTTCCCTCAACCTTCTCATTTTTAGACATCTCAGCCCATGGTCCTTCTTGTTCTCTTCTGTGCTCTTTCCCATCAGCTCGTATCTTTGCTGAATTGCAGAACTACCTTTTTTTGCAGCAGTATAACATTACTGCCACATGTTCAGTTTGCAAACTATTACCGTCTCATGTGTTTTGTAGAACCACCCAGATGTTCTTCTTCCTTTATCTATATGATTATTCTTACCCTATGTGCCAAACTTTGCATTAATCTTTACCAGACAGCATTACATTTCTTTGGGATATTTTTCCAACTGGTCAAGGTCATTTTGACCTTAAGCCTCAGCTCAACATGCTTGCAGCTTCTTCCAGGTATCATTGCATGTGCAGCAGGTATATTGCCTTCTCTTCTCTTCTCTTCTCTTCTCTTCTCTTCTCTTCTCTTCTCTTCTCTTCTCTTCTCTTCTCTTCTCTTCTCTTCTCTTCTCTTCCCTTCCCTTCCCTTCCCTTCCCTTCCCTTCCCTTCCCTTCCCTTCCCTTCCCTTCCCTTCCCTTCCTTTCTATGCTCTGCTCTTCTATGCTCTGCTCTGCTCTTCTCTTCCCCAGCTATTAAGAACAACAGTGAACAGTGCTGAGCTGCACTGCGTGCAGTGCCAGTAATACCAGTCTGGCAGTGACCCCTGAATCTCTCTCTCCAATGTGGTTTTCCAATGAATTTTGCACTTTCCAGTATTTATCCTTAGACCTTATTTCCAGAGCTGACTTAGGAAAATGCCATATGAGGCAATACAAAAGCCTTCCTAAGTTCAAGATAAATGACTTTTTACTGCTCCTCCTTATCTCTTTACTCTCTCTTGCTCTGTCAAAGAGGAAATTAGATCAGTTTGGTATGATCTAAGTGAATTTGTGGCAGCTGTGAGTCACGGTACATCTCAGGACTATCCTTCCTTATCAGACTAGTAGTTACACAACCACAAAGGTTAATATCTTCAAACTTAATTTCAGTAATACTAGACACTGTTTTTTACCCAGAAAATTGGTAAATCTCACAGAATGCTAGAGATTCCTCCATGTTCAGAGTAGCCTTCTACAAGTCCTTGGACCCCAGACATCCTGAGTTGTGATCTTGGTCTCTACAATCAAAGCTGTCTTTCAAATGTATTGTAGATTGGAAGTTAGTAGTTGATAATTTACCAGTCACGCAATCAGTGCTAATTGCTATGCTTCCCTTGTGGAACAAAAAGACTGGAAAAAAAATGGACAAAAAGACTTCTTTAGGAGAACAGTAGCTAATTCACAGATTTCTGTTATTAGCATTTTCCTTATTTGGAAATGTAAATGTTCCAAAAACACGTTCTTATCAGCAGAGTATGAACAAGAAATTGTGAACTCCTTTAATTCCTTGTGTGTCCTTAACTGGGATATATGTTAATATGGATATAAACAGCTCAAAAATTTTTCACAAGTTAATAAAATTCATCTGACTACGTAGGATGGACTTTTTTTTGTTTCATTCATGGAGAAGCTGTACTATCTCGCATTTTTTTATATCTCATGGGATCTATTTATACATGTATTCAGGCAGGTAAAATATTTCCCAAAAACTTCTGGTGGCCATTTAAGACCAGTAAGCAGAAGATGTTCATTTGAGTCAGCAGTCTTCTTAAAAGAAGCTATGGAGAGTTTTTGCAATACCGGCAAAGAATTTCTGCCAAGACTTTACATAAAATGAACATAAAAGACCTTGAAAGTTGGGTGTTTCTTCACCTTTTCCTTCACACTTCAAAGGAGTTGTAATGGCAGAAAGCTTGGTATTGGGAACAGAGGTGGTGATCCTTGGTTTCCATTTCCAGAGATTCAATGTCAAAATGCTGCCTGAAAACATTTGGGTTTGTTTGGTTTTTTTTTCCATCAAATGCAAAAGTTGTGGTTTAATGTAATGAAAAATGATGTCTTTGTTCACTCATTTTGAGTGCTCTTCCTGCATGATGGAAGCTTCACCGCAAGTATTGGTA
The DNA here is from genome assembly GCF_000699105.1 of Pygoscelis adeliae. Classification (NCBI taxonomy): domain Eukaryota; kingdom Metazoa; phylum Chordata; class Aves; order Sphenisciformes; family Spheniscidae; genus Pygoscelis; species Pygoscelis adeliae. The sequence goes on from NW_008824591.1 coordinate 974,439, forward strand.
AAGCTAAAACACCATCCACATCAAACCAGGTGTGTTTTTTGGCAGCTCTGGTTTCTTCTCGTAGGGTAGCCTCGCCCATGGACATGTTGAACTATTGTTCAGAACTGGATTTACATCCATCACAGGTTGTTTACAGACTGAACAGCAGTGATGACAGCCTTGAAATTTCCATACGTTCCCATTATCATTAATCATCTCCCGATAATCTGAAACAATTGAGTTGACAAGTCATTGGGAAATGTTCTTTGCCAGCTAATCATAGGGCTAAGATGCTGCCCTGGTAGTTGCGAAGTTCTCTTTCCTTTCCTAGACGCTTGCAGGAAAATGCAGGTGTATTTAGCTTTGGGGGCTGAGGGAAGGCTTGGGAGCATCTTCATCCAGTGTATCAATAACACCCCACCCAGCTACCTGCCTGATAGTTTCAAGACACAAATCTCATATTTAAGATCTCGTAGTCTTTAAAGTACCTGAAAATATGAGAGTTCAGTCACCTTGGGAAGCCAGCCCTTAATTCACAGCATCCATGCCTGGCTGGGCACTTCAGGTGGGGACTTTCTGGCCCTGAGGACAGCGAGTTATCAGTCGAGCATCCGTGTGTGCGCAGCTTCTTCCTTGTAACTGGAAGAAAATCAAACCTTATTGTCTTTAAAAAATAACATAGGGATCAGCTTTCTGGACTGTCATTTTCCTAAGAATGAGAACAGCTGAATTTTGAAACTTTCTTGCATCCTCAGCATTGCCATATTAAATTCAGTTATCTTCACTCATGGTTTAAAAATATCTCTAAGGAACTGCAGGAAAACTGCAGAGGAGTTAGGGAGCCAAGTTCTCTTAGAGGTACTTTCTCCCAAGTGACAAGACCGCCTCGTGTCTGGCTCATTCCTGAGTCAATCCTTCCCATAACCACCACTCTGGATGGTTTTCAGAGCTAAATAGAAGATAACAATGTCAGCAGATAAATTAAGAGGTGCAGTGAGGGAGAAATTTTTAGGAGATTTAGAAAGGCAAAACGGTGAGTCAGATGGAAAGTCACAGAGAAGCTGACCCATGAAGCAAAGGTTGTGTATGAGAAAGATCCCAAAACAGCATCAACAGGAGAGCAAAGGTGTTGAAGCAACAGAGACATGAGGAAAAGGAAGGGGAACAGGATGGGACGAAGTCCTGCATCTTTGCAGCGGCAAGCCCAGCAAGGTGGACATTTCTGATGAAAAGGAAAGCAATGAACACACTGTTAACGCATGCAACCTGTGAGTTACAGCCCAGGTTCAAATGGCAGGTGCTTCCAAGTGACCACCCAACTTAGGTGATCTGCTTTCTTTTTTTTCACTCTGTTACCACCTGCTGATGATGGGCCTGGATCTGAGGAAAATTTCCCACATCATCCAAAATCCCAAAGAAAGGAAACAGAGTCGTGTTGGTTGGTTGCACTGATGAGACACACCACCAAGAGTAGTCCAAGAAGACCTGATGTTTGACTGGGGATCTGGACCTCCTGAGAAGCTTCACTGGCCCCAAACATAGGCTAAAGTAGGAAATGAAAGGCACGGAGCTGGCAAAATCAGAAAAGCAAACTTTACCTGTGTCATGCCATCTCTCTGATGAGTTGTACAGTGTTTATGGATTTATTGTTCTTCCCCTTCCCTGTCATTCACACTCTGTGGGCTGGACAGCCACCTCATAAGACTACGCTGTTGCAAGCAACATAATAAATAAATAAATACAAAACAGTAATTCATATTAACATGGACAGTTACTGTTCTAATTTTATCCCTGTGTCCCTAGGCCAGCAAGGGGACAGGAGATCTTGTTTTTCTATGTACTAACCAGACCAGGTTGTAAAGTTTTGGTGTCCCAAAACAAAGAGGCAATGTAGCAACTGGGCAGAGTGATTGAAAAATTTGCTTAATTTGTTCATTTTACATGAGAGACTTATTTAGCAGCTTTGCAAATTTCAATCAAAACAGCTTCTAGCAAATACAGATCAGGAATAGACCTCAAGCAGTCACCAGTTCAGCTCTTTGTCTGGGGAAGGTAAACAGAAAAAATTACATCATTCTCTCTTTTAGAAGGTACATCATTCATCCTGTTGGACGAAGCTCTGTTGCAAATCCAGGGACATAAAAAATCAGAGTTTCCCTTGCTGCAATCCCCATTATATTCACAAGTGAGTAAGTGCTAGTCCACCAGAGCTATTCTGCTTTATACAAGTACAAACTCTGGCTTCACATAAGGAAAGCCCTTCTTATCCTGCCAGCTTGTTGGTTCGGGTCCAGGTCTCGGGGAACAAGCCTGGCACCTTCACTTAGTCCTCGTGAAAAAACAGTGCATTGCTCTGCTCCTGCAACAGCCGCGCACACAGGTACGTGGAGCTTGCCTCCAAAAACACAGGGAACATGCTTGTGCAGAGCTCTGTTCCTGAAGTGTGTGTCCAAAGCCTTTCCAAGAGGACTGCCAAAGCACATTTCTTTTCCCAAGTTAGAGGCTGAGCATGCAGCAATGCATCTCGGATAAATGTGTCAGCATCACCCCAGCCAGGGGATTGCCCTCCTGGGACTGAGCACAGCAGAGCAAGCAAATTACTTTTCATTAATTCTTGTATTAGGAAGTTGCACCATGATGTGCATGAGGCCACAGAGGAGATCCAACATGCACAGAGCTCCTGACTGCTTTCTTCCCTGGAAATGACAGCGGCTGAGGAAAAGCAAACGGGAAGTCCTCCCACCCCTCTACACCCGACGGAAGAGGAACTTGAGTCTTAAGGTAACAAGAAGGGTCTTTTGAAGTCATAGCAAGTTTCTATTTGCAATCTGGGAAATGGCATTCCCAAAAGATAAAGCAGTTCCCAAAAGATAAAACAGGAAGACACTGAGATCTGGAAGCATCCTCCACTAACCCCTTTAGGCTCCTTCCTCTGTGCTCACCAGTGCCTGGGCCCAAGGACACATGCTTTCATTAGATGTCTTTCACTGTTGTTCCCCTGCCCTTGTTCCTCTCCATTGCTTTTCTTTTGGATTGGTTTGCTTGTTTTTTCTGCAAATGGGATGTACGGGACGTTATGCAGAAGTTTATTACTTCTTAAATTGGCCTGTCCTGCCTGGCTCACTCTAAACATATCACATGGGAGTTGAGTGGTGTTTGGCCTGTCAGTGACTCTCAGGTTTATCCCAGGATTGTCCCATGCCTATGTCATGTTCAGCCCATACATTCCTGGCACATACTAGTGTAGCAGAGCTTTACTTCATCTCCTATCACCTTATCAGCCACGGTGTTCTGCAAATCATACAGATTAATAGTCTCATGGAAATGAGATGGTTCCTATTGCACAAAGAGACAAACACAGTGTACACATACAACAGGGCATGGACTTAACACCCCTTGGGCAGCTCTGAGGACTCTGATGCTCCTCACGTGGCCAAAGGCACATCAGTCTCCCCAGCATCAGGACAGGGCTGAGGACTCTGCAACACTCTCAGATCCAGGTCTTCCAAGCAACTTCTCGGCAACTTCTCCAGAACAACTCATAATTTCCTTCCAGGAAAAGATTTCTGGGACAACCCAGCAGCTGCGTTTGTCCAAGGAGGGGTAGAGTTCAATTACATACTTTGCTTTTTTTCTATGATTGCTGCAAACTTTGTTTACGATTGAGATTACTTGGAATTAGTAGTCCTAGAAAAACAATGGCTCAGATTGACCACCTTCTTCCAGGGCCTCTAATCTTTTGCTTTCTGCCTGGTATCTTTTGGCTTGAGTTTCATTGTGAAGTTTCAATATAAGCAGCTTCCAAAGCATAGGAAACAAGTTGCCATCCAAAAAAGCGCAGCTATAACTACAGACAGGCATCCAGTAAATAACACTGCGAAGGCAGCACCTTGCATTCCCGGGGCCAAAAGCAACCCTGGAGTAAAGGCCACTGAGTCAAATAAAGCCCTGCTGTTTCCACTGAGGGTGGCTTTGGCCCTGTATCGCAGCAGATGACAGAGATTATTCTGATGCACAGCGTCACGCGGGCACAACAGATTCACATTACAGGGGTCAAGCTAATACCAGTGCAGTTTTGGTTGGAGTCAACTCTCTGCTGCTCCTGACTTTATACTGAATGTGAAATTCAAATAGACTTTGTTGGTCTGCAGGCAGGGTCCCAGCAGCCCCTGGGAATGGGCTCTCCAATAATTTAGAGGTTTAGCCTCCTCCTGCCCACCAGTGAAGCTCTGGGCTTTCTGACACCCTGCTTCTGATGGGGAATTTGTGGCAAGGTTTAGCAGCTTGCAGTGACCCTGGAAATAAGTTGTTTGGAGTTAAACCTGGAGCCACCCAGCCTCCCTGTGCCTTGAGCAAGACCTTCCTGTCCCAGAGAGGATCCAAATGAAAAGCCGTCACTCTGCTGAGCTTCAGCTGGGGGATCTCCCCAGTTTTCCCCCATGTTTTTCTCCTGCAAGGTTGGGATTTGTTCCTGCCGTGTGGAGAGCAGATTTCCATGCTTGAGCTCTTCTCATCCCCCCTAGCCACACCAGTACCAGTGTATGGACCCATGGGACAGGGAAACCCCCAGATCCCACCATCTCTGCACTTCCCCCATCTAATACCCTGCCAAGGATGTTCTGTGCATGCAGAGAGCCATTGACACAGCCCCCTGCTCCCTGCCAAGAGATCCCCAGGCCTTTGACCATCAGATGGGCTGTATGATGGAGCTGATGGAGCTGAAAGGGCAGTTCACGCTGCTGAGACATGGGGGCACCCTCTCTGTAGCAGTGTCACGGAGAAAGCACAACTGCAAATATCATCCGGATCAAATTGCACCAGTGGAGGCAGCCCCTTCCTCCCCTGTGGGACGTGGGGGATCTGGAGGCACCGTCATAGCAAGGACCGTGGTGTCACGTGTCACCCAAAACACTCCAAGAGCAGCCCCCAGTTTCACAGCAGGGAAGTGCCTGTGCTGGCCTCCATTCCCCCTGCCCAGGGTGATTCAGCCCTGCCCACCGCTGCGTCCCAGACATCTTTCCAGGAACTGCTCACCACCTTCATCCTCGGAGGGTTTTGTGGTCTCAGCTCAGAGAGAAACATGCAGCTACCCAGGCTCCATAACACCATAGCATTAAGACAAAAAATAATAAGACACCCTAGCAAAACTGCCTTTTCCAAGGCTGCCGAAGGGCTCCTGCACCTCTAGTGCTGGGAGGCAGCATCAGAGACACAGGCGAGGAAAGCGTGAGCTTCTCTCATGCACCTTGATTCATATTTAAAGCCTTCCCCTCCCTCCACAATGGGTGCGATGCTTCTGTGCATCTCAGAGAAAAAAAGCTCTCCATCACATTGAAATGCGAAGCTTCCTCATTAGAATTTAATTTTCACCGATATAGAGGAAATTATCATGTCAGTGCAGAGAAAAGAAACAATGATTCATGAGAGAAGCTTTCTGATAAATTGTACCAAGTACTTTTATCACCATAGGCTTAAATGAAGATTTGGCTCACGGAGGTTGGTTCATGGCTTTATAACGACCCTCCATGGAACGGACAGATGGCCCCAGTGACAGTGTGAGCCCTTCCTATTTTGTTCCAAGTAGCTGTAGCAGTTGTCATGGCAACCCCCATTGCAACAAAACCCACAAACGTCTTTTCAATTAATTCCTGAAAAATCTAAGAAGTGGGACACATTTCTCACAAGAGACAGTGACACCTGCATTGGTATTTTCATGGTGGTTATTGTTCTCCTGCCAGACGCTCCACATGCAGTGGGTGGAAGCTATCCCTAGTTCAAACGCCTCAGAAATGGGAAATTTGTCAGCTGGGAGTGATGTTAACCCTCTTCCAGCCCTCCCAGTAAAGCTGTTGAGGAAGCTGTCGGAGACACCCGTTACGCAGTGCACAAGCACCCCGAAGTGGAAAGTCTCCATCCCCATCACTTCTCCATAAGGGATGGAGGCAGCACTTTCTTAGCAGAGGTGCCAAGACTCAGTGAGACTAAACACCAAATCAAGAAGGTATTTAGGTGCCTCGTTCCCATCTGAAAGCACTGGAGTTGCACAGTAAAACACCCTTTGGCTATAAGTGGCGCAGAGCCAGAAGGAAGGCCACCTCCGCAGGCAGCCTGAACTAGGGCTGGAGCCTTGATTCATTCCCCCAGCTGTGGGAAACCATCTCCCCTAAGCTGCCTTGGGCTTTTCTGTCTTTCCCGCCTTGCTTTCTGCAGTACCATGTCCAGGCCTGATCTTTTTGCTCAATGCACCTGCATATTTTTTTTTTACTTCTAGTCACTTCCTTCTCTTTTTCAAATCATCTGCCATCACTGAACATCTGAGTCCTCATTTGGAAAGACAGATGTTTAGTAATTGCTCCATGTCTCCCCAAAGTGTTCCTCCCCTCGCATTGCTCGTTGCCACATCTTTCTGGAGAAGGGATTTTTCTTGTTCTCTCTGAGCCTGCCTCGCAGAGAGATCACGAATTAAAGAGACATCACTTTGATGTCTCTAGTGCTTTGGGCTAAGTTTCCCCATTCCCCCATTGCTTGTTGCATTGGGAAAAGATTGTCTTGTTCAAGGCATGGGGATATGGAGATCTCAGTAAGAAACATAGGATTCCTTGAAGAAAAAATGCAATTACCAGCGAAAGACCTCTCCCCAGGGTGAATCAGAGCACTTTGATGCTCATTGCTGTCCACACCGGGCAGCTTCCCAGCTTCTGGCTCTGGATGCTTGGCTGCCCATATCCTGACTGCATGCCGGGACGGGACCGAGGCATGTCCCCCTCACTCCGCACCCGCATCTCCATGGGCCAGGAGGAGCTGCAGCTCACCTTGATCTCCAGCAGGCCTCAGGCAGCCTGGGTTATCCGGGCCTGGGAAAGGGATGGTGCAGGTAGCCCGGAGATGCTCCATCCTGCCACCAAGAAGCAGGCTTAGTGCCATCATTCCTGAAGAAGGACTCACAGCCCTGGGGCCATGGCAGCAGAAGGACAGCTAAAAGCCTGGCAGAAGTTCAGCATTGCTTATGCTAAACTACCCCAGCACCATGAGCAACCACCCAAAACACTGCTCAGGGAGGCTATGGACATGAGGGTGGTTTTGTGGGAAAGATTGATGGGCTTGAAGCTCAGCCTCAAATGAAACTAAGTGAATGGAGAAAGGCTGGAGGAGGCAGGAGAGCCTCGCTGGTGGTGGCACAGGGTGAGGGTGGCACAGCCTTTAACCAGTGCTTTGCAGCTGAAGGGTTTTTGCTTTCAGAGATAGTCCAGGCTCACTGGCTCAAAGCCCTACCTGCTGCCACCTTCCAGCCGTCATTTCAAAGTGCTTTCCTCTATTATTCACTTTTCTTAATAACAATATATTAAAAAAATCCCGTACAGAAAAAATTGCTTGCCCTGTTCAGGCCTATTCGTTCCCAACGGTTTTGTCCCAGAATAAACACAGACATGTTTTGAAGCTTGTTGTGAAAGGAGATTAACTCTAAAATCTGCTTCCTGGCTTTGAAGGCTGCAGACCAGCATGGCTTTTATTATTAACTAGTCATTAGACTGAGTGACATATAGAAGGAAAAATTGCTTGGCGTGTTTGAGGGTTGAAGGATGTTAATTAAGAAGTAAAATGTTTGTTTTTTCTTGCTCTGAACAAAGCAATCCGAAGGCTTGTGTTGTGCCGGCGTTTTCCTCCCAAGAGGCAGGTCTGAGCTCACACTCCCAGGGGTTTGGGAATGTGAGTGTCTGCAGCAGGTCCGCTCCCACCACTGCGGTCACGTCCCTGGGGTGAGCTGCTGTCCCCCATGAGGTGATATGAATCAGGGAGGAACGCCACGGGAGCAGCCAGCGCTTGTGGCTGGGGGGGGC
>NW_008824591.1:982301-993299 GCF_000699105.1 Pygoscelis adeliae
ATGAATCAGGAGGGAACCCCACGGGAGCAGCCAGCGCTGGTGGCTGGGTGAGCTCAGAGCCGCGCGGGCAATCATGCATGGGCAGTACTCGAGCATAGGGCGCTCCTCTCCCTGGAGAAGTCTGAGCAGCTCCAGACGGGTGTTGGGTGGGACCCACCTCGCCCAGCATCGATGGCCAAGGTTCTGCTGGAGTCAGAGAAAGAAAGGCAGCACTGAGGACTGGCTGCAAACACATGAAGTGGTTTCCATTTCTCTGCTGTCTGCCCTGCCGTGCTGTGCCCTTTCTTTAACGCTTGCACCTGGTTTTTCCGGGCATATTCATCGCCTACAATCCACCTGGCTGATCTGATTTCTAGAGCCACAAAGAGCATCGCTGCTTTCACAAGGCTGCTCTGGGAGGACAGACAGCAGATCCCTGACTTTAGGGCAAAATTCTCAACTGCGCAAATCAACAGAATTATTTCAGGAATAAATTTAGTTCCTGTCCCCCAGTCCAGCTTTTGTTTGTGGGATGGGTAAAAGTGTCTGTTCTGGGATCCTGGAGGAGAAAGACTCTGCCATGAAGTGGACAGGGAGAAGATCAGGCTAGGGAGCTCGGAAGACCAGGAAGAGACCCAAGGCAGGTGTGACATGACGATGAACACAAGTGGTGCAATGGCAGCATATGATGCAGAGCTGCGTCCTGCAGTGTGACTCACTCCCACCTCTGTGCCCATCACCTTGGGGGACTTTGGGCACCGAGCTCAGCACATGAGTTCCCCTCCCTGGGCTATTCCCCTAGCTGTGTTGCTTGCTGAAGACTTTGCAGCTTCACGACCAGACATTGCTATATTGCCTATCATTAGTTATTTGCTTGCTCCCTACTCTGCCATCGTGCTGCCTCTCCTGGCATGCTTGGCTTTTCTTTTTGCAGCTCTCCAGGTTCAAGGTTTGATGTCAACAGCTGTCAGAAAAGGAAAATACAGAAGAGAGGATTGGCCTTGTGGGAGCACAGCCGCAGCAGCCGAGCCATGGAGAAGATGGAGAGCAATCAAGCAGCAGCATTGTCTCTGCGGCGGGCTCAGCTACATGCCAGCCCCGTGGCACGGAGGGTTTCCGAGGGCGCTGCAAAGCACTGAGGCTGTTTGTTTGCAGGAAATAATGATCGGAGGTATGGCTGCCCTGCCAAGTACAAAAAGATCCTGACAAGGCTAGGTCATATAATGCAGCCCGCTCCCTCGGGCGCCGCGCCAGCGGGGTAAGGAGAGATGCGGTGACCTTTCGGCAGTGACACATCGGGAGAGCTATGTGACTAAATTCAGCTCTGCCACGCTCCTGCCCGCCGACGTTACATATGAGAAAAGCCGTGGTTGGCGCTTGCAGATTTCTTGGAAAATACGTCCTACAAGAAGGGACAGGAACATCACATTGCGGCCCGCTGGGTAGGCTGTCCCCGTGTGTCACCTGTGCGGGAAGATGTGCCGCTCAGGGAGATAACCACAGTTTGGGAGACAGAGCGATTCAGCTTAGCATCTCACTGCTCCTTGCGGGCCACCTCGTGATCCAGGCACTGGAGAAAATCCCTGTGCAATGTAGTCAGTGTGGCCATGCTAGTGGAACTGGGGGGTTGTTTTGGTGTGGGTGGTCCTCTTCCATGCTTCACGATGCAGAAGGAGGTGAGGGTGATGCCTCAGATCTGTCCTTCTCAATGTGTCCTTCCTCTCCCATCCTTGCAGCCCTGCTGTCACTGGTCTCCATCCCTGTGACACCTACCGGTGCCTGGGCTGGGCAGTGGGGCAAGGAGGAAAAACCCAACAGGGCCAAACAGGGCAAAATGGAGCAGGCGGGACCAGCACAGTGGTTCAGGGTATGGAACAAGAGTAGCATCATGGATATCACTGCAGCACATGGATCATCATTTTGGTACACAGAGATGGTATAGGTATGGCACCAGCAGCGTACTTCGATAGTACAGGTATGACCCATGGCTCTGATATAGCACCCTTCTGCAATGCAATGACCTCGGAGCCCCTATGCTGCTTTATGAGCACAGTGTGCTGACCTGATTGCTGGGGTGTTTATTGTATATCCAAGTTGGGAAACAAAGAGGGAGGGAGGAAAAATGATAAGGTGTCCTGCAGCAAAGCTTGGCGGTTACTGCAGGACAACGGGAAATCCTTTGGCCTGCAGGCACCCCACTTGGAGCCTACCAGATGGGCTGCAGAGCCAAAAAGCTCACGGCCCAGGAGATCAAAGTGCTCTAGCTGGGTGAGAAGTGGCTGTTTCTCTCTTGAAGGGGAATGTGAGGGGGAAAAAAGCAGCAACTTCAGGGCAGTTGCTGCCGTGAAGCTGTTCCAGTTGGCACACCCAGAAACCCACTCGTGTGCCTGAAGAAATTAGACCTTCATGAGGATGGTGAGCTCCCAGGTAAGATAGACTTCAATATCCATGGTTTGCTGCTTGCTTTTGTAGTGAGCCTTAGTCTTACTGTTAAGATTCAGCCACAGTTTGGGGTAAGAAGCTGTCAGTCTACTCTGTTCTCCACTAAGGAGACTCAAGGAAAGATCAAACCTTGCGGGACCCTTTAAGAAAGTGATGTTGATTTCCAGGATCCTCTGGATCTATCAGGGCTCTAGAAACCCCAGTGTCCCAAATACTGCACAAAAATGTAGCAACCTGCCCTGGTAAAGCTCTGCCGAGTCAGACAAAGCAGACACACAGGAATGGAGGTGAAATGTCTTCACAACACCACTCAAGTTCATGCCAGAGGCAGACCTGCGCTATGTTCTCCCAAACCCCACGTCCCTCAGGGTCCACTTTTGTGCAGAGAAGTCATGGCTTAACGTCTGGGGAAAAAGATATAGCATTTCCCCTACCTACTCCTCTTCTGAATCCACTGGGAGAAGTAAATGAAGAATATCTGCTTCCTGAGTCATGTCTGTCTCTGAATTTTGAACTTCTATTCATCTCAGCTTGGGGCTGCATTAATATAGCACGTTTCTTTTACAGCACCCTAAACATGTGGGTGATGGGCCAGGCTCTGCCCTGGACAACGATCACCCATCCAGCAGGGCAGTGCAGGCACGTGGTCTGGCTGCTCACAAGCCACATCGGGGACTTGCACTGGCAAAATGAAATGCCAGCAGTGATTTTCAAAACAAACTTCTTGGATGATACTTTCCAGCTTGTAAAACTCTTCTGATGATGTGACAGCTCAGACTCTACATCTGCGCTGCTGCCCTACAGTTTGTGGATGATGATTAGTACTTATATAGGGTTTATAGGCCAAATATTTTGCTGTCTCCATTCACAACAAGTTTTTGGGTGCCAATATTTAAGGTATTTCACTTGCACTACCTCGGCAACCCTCACAATGTCTGATAAGGAGGCAGGAGAGAAGGTTTTGGTATTTCTTGTGTGCGCTGACCACAGGGACTATCCTCAATCCCACAATCGAGATCAGGTGCAAAGAAGTTAGTGGGAAAAGCAGTGCTTCGAGGAAGCTGGAAACAGCCCAAAAACTCAACACCCGAACAACCTGTGGAGGCAAAGTGCCTCCACGAGCACAGCATCTCCACAAGCCCAGCCTCTGCCACCCTGCTAGCCTGCTCTCTGCACAGGGAGGACAGAGCGGCCGTTGTCACTGCATTGTCACTGTCTCACACTGGATTGCTGCTCACTGAGCCCACAATGTCTGAGCATCCAGGGCATGTCCTTCCCCAAAACTTCAGTGGAGCAAGGGAGTGGGAAAACCAGCTGGGAACTCTGTGAGATAAGGAAAGAAAACTGTTCCCAGTGCTGCTGGTGGGTCTTTATAGATGCTATAAGTCTTCTCTTAAAAAATTAAGCTTCAAATTGAAGCCATTCGCAACACAAAGAGCAGAAATAGCCTTCACTTAAGACAAACAGGAGGAAATAAAAAATAAACTAGTGTTAAGATGGACCTAGTCCTTTTCTGGAGGGAACTGTACACCACCTCTCCCCCTGAGAATACGGAACGGGACGTGACAATCAAAGAGGACCATTTTCAGGCCGGTGAGATACTTTCCCAGGCTGCAGCACATGCTTTCCCAGAGTTTTAACCCTGTGCACTCCTGTCTTTTTTCTTTTTAACTCATCTAAAAATCCCTTGGTGAACTGTAGCTTCATCAGAGTTATTACACTCCTTAATGAGAAAAAACTTATAAAATAAAACCAAGACATAATATTTACTGACCCAACAAAACAAATTGCTCACACCATGCTGGAAAATTTTTGCAAGCATGGTCAGGTCCTGACCCATGGAATGCAGATTTTGCAGTGGACACCTGTTTTCCCTTTCAGCTGAGACTATTGAGCAATTGATAGCAGTTTCTGCAGTCCTTACAACTGCATTCATGGTTACTGGTGTCACTCGCCAGGTACTGCACGACTCTAAATGTATTAAGGTGCTCAAATATGTAGGAATTTTAAATCATTTTAATAAGTAAAAAAAAAAATGGCTAAGGGAGGAGAGGTAAAGGTCAGGGCGTGATCCTGGAGCTAATCTCAGAGAGGCAGCTGTACCCGGAGCAGGCTGGGCATGGATTAGCCGGCAGTGGAAACTCTGAGCCTACTGCCTGATTTATCCAGGAGGAATTTGCTGCAGTTGGGGTAGGACTGCGTTGCCTTTTCTAACTGCACCACGTACTAGTAGCTTTGATGCTCAAATCAGCTTGCAGAAATATAGAAAAAGATCAGCCAGGAAGAGACCTTGAGGAGTTTTCTGGTGTAGCTTTCTCCTGATACCTGTTTTTCCAGCCTGCTTGCTGTTCATGTTTGTCCTAAAGTGGGTCTGAATCTTCTTCTGGCTGCAGTTCGAGCTCATAACTGTGCTCTTCACTGTGGGCTGCAGGTTGCTCCTCCCTCCCTTCAGCAGACACTTGATGTGTTTGAAGACTGCTGGGCATCCCATCTGCGTGGGGGCATCAGCAGCTCCAGCCCCCCACTCCCTCCCTGTTCTCTACACTTCTGTTTTTCTCTCGTTGTTCACATCCTCTCTCTCTTTGGATTATTTTTCTCTTGAATCACATTGCCACTTGTGTTCAGCTTACAATCCACCAGCTCCCACTTTTCTTTTTTTCCTTTTCCTCTGCATTTGCTGCCCGAACAGTTCTTTCTATGCCTTATTGGTGCAACTGCATATCTATGGTGCCTGGCACTTGTCCCTACTGAATTGAGGTCTATTTTTTCAGACCTTTTCTCCAACTTGTCAAAATAATTTTGAATTCAAATCCTGTGCTCCAACATGTTTGTGGTTTCTCCCAGCGGGTGTCATCCCCAGATTCAGTGAACAAACTCCTCTGTCATGCCAGTCACGCTAATCTGTTCATGCAAGCATGGCCCATAGCTGTAATATAATCACGCGCTTGAAAAGGACCATGTCTTGAGCACAGTATGGCAGCGTTCCTGTTCCCAGGCTGCAACTAGATGCTCAGAAAAACAGTACAGAATCGTAAATCTTTCGGTGATTTCTGAAGTCAATTCTCTTTGACCATACCACTGATGCTTGCAGCTCATTGTACATGTACATCTGTGGAAGCGGGGAGGGGGGGTTATTCGTAGGAATATGACTGTCCTTTGCAGAAAGCAAATACCTGCATAAGGATGCCAAAATGTCATGCCAAAAATGCCAGTATAGCTAATTTGGGGATGCTGGCCAAAAATCAGAAATAGTGTCATTGATTTCAGCAAACTGGTTACACATCTTGCCTGACACACACCTTGTGAATAATCATGGAAAAATTTTGCGGGTGACACAAGAACCAAGTTTTGTTTGCACTTGCCAAATAAACAAAGAGTGAAGAAAGTCACATGAACTCCTCTGTGTTTACAGTATGGAAACAGGAAAAAAGGGTTTCGGTTTTGTAATAAGCTGCACGTAGCAAATTATTTGCCTGACTAAAATTCATAGGAGTAAAAATGCGTGTGGAACCGTGATGGTCTAGAAGAATGGCCAAGCCCTTCATTCAACAGAGCAGTTATTGTAACTGCATTAAAGATCGCAGAAAGGAAATATACGGTGATAGCCATATAACTCATCTGAAGATCAGTCAGTCCTTTTATTGCCTTTTAAAGTCACTTTTTGGTCCTCCATTAAGTTCCCATTCAAAAAACCTCTGCAAGTTTTTCTGACACATCTTTTTAGACTTTCCAAGACCCAGCCTAGATTTTCATTTGCCTAGATTCATCCCAAGAAGTTTTACCACTGCAAACCATCCAAATTGTTGTTCCCCCTTCAAGGTAGTTAACATTTCTACCTGACAGACAGCATGTTGTCATTTAACTGAGTCCTTTTGTAAATCCTAAGCACATTTAGTCCTTTTAGCCTCCTTTGCAAAGCTGTGTCTCAAAAAATCCCTGGAGGAACTTGATCTAATTTATCAGCATCACTTTGATAATGAAGCGTCTATAAACAGATACACAACCTTCTCTGCAACCAGTGTGATCTGCGAAACAACATGAACATTGCAGCTCAGAGCTCTAGCTCAAATGCTGATATTACCTCTTGCCATTCAGACACTAATATAACTCCCCCTGGTCAAAGGTTCAGCATACCTACCCTCTTGGACTGACAGACGTTCCTGTATGCTTTCTATGCGGACAAGAATGGGATGCAAATAGTCTCATATGTGGCCACCTTCGTTTGCTGGCCCCAGAGGTGAGTATCCATTCGCTGCCACATCCAACAGGGACAGCCTGTCCCCTGGATCTGGATACAAGCTCCCATCAGGCTCCTCTGGCTCCATGAGGTGACACCTTGAGCCATATCTGTTTTGCAATGTATGTCCTGATACTGGAATGACACTGATATGGTTGGCATGACACCTGGTTCTCCATCCAGGGATGGCACGTTGAATGGACCCTTTTGTTTCTCCCTTAGCAGCCCCTAAATCACAGTAACGGACTGCACTGTGGGGTCCCATCACCGCAACGCATGTGTCTACCCAGGTTCCTAAATCTGATGGACGTATCCTCCTTGAAGGACCGTGGCACAAGTGTTTAAGTGATGGGGCTGGTCACAACCCCAACATTTTCCACCTGAAAGCCTCCCCCTTCCCACCAGGTGCTGTTGTGGTCTATTTTGGAGGGAGAAGGAAGAAGCCTGCCCTGGCCCTTGATTGCAGTATGCTGCATTGCTACCTGGTGCTGTTTCACTGCAATGATGTAATGCTGTAGCGAGCACATGTACTGACAGAGACATCTGCATCTGCATCACTCGAACACGTGCAGGGATAGCGGGGGGTGAACTGCCTTGTAAAGTGCTCATTGCTCAGACACCTTCACCTTGCCTATTTCTGCAGCCCCCATCCCTGGGGGACGGTGGATCTCACAGTCTGTCTGTAATGCACTGAAATCAGTAGGACTTGGGAGCCTGGAAACCGTTAAAAATGGGCCTTTTTGCAACTCCCCAAAGATGAAGCAGTGTCTCATGTTGGGTAAGCTGGTTAAACTCTCAGACCATGGTTTGGCTCAACCCTGCTAACAGCATTCACCCCGTTTGGCAGGGCTTCCTCAAAGGCCCTGCCACCGTCGTCCTCCCTCCCTCCCCAGTCTCTGACTGACCGGGGAGGAGTTGTGGGGCCTGGGCTTGGGCTGCAGGAGGAACTGCTTCTCCCAACCTCAGGGTGTCACCCCTTCTCTCCTGTCCCACCCCACCAGTGGGCTGAGGGAGGTCTGTTCCTCCTTCACTGTGGCTTTGGTGTCCATTCTCTGCCATTCCCTCTTCTCCCCTCTCAAGGTGAGGTCCCCACCATTCCTTCCTCTCCTTCTCTACCTTCATCTTCCTCAGTGTTTTGGAGTCTCTCCCTGTCTCAGACCCTCTCCACCCCATTCAGATATCGGCCTGACCCTTTGCAGCACACCTTGTCTCTTCCCATCCTTTTCATCACCTTCCCTCCCCTGTATGGCTGCTCCTCCGGGACAGCCGCCCCCCCCCCCGTTTTCTCCCTTTCCCCCCTCCCGCCTCCCCCCCGCATCCTGCCTCTCTCCTGCACAGCGCAGGGATGCTGCCATGGCAGGAGGGCTGGGAGGGAAGGACTCAAGGGTGGATCAACTTCAGCCACAGAGGCAGGGGACTAGCAGGCAGGCAGGCATTTCTGCAGCACCCTTCAAATCTCTCCTGCAAACAGGCAGTTGCTTTATGTCAAGAAAGACTGTGTGCCTGGTAGTGTCTGATCTGCATGAATACAGCCTACAAGAGAGATGTAGCTAGGAGTTTTGTTGCCACTCCAGTAAATAAAAAGCAGGCCCTTTTATCATTTTAAGTGGCTTGTTTTTCATCCAGAGGTATGTGGAATTCAAACAGGGCAATAAACTTCAGTCTCTCCTCTTCAACGGGCTTTGCCCTGTAAAAAGCAGCCAGACCTACCATGCCAAGACTCATGTGATGTGAGGGTCAGGCAGGGATCACTCTTCATTAGCAGCAGTAAAAAGCCAGTCCTGCCTCGCTCTTCCAGGCAGTTCCCAGCTCTGGTGTGGCCAAAGGGAGACCATTAACTGGGAAGGCACAGTCCTACCCCCGGGGCAGCAGCTTTCCACAAGACACGGAGGGGAAATTCCTCTTCGTGCATCCCTGAACGCCGCTTTGCACTCATTCTCCCGACACTTTGGTCACCCAAGTGCAACCCAGCCTTCAGGGGTGGGTTTAAGCTCATGCAGCAAAAATCCTGGAGCTGCTGGGACACAGACACACGGCCCTGTGTCCCCACCAGTCACCTCTGCTAGACGCGGTGAAACCCAACAGCAGGCCAGAAGGCATCACGGGGGTTGTTAATGACTCGGCTGCCACTGCTTGATTTGCTGGGGCTTGCTTGCTTTTTTAGGCAAGCGTTAGAGAAACTGTGGGCCAGATCCAGCTTGCTCTGCAAGGGGCGAGACGCCTTTTGCAGACATCAGTAAGACAAGGAGCCGTCCCACTCAGAAACCACTACGTGTGCAAGTGGCACAGCAGGGTTTTATAGACTCAGCTGCGGGAGTGCAGACTTTAGCCTGTCCCATCTCCTTCCCTGCATGATTTATTTTCAACAAAGCTTTGAACCAAAAGTCTGCTGCGATTTCAAGAGAAGAATCCATGAAAATAATTTAAAGCCGGAGGAGGACACTGTTAATTTGAGGTGTGCTTATTTATAGTTTGGTATCAACAATTATAAAACATGTGGACAGTCGCAGAATACAGAATGGCTTTTGCAAGCGGGTATTGGAAGCGATATCCCTCTGCCTCAGCACCATGACCGGTCCTGCTGCTTTCTCAGGCTGAGGAGGTTTGCATGCAGGTCCTCTGGGAATCAGTGCGGGATGGGAGCTCCAGCTCTCGGCTCCGAATCGCAGCGTGTCCATGCTGATGAAGCCACAGCTTTCAGCGGAAAACACAAAGATGACAACCTCCTTCCCTGTAACCCTCCAATGTTATCTGCTCTCTCTCTGTGTTTCCCTGCCCTCATCCCATGGCTTTTACTTCTTGGATCACATATTAACATTGCTGTAAAGCCAGGTTACTGCTTTAGCCTGTTGTAATTAACCAGCATGACTTTTTAATCTATTAATTTATAATTGAAAACTAATAATAGCATACACTGGGGTTTGTCTGGTATTTTGGATCAGACGTTTTAGCTAGCAGAGGGAAGAGATAGTAAAATAGGATCACCTCCTAATCCCATGCAGTTCACTGCCATCCCCGGCACCCCTGGGGATATCAGCAGTGCTGTGGGCACTGTGTGAAAAGTTACCTTTAAATTGCAGGATTGATCCCTCCAAAATCTCTAGCAGTCACGATGGTGAAGGGCAGCTTTGTCCACCAGGCAGGACACAGGTTTGGGACCCTTAATTAGAAAAAGTCTATTTACCCAGCTCCAAGTATTTTAACAAACTGTTTCTTCATTTAGCTTCCTAATATCAGAGGACAATTATATGTTGGCTGAGAGGGGAAGGAGAGCTACTTGGCGTGGGGAGGAGGGGATGAGTGTGCTGGAGAAGCTCTGGGAGAAGGAAAAACCACATCAAGGCTGTCTGCCTTCCCTATCCTAAATTATAGCACCCAGAGAGGAATATGCCAGGGGTTGGGTAAGAGCAATGCAGGAGGCCGCCTCGTGTTGGAATATTTTTCTTTGCCTTGGGTGAGTAAATAATAATCTGTTTTGGAAAATGTGTTTAGAGACACTGTCTAGCGCAGAGGCTGCAGGAGGAAAGCTAAGCGCATTTGCCAAGATGGACGCACGGACACAGTCATTGAGCTCAGCTTCAAGGAGGTCTGAGGTTGGGAGAGCTGCTGGGAATGGTGAGCTTGTGGGGATGGAGAGCCGGGGGCACCTCCAAGGGAGCCTCCAGCCGTGTGGTTCAGAGTGTAGCACCCAGGGATCTGCTGAGGGTCCTTCATCTGATGGGAACGGTGGCAGGCAGAGGTTTGCTGGAGCATTTTCAGTCTGCAGAGCAAATCTCAGGTGGACCTATCGCTCACCTCAGTCTCCATCCAGCAATGCTGCCATGTCCTTTGCACTTGCAGGAGCAAACCTGTGGCTGATGAAGACATGCCTGCACCCACCAGAAGAGGCGGTGGCATTGCTAGAAGAGAGATCCCACATGGGCACAATCGCACAGGGGCAGCTCTGAGTGAAGGGGAGGTGAAAGAGTGAGTTTAAGTGCTAAGGTTAGTGAGGCCAGCAAACGAGAGGAGGAACGACCTGAAACTGCATCTATGGCGGGTGTGGTTGTCAGCGTGTAGCAGAAACTGTGGTCAGGAAGACGAAATTAAGTAGGAAATGGAAGGAGGCACACATCAAGGAGCGCAGGGTAGGATTGCACTATTGATTTCGGACATCTCAAAGCTGGATGCCTACGTTGGAGCCAGCCCCTCTCAGCTCCCTCTATGTCAAGGCAAAAGACCGAGTGGTCCATCGGGCGATTTGCTTGCCATGCTTTGGGTGGGAGGAAAGGCTCCCTGGGTGTCCCTGTTTCTCTCCCTTGGCTACAGGTACAGTTTAAGGATGAAACATCTAAGGTGGG
>NW_008824591.1:993343-1006033 GCF_000699105.1 Pygoscelis adeliae
TCACAGTGCAAAGCCTCATCCAACGAGACAGATGATAGTTTTGCAGCCACAGTCCAGCTGACACTTGAACGTGGATGAGCTGAGAGCACATCAGAGTCTGAGCATGTGTCTAGGGGCTCCTTGGACTTCAAAGGACAGGAGACACAGACCACCCTCCTTCCAGCAAAGCAAGCTCTCCAAACAGCTGTAGAGTGGAGAGAGGCCAAATCGGAAACCCTGCCAGCCCCTGACAATATGTGATGTATGTGCAGTTTAATGTTTGATGGCTGATGTCAAAGAGAATTCAGCTAAAGGCAGGAAGAGAAACACAAGGAAAACAAGGGTAGCTGTGCAGGGAGCCAGCTTTATGACTAATGCTACCTTCTGAGTAATGCTTAAACTGAAACATAAATAACAATAAATCCAGTTCCACTCCATCTGGAGGACAGAGCAGAGCCCACTTTGCTTGGCCAAAACAGGCCTCAGTGTTTAACCACAAGAAAATCCTCCTGAAGTTTTATTACTTACTGTAAGGACTGTAAAAGCCCCTCAGTTAGGAAATACAGCTTCTAGTGGATTTACAGCATGAGCGCTTGGACGGACCGTTTCCGTTCGGTTGCATTTTGGGAGGTGGGACTGGATGAGATGCTGTTTAGTACTGGGGGATGTGTTTCCACCTAAGCTCATGCCCGGTCCTGTCCCACTAGTCTTCCCTGAAGCTCTGTGGACAAGTGGCAAAGCTGAGACCCCCAGTTCTTGTGTCATTTTAAGCTCCCAAACCAGGGGCCAAACAGCAGCTCATTCAGCTCATGCTACTTTGCTGCTGGACACAGGTCTGGATGGGCACGCTCTTCTCCCACCTTTGCAACTGCTCCTTTGTGAAGTCTGCACCTCCCTGAGCATTTGGTTCCAAGATCGGCACATCCCTCTCTCCTCAAAAAGTTGTGACACCTGCTCAAAAAGTACTCAGTGCATGTGGCTATCTGCTGCTGAGCATTGCATCTTCTGCATTGGGTTTATTGACACCTTTGGGACACTCTGGGGTTTTTTGGATCACAGATTGCTTTGCCTGTTTAAAAAAGGATGACTTTTTGCTAAAGAAAGAGTGACATCTCTGATGGCTCAGGCTAGATGGAGACTCCTCCATGGTGGAACAGCGTTGTCAGCTGAAGGCAGGCTGTGGAGTGTCCTGGGGGATGGGATTTGGCTTGAGAACGGAGAGCAAGGTCCAGAAAGATGCACAAGACACGGCAGAGCATTTCTGGAATAAAAAAAAAAAAAAAGGAAGGAAAAAAACCCTATTGGTTTTCAGCCCAGAATTCTCAGAATTTTTATTTTCTATGAGAAAAACGTTAAGTTTCTCCTGATCCTCTCCCAAAGGATGGGAGTTGTATTTTTTTCTGCCTAGCTCTATTATCTGTCCATTTGTAATCTCTCAGCACTGCGTGCTGGGGTAGGTCATGGGGCTTCCAGGCTTCCCAGGCACAGGGAACACCAGAACAGGTCAACCCAGTGGTTCCTGAGACACCAGAATTAGGAAGAAAATGCCTGAAATGCTGTGTCTTGTGATTCTTGGATATTGGAGGCCTGATTTGTGAGGCAGTATCATAAATGGGTGATAAGTGGAACTGCTAAGGAGAGGTTGGCTTTCTCCCCTCTCCCCTCCCCTGAGAGGTATAAATCCAAATGCTGTCCAGAAGAAATGCAAAATAATCCTTCTGCTTCGCATACATAGCCAGACAACCACATCCAGCGGGCACCGCCTTTAAAGAGAGATGATCATCAGCAGGAGACAGTCCAGAGGCGATCAGCGAACGTGATCAGAGGTCTCAAAAACATGACCTGTGGGGAAAGGCTGCGAGATCTGGGCTTGTTTAGTCTAGAATCGATGGAGGGGAGACGTGATA
The DNA here is from genome assembly GCF_000699105.1 of Pygoscelis adeliae. Classification (NCBI taxonomy): domain Eukaryota; kingdom Metazoa; phylum Chordata; class Aves; order Sphenisciformes; family Spheniscidae; genus Pygoscelis; species Pygoscelis adeliae. The sequence goes on from NW_008824591.1 coordinate 995,230, forward strand.
AAAGCCCTCAGCTATGCGAGAAGTTGCTGCAGAGAGAAGGGAATAAACTGTTCTCCATGTCCCTGGGTACCGGGGAAGGGTAATTTAGATTAATTTAGGAAGAACACCCTGATGGGAGAGTAAGAAAGTCCCAGATTTAGCAGTGGAGGAGGTTTGGGATCTTACCTGTGGTTGGGGAGCCCAAGAGGGACATGGGGTGGCATGATCTGGCAGGGGATGGCTGATGCCACCTCCTGGGGTCTCTCCAGCCCTGTGCTCTCGGATGGAAATCTCTCAGCTCACAGTTCCTCTTCAGAAAGGTTGGTAGGTGAACCCCATTAGGTACCACTGTGATGTCCATGAACACCAGGCCACCGACATGGATCCCTGAGCTCCTCCTATGAACAGATTTATAGGGACCGAGAGGAGGAGCAGGGACCAGGCACCTGCTGAGCCCCAGCCCCACCACATGTCCTGACAGAGGAAAGGCAGCAAGAGCTGCAGAGGAAGAGCATGTCACAATGCATGTCCCGGCAGGCACGGCTGAAGCCATGCTGGCTGTCTATGCAGACTGCCATGCACTGCAGAATACTGGCAAGAAAAGACCTCAAAAATTGCTGGAAAGGGGAGAGGCTGACATTTCTAATTCCTGCTTCGTCTCTCTTGGTCCCAGCCATGGCAGGGCACCTCCGGGGGTCGACACTTGCTCTCAGCCCTCACTGGGAGAAAGCATCAGTGTCTGGCGCCAGCATGGAGAACCCGTGTTCAGAGGCCTGGGGAGAGCATGGGGTTTTGACGTGGAGGCCAAGTGCTTTGGAAGCAAATACTTCAACTGGGTGGTCCTTAAAAAAAAAATGAGGGAGAGCGAGAGATAACACATCCAGTTGGAGCACACGCCATGGTTATACAACTGAAGTTCTTATTGCTCGTCAGGAACACAGGCAGACCTGCACGGGGGTTATGTTGCTTGTCACGGCCACCCATGGATCTGTGGCTCTGGGTGACAAAGTGCGTTGGGTCACGAACAGCTTTGTGGCATCTCAATTTAAGAGCTGTAACCCCAGCTGGATCAGAGTAACCTTGCTGAGAGAGCAAAGTCCAGCAAGCCCGACTGCAGACAAGTCCTGGGTATTGCTCCTTCCTTGAGCTTTTATTCTCAAGGAATTCAAAGCAGCAAGTTTGAGTGCATTTCTTTGAGATCTGCGTCAGTGCTTTTCCCAACAGCTTGGCAAGCAGCATAAACATCCATCTGCAGTTGTCACTGGTAGCAGTGCACATCATCTGGAGAGAAACTGGCTGCTCTCAGACACCCAATCACACAAGGAGCAAACAGTTGCTTTATTTCTGAGTGGGGCTACACAAACCATTAGGCACCTCATTAATCTTGTGTTTAATTCTCTGCATGAGGCTCACTGGAAGAAGGAATAAATTCTACATTTTAATTATTGGGGGAATAACTAGAGTAGCCTTCCTAACTCCTTTTCATCCCTTGCTGTTGCACTATAAAACGTGGAAGACGTTGTCAAAGTTGTCCCTGCTGTCCCTCGGTGTTTCCCCGCACCTCTGAGCACTGCACAGCCCGTGGGTGGCAGGGAGCAAAGACTGACACTCGCTCCACCAAGTCCTCAAACCAGTCGCTCTTGCATCACTGGAGAGGCCCAGGCAAAGTAGCCGGACACGAGCTCCACTGCCTCCACCTCCTCACCACCACCATGCACCCTTGGGGCTGTAAATGCACCAAAACCCTGGCTCTCCCCTCTCCCCCTGCATGGGGCATTGGGAACCGGTTTGAGGAGCTCAGACTGGAGCAAATCGCTGTGCTCTGACAGATGTCTTCAGACTGTCACAGCTCTTAGCTCTGGAAAGGGCACTGGCAGCGTATGAGCAAAGGTCACAGCTTTGGCTTTCCTGGGCTCCACCCCAGCTTTTGTCCCTTCCTAGACCTACAGGCACATTTGAAGTCGGCTCTGGATAGAGTCAAACTGCCCCAACACAGTTTTGGCACTTGCCACATTCTGCCCAGCATCCCTGGCCCCAGGCAGGGCTGCAAGCATCCCAGACCTGCTGGGACAGCACACTACCAGTGCAGCATCAGGGGACTGCCTGGGCAGTGCTCACATCCCATCTCCATCAGCAGGGATTTTTCCCTTCGAGGCCTTTCTTTCTCTTCCTCTCCTTGTCTCTTTCGCTGCTCTGGTTTAATAACTGATTTTTAACTGGCAAAAGCAAAGTGCAGCCACCTGCTGAAATGGAGCTGAGCCTGACGCAGTCTGTCCTGCCTGGGCATCCCTGCTCGGAGAAGGAGAACAGCCTGCAAACCGTACACCATGACCGTGCCTCCTCTCATGGTTCACGGTCGTAGCTGCCTGTCACAGGATGACTGTATCGTGGTGGGGGACACTGGCACAGGCTGCCAAACCATGTTTCACGGGGCTAATTAGATCAATACAACCGTGGCTGCTGGCACTCACAAGCATGCAGCAGTTATTTCTTCTGCACAAACACAAAACATCAGCTTTGCGAGTAAAGATGCATGACCCAAAGGGCACGGAGAAGCCCCGTCCCCAGCATGGAGCTACTCCTCTGATTAGCACGTGGGACTGTTCATTAGCATAGAACTACATCCCCCATGTCCTCACAGCACCCCCAGCAAACAGCTCAGCTCTGGGAGCCCTCGTGCCCCAGAGCTGGCTCAGGCGATGAGTCCCCCAAGGAAGTTTTTGTTAATTATCCTCAGCCTGCCTCCAGAAGAGACATCTTGGGGGAGCTTTCTGCTGCCGATCAGGGCCATGGGGGCACCCAGAGGTATTTTAATGTGGCTTTGTGGTTGTTTGGCTGGCAATGAGGACCAGCAGGGCTGGATGTTCAGGACTTCCACATGAGCCCAGCTCTGCTGATGACCACGGACTTGTGCTGATTTACACCAGCGGCAGATGTGAGGCTTAGCAATTTCCTTGACACCTTTTCTTTCTTCCTCTTGCTTCTGCTTTTCAGAGGCTCCTAATAGACTTGGAGCACTGCAGTAGGCAAGAATGGGATCAGTTCATCTGAAAAATGAAGAAATATTCCCCATCATCCCTGGCTCAAAGGCTGCCGGAAGCAACCTGAAGAGGTTTAGTTAGGGCTTAATGCTAAAACACTACTAACTTAACCCTCTGTGATTATTATCTGCATCTGCTGTGATGCCTCCCCTCCTCACACCCTCATCCACGGGCGGGACAATGCCCACCAGCATGGCCAGTAAAATGCTGCCTCAAGGTAGACTTGGCCACAGCCCTCTAGCTCAGCTTTGTACCAGCTCTGTATCCCAGGGCATCTCCACCCCCAAAGCCCTGGGGTCAGTTTGGGCATGGTGAGGAGCGCAGCCTTAGGCTGCCTTGGCCTGGGAAGGACACGGCGGAGCAGGGAGGATGGTGGCTGCTCGTGACCAGGAGCTGCAGTGTAAATCATTCACCCTCCCTGTCTCTGGAAATAAGACGAGCTGCTTGATCAGTCACCTGCTGCCAAGTCAGACGTTACAGCCCCAATTCACCTGCATCTACCCCAGTGGCAGCACCAGCTTGAGTCTCTCTCCTCTGCCTCCCTGCTGATTCCTAAGGACCTCTCAGGACCTTCATTATTTGTGAGGCTCTGCTCAGCTGACTGACAGATGCAGAAGGGAAAGGGGTTGATCAGCTATGCTACCCCTTCCCTCAGAGCAGATTTACATTGTGGGGAAGATGACCCTGTTAAATACAGTTTACTAGACTCAAAATAGAGATAGCTGGGTGAAGGATTAGCCCAGTAACACGAAGACCTTCCTGGGAAACTGAATATTCTGATGTGTGAATATAAGAAAAAATCACTTTTCTGGGCATACATAGGCTCCCTGACTTTCTGCAAGGTGTTTATAGGTGCAAGGATGTGTTAAAATCATCTTTGGGCAGAGAGCTTGAGGGATGCGTGCAGCAAGCATCTCACATGGTATTGAGCAGGACAGGACCTGCCGAGACAGAGACATAGAATTAACGCCTCCCCAAGAGCCTCCTCCACAGCCACAGGAACTGGCTGCCAGAGAGAGGAACCGAGACGGCAATGGAGATGCTAAAAAGGAAAGAAACAAAAAAAGCCAGTCTGTTCCTCCTGCTGCTGCTGCAGGACTTGGACAGTATGGCCTGAGCTCTCTACTCCCAGGGCAGCTGCCATCTGTCCTCCCACCACAATGCTGGTCTGGCTTAAGAGGTCCCACCTGGCTCGCTTACTGTCAAGCTCCCCTTCCTCTCCCTTCTCCAAGATAGCTGAGGTCTACCCAGCAGCCCTATGTCAAAAAGGCTCCCTCTGACCGCCCTGTCTAGCCCCCTGCGGGAAAACCCTCCCCAATCTTATAGCACCCAAAACTCAATTTAATGGGGAAAACTCTAAAAAGCTGCCCCAGGCTGCATGTTTCTTAATGCAACCTCTTTTTGCACTGCCCCGTTTGTCATGCATGCATCCTCTGTGTGTGTGTGCAGGATGATCTGTTGGTCTTTAAATATGATTTACAGGAAAATGAAGCAGCTGAATCTCCCAGCAGCTGTGCCTGACAAAGGGGAGCCCCTCACCAGGCAGCAGCCAATGCTGCCTGCTGCTCCCAGCACCTCTGAGATGAAAGGAGAAAACGCTCACCTTGAAGACAATCAGCACCCAAAAATGCTGGCATCTCCCAGGAAGGAGAATTTACTACCAGTGAACAGCAAGGCTGAGTCTTCTCCCCTCTCTCTCACCATGTGGCCTTCAGGCACACATGATGCTTTCCAAGCCAGCATTATCTGTGTGGAGATTTCTCCTGAAATGTGAACAGGAGCATGACCAAGGCATAGCAGTGAAATCACTGGAGTTTATTTCCCCTTCTGCAGCACATGGGAGATGCACAAGCCAGAGGTGTAATAAAAGGCATATGTTTTGGCATGCAAAGGGATAACATTTTTTTTTTTCAGGGGCTTTTTTTATTTCTCTGGATCCGCTACATTAATTACGAGGCTATATGGCAGGTCTCCGCAATTGCAAGTCTCGGGAGAGAGAGGAAAGGTTCATTGGTTCTCACACACATCTAGAAATGGGGAGGTCGGAGTTTTCCTTCTCTGTGTGTCCAGAGACACCTTATTTCTGAGCACCGCTGGGTTTTCTGGCTGTGCTGGGGATTGTGCCATTGCCTCCTAGCCTCACCTCTAGGAAGCAGGTGATTATGTGATAATCTCAAGCTTCATTGAAAAAGCCAATTATTTGTTTTGGAGAAAATGTGGAAAACTTGAGCCCTACAGACTCAAAACCCAATGGGCAAACAAAAGGAGAAAATAAAACAGATGGTTGTTTTTCCCATATTTTCTTGCATAATCACTGTTTGCTCCCAGATTGTGCTTACAAAACTTGGTTGCTGCCGTTGTACATGTCACTTCTAAACTTCCTGATGATCTGAGACCTGGCGGTGGCTGGCAGCACGCTCACACAGGAGAGCCAGCCTCTGAGCAAATACTGTCACTTCATTAGCTATTTTTAACAGCAACAAAGATCTTGACTTTTAAGTTGATCCTACTATATTTAAGGAGGAGGGGGGTGCCTCACTCATTAGATCTGAATTTTTGGCATTAAAAATTGAATTTTTGCTTCTTTCTGCCTCAAAAAGGCAAGAGGAGGATAATTTTCATAACTTCAATCCTGGTGTGAATTTATTGCAGGGTTAAATACTTCGATGCTTTGTAGAGAGTTTTAAGAAAGTCAGCAAGAGCACCAAGCATTGTATTTCACAAGAGTATTATGTGCTGTGATGAAAAGGAGGGGATGATGCCTGGCTCGTGATTGCCAGCCACACCGTGGACATTAGCAGAGCCTGGCACTGCTGACTTGAAGCCGTGCGGCAACGTTACGCATGCTAAACGCATGCAGAAATCCTGCAGTGGGGCATAGCCACGCTACCCTCCCCAGCTAAGTCCAGAAGATGTGGCCCCTTTCCAAACCAGGTCATTCTTCATCCTAAAAGATGTCTGCATGAGTTGAGATGTTCCCATTCTCACCTGGGGAAAGCAAACCCAGCAGGACTGGAAAACCTGAGATTGAATCTTTTTTCTGTCTGATTTGAAGCTTGGACTGTTTTTACCTCTTTCTCTAAGAAGAAGGCAGCAAGGTTTGTTGTTGTCCTTGCTCTGTCCCATTAAAGCCATCCCTCTCTGTAGACAAGGTCCACAGCCAGTCTCTGTGCTGGGGGGTTGTGTAACGCAGGTGAAAACCCTGTCTCAATTTATATTTAATCATTTATACAACAAGGAAATAAAAACCGAGGAGCCTGTCCCTCTCTTTGGCATTTCCTTCCAGCTGTGCATCGAATGAGGATCCGGGCAACCAGCTCACAGGCGTGAATTGCGCTGGCTAGAGGTGGCGGTCGGTGTCTGTGTGCTGCTGTAGATCTCTGCAACAGTGATCATGGGTGATCCCTAATTTGGTCCCAGCGGGTCAAGCTGGATCCATCGACAGCAGGGCTCTGCTCCCAGCCTTGTGCTCACTGCATGGGCCCCAGCAGCAGTTTGCAGCTAGGACTGACCAGGCTGACCGTGCATGAGGAGGGGACAAGCACAGGACATGGACGATCCAAAGCTGTGGCTTTGTGGGGCAACAGCAGCACCATCACCGCAGGAGTCAGGAATAGTAAAGGATGGATTTGCAGGGATAGGTGCCTCTTGCTGCTATTCCCTTCTTAAGGATGTTCCAGGATTTCTTCCCTCCCCTGTTGATTTCTCAAGATGTTTTCAGGAGCTTAAAACCCTTGGCCTTCACCACCCAGACTGTCTCCTGGGGTCCCACGCTGCAGAGGGGTTAGCAAAAAGCAGATAACCAGAGAGCAAGAGCCTCTTGTCCTTAGGTTACAGGCTAAAAAGGGGTTATTTTCATCCTCACTAGAACAGAGAGGAGGCAGAACCCCAGGCAAGAAGCAGCCTTTTACAGAGCAGGCCTGAAGTCCCTCTTGCTGGCTAGCACCAGCAAATATCCCAGGTGATGGTGACACCAGAGCACACCTTTCCTGCTGCTCTGCATCTGCTTTCCCCCAGCTCCATCCCTGTGAGCACCGCTGGCTCCTGCATCTCCCCACCCTGCCAGCCTGCGGAGTGGAGGCAGGGGTTTAACTTGGGCTGGGACATCAAGCCAGATTCTTCCCACAAGGATACAGAGCTGCAGGTCCTCAACCTCTCCCTGACAGCTGATGTCCCCCTGCGAGTTTTGCAATTCAACAAAGCACATGAGCTTTAGGGGATACCTCTCCCCTCACAGATGGGTCTACCAGGCTTTCCACAACTCATTATTCACTCATTGAACAAGAAAAATTAATGAATGTACACATGGAGGTCAGAGATTATTATTTGATAGTGCTGGAGGGGGCTCAAAGGGATGCTACCCCAAGGTCAACACTCTGGAGGTGTTTGCAAGATGGGGATGCGATGAGCTTCGCTGCAGCGATTTGGTGGCTCGCTAGCTCCAAGGCAGTGCATGTGTGCAAACCCCACCAGGCATTTCAGCATCAGCTCTACCCCCTCTGCCCAATTTCCTGGCCTCTGAGATTAAGCAAGGCAGTTCATGGCCCAAGTCTTCATGTGCTGGCCAAGATGGTGGTTTTCCTTGGGTGTCTGTAGGTAAATGGATCCAGGCGTCTCCAAATCCAGACGTCGACTTCAAGATATGCATTTTAAATCTTTCCTCCTCCCCTTCATTTCCCAAGTGCTTGTTTGTCATCTTCTTTAGAAGGTGCAAAAAAAGTCTCATTTTTATGTAATGCAATTTTGATGGAAAAAAATTACTTTCTTAAGGCACATTCAGCTTCCCAGTTGCCAAGACTGCCATATAAATTTGCTGATGACATGACGTTGTTATCTAACACCTGCTAAGAAAGTGGCACAAAATAAAAAAAACATCTTCATAAGAAATTCCCAAATTGTTTGTCTTCTGGTAATGGATTAAATACACATGTGGATTTTGGATCCAAAGGAAGCAAAAGGAGAAGAACAACAGCCATACCTGCTTTTTTTGCTCTTCTTTCTGCTTGTATGTGCTCAGGGAAGGGTTTAGAGAGAAGCAGGTACCATCCCTAATACACAGTGAAATATTCACTTTTTGATGGGACACTTCTCATCTGCCTTAATCCCATCTCTCTGCATGTGAAGCAAGTGAAGTCCTTTGCTTCCCAGAGCTAAACGGACCACAGCAAGGACATTATGCCTGTTCTTTAACTGAAACAAAAATCTCATTTTTAAACTGTCCAATATTACCTTCTTTTTCTTCATCAAGGATACAAGGGAGAGAAAAGGTCCTGGAGGATGCGTATAATTGTAACTCCTACAATTATTAAAAAAAACCCAACACGTTATTAAAAAAACCCCTACCAAACTGGAAGAAAGCAGCAATTATCCCAGGGCTGCTTTATTTTTCATTTTCGGTGGGGAAGAGGTTCCTTTGTCTCCATGGTTAGGGTTAAACTAATTGTGCCCCTGGCTCTTCAAAAAAAAAAAAGATAAATGCAAGAGGAGGGTGGCAGGAAATCACTACTTCCTCAGAGCAGTCCTAAACTGGTGTAAATCTGCTTAGGTCTGTTGGTTTCTGTGTGCTGCACCAATTAGTGCTGGCTGAGGATGTGGCCCAGAGTTTATACCCTTTCTGATTTTTACTTTAATTGCTCTTTCTGGATATAATTGTGCAAAGAGGCCTATTAATATTATCCAGTAAAAAGGAGTGATTCACTAGCCCCATCTATAGCAGCATTGCCTATTAAGGCTGTCTGAAACTCCCCTTGTTGGACTCTGCTTGGAGTTATAATTTTAATTTAAATCATTTGTGCTGAAATTTTCTATAATGGAGCACCCACCTCAGGCTGATTTTCTTTTTAAGGGGCAAGGGGAGGGGAGGGAGTGGACTTCAGCCAAAACAATTCAGCAGTTTCTAAGAGCAACGTTAGGGGAAAAAACATATTGTTTTCCCCAGCCTGCTAATTCTGGCCAACTTTTTGTTTGAAAAGTTGTGACCTCCCCATGCTTCGCAATGGGGGCCTGCAGGGTGATTTCTGGGTGAAGTCTATGCCATTTGTTACCACTTAGAAAAACAAGGTTGTAACTGTATGGAAAAAAATTGCTCCAAGGGCTTGGTCCAGCAAAGCAGCTTGGTGCAGTTTTGTTTAACCAACTGAATTGGTAGGATGCTGCAGGCAGAGGGAGACCTTTTCTCTATGCCGCGTCCTGGCCGTGTGTCCCTGCCGCCTCCCTGGGCTCCCCATGCCCCCAGCTCCCACCCCCACTGTGCTGGGGTCACCCTCACCATGCTGGGCTCAGCCATCGTGGGGCTGGGGTTAGTCCTCCACCGGATCAGTGGCCTGACCTGACCTGCTGCATGGTGATACATGACCAGAGCAATGCGAGGAAGGGGCACATGTCTGCTGCTGGGGTTTGGAGGGGGGAAGCAGGCTGCCAGCAGCCCACACTGATGTTGGCTTATGTTTAACATTAAACCTCATCTGTATATTATAGGGATACAGCCCCTATAGCTCCAACCACACGGGCCACAGCTGGTCCACATGTACCATGGTACCTCAAGAGTACTGAAGGAGCTGGCAGAAGTGCTCACCAAGCCACTTTCCATCATTTATCAGCAGTCCAGGCTAACCGGGGAGGTCCCAGTTGACTGGAGGATAGCAAATGTGACGCCCATCTACAAGAAGGGCCAGAAGGAGGATCTGAGGAACTGCAGGTCTGTCAGCCTGACCTCGGTGCCGGGGAAGGTTATGGAGCAGATCATCTTGAGTGCCATCACGCGGCACGTACAGGACAAGCAGGTGATCAGGCCCAGTCAGCATGGGTTTACGAAAGGCAGGTCCTGCTTGACTAACCTGATCTCCTTCTACGACAAGGTGACCCGCTTAGTGGATGAGGGAAAGGCTGTGCATGTTGTCTACCTAGACTTTAGTAAGTAGTGGACTTTAGTAAGTCCACAGCATTCTCCTGGAGCAACTGGCTGCTCATGGCTTGGATGGGCGTAGTCTTCTAGGTTGTTTCAGTCACAGCAAAGGTTTTGTTCCATTATAACTGCAGTAATTGCATGTATTGAAGTCTAGCAGGGAAATGCTGCACACTGTATTTATCTTTATATGGGAAACTTTACATTGCCTGCCTATGTGGTGTCAGCTCATATCATTCTTTGTGAAATGTAATGATGGAATTGGGGCATGTGGATCATGATTTGTGGGTTCAATATGCCATAAACCCTTCTAGTTTCAGCTAGCAAAGTAGGTCTGATTTTATTTAACAGTTCACACAGGACACGTGCTTGGGTGACAAACTACCTTGTTTTCAGTTAGTGTAGGTCGACTTGTAAGAAAATAAACACATCCACAATTTACATCATTAGGTTAACATGGAGGATTACAAATTAGTGCTGTTTTATGCTGGGACAAGTGCCTAATTAATTTGCATTATCTGCATTATTTTCAGAATACCAATTTTACAGTGATTTCTGCTGCAAGTCACAATATGTACATGCACTTTTCAGAAACAAGTCTCATTTTTTTTGGTTTGGGTTGTTGTTTGTTGTTTTTTTAAATCCCAGTGTCTGAGTAGATATTGTTCCACTGCTATAGGAAGAAGACTTTCCCCCCCGCCCCATTCTTTTTCTTGGATTTTAAGGTTTTGCATCAGGATACTTTCATCAATAAAATTACATAGAACAGATGTTTTCAAACACATTATTGCTGTGGCAGGATGTGCAGCCACACCATGTGCACAGTGACAGCAGTTTGGGCAATTCAAATATTACACGTCTTTTTGGGATGATCCAGATT
>NW_008824591.1:1006148-1017390 GCF_000699105.1 Pygoscelis adeliae
TTGTCAAGCATTGGAACAGGCTGCCCAGGGAAGTGGTTGAGTCACCATCCCTGGAGGGATTTAAAAGACGTGTAGATGTGGTGCTTAGGGACGTGGTTTAGTGGTGGACTTGGCAGTGCTAGGTTAACAGTTGGACTTGATGATCGTAGAAGTCTTTTCCAACCTAAATGAGTCTATGAGTCTATGATTCTATGAGCAGGACCCTCTGTGTCTGCATCACTCTGCTCCAGTGGCATTTGCTGAAGCTGCAGCCCACAGCAAAGCTGTGGCTTCCTCCGGCTCTCAAAGATTCACCAGTTTGAGGTCTTGCAGGGGAAAACTTCTTGAGTCCGATCCAGGGGAGACAAGAGCCAGGGGTAGGGGTAGGCTGGAGCATGGAAACTGGGAACAGAGCTAAAGATACAGGAAAAGCCAAAGGGATTTGAAATTGGGGTAAGAGCAGGGGATGGACAGGGAACTGGTGGGGAGGAACAGGCAACCCAGAGATTCACGGGATGCCCGGGATCAGCTGCGCAAAGGGATGGAGACAGATGAGGCAGTGCACCGGGAGAAGCTCTGGGAGTGGGAGCCACGGCACGGGGAGAGCGCGCCTGAGGAAAGCAGACCGCCTTGAAGGGTGCAAATGGTGCCAGGGATTGTAGGGGCTGCTCCAGCATCAAGGGGAGAGGACAGGGCAGGTATCACGTGGCAGAGGTGGGCAGGAGGGGCTGTAGCTTCACGGGATCATTTAGTGGGAAACTGGGTGGGCTTCCCCAAGTGATGCTACAGGGAACCAAGCCAGGACCAGGAAAGGTCCAAGCCCTATCCTTTTCTCTATCTGAGGGCAGTGGATGTTGTCGACATGCAGCATTTCCACTCTTGTTAGGGGCAGCACTACTCAAACACCATGTCGGGAGAGAGGCTGGATGCTGCTTCTGTGATTCTGTGACTGTGCACGCTGTTAATCTGCATTTTACTTTGTTTGTTATCAGCGATGACATGTTGATAAACCACTTTGTTAACAGTTGGGGTTTGTTAGGAAAAACACTTAAAAGTAATAAAAATAACTACGGGAAAAAATCCTCATAAAATATGAAGCAATACTTGAAAATTCCAAACTCAAATATTAATGTTTTCCAACAACAAATATGCTCTAAAAGTATTTTTCCACGAGATGCTGCAATTCATATCTTGGCATTAAAAAAAGTGTTCCAGCAACAAAGTCCTTGTGAGCTCTAGCCGATATTATCCTCATATTATAAATGGGAAACTGAGGCCCAGAGATGGGGAGTTTCCCATAGTCCATTAGCAAGTTAGCAATGGAGCCCAGAAATCTCTTCTGTTAACCCAGTGTCCCTGGGTAAGACTATCCGGTAGAGATGAGCCTTTAATTTTCCATCATATGTTAAATGTCCTCTTTCGGTTTAGATCGGTACCTCACCCAATTCATTACATGCTCTTATTTCACCTGAGGAGATATGGGAATTCTCACTGGTCTTGGAGGAAATTGCTTTTCCTTTTGTTAGGAATAATTAGGAATGCAATTTATCTCCTCTTAATTATGAGTGCAGGAGGATAAATTTGCCTTGTTAAATATTTATTGTTCAAAACCAGATAGTAAGAAGCAAAGCCCTGGAACTGCAGCCTAGGAAATATATCCCCTGATTTCCAGTGTAACAATTTAATCTGCTATTCTGCTCCTCAGATCAGTTTTCCAATTCAATGTGCAGCACAAATTCACCAGGGATAATATAAACTTTTACTGCTACTGGCTTTGGGGCTACGAAAACCTGGAGTTTCAGTTTCTTGGCTTGGACATCAATACTGAAACTTAAGTGGCTAACATCCCCATACAAGGCTACAATTTATTTTCTGTGGTTGTCTATAAATCAATGACAATATAATGTCCATTCTGCTCATGCCTGCCTGTAGTTTATGGTGAGTAGCCATCCAGAATTTGACTAATATGTGAAACTATTTCTGTCCATCTGGTCCAACAGGCCAGGCAGGCATGTCAGAAAAGAGTAACTCTTCCAAAAGCTGCCTTTGTTCATAATAAATCTCCGATTAAAACCAAACAGATGTGGAGGGTGGATATTTCACGCAGACCTTCAGCCGCGTCCTGTATTGTTAGCCCGGGACCGAGACGTCGAACTCGACTCCACAGAAGATTCCTGGCATTCTTGGATTTCTTCAAATCGAAGCCTACTGAGAAAACATCTCTGTACTTTCGGGCCATTTGACCCATTGGGTCATGAAAATAAACATTTGAAGGAAAGGCATATTTCTGTTAAATTTATATTTACAAAATCCAAGGGCTTGTCTCTTGCTCTTGTTCACAAGATGGCAAGTGCCCGTGTCATGGTTCATCCTATGGCAGAGGCACGGACTTGGTGACAGGACCACTTATGACTTTTTGGGCAATTCCTACTCCTCAGCAAGAGGAGCTCCAGGGGAGAGAGATGCCAGTGGGGTTAACCCGGGGAGGTTATTAGGAGTAAGGAGAAGGAGGGATTTGCAGAGGTAAAGCACTGATTTCTGCTGATGCAGGACCTGACCTGATCTACCTCACAGTGATGGGTCTCCACAAAAACAACTCTTTCTGTAGGGTTGATTTCTGTTTACAGAGATAGATCCTGTTGGCAGAGTCTGGAGAGCAGAGAAACTCTGCTTGGCCATCCCGAGGGCATAGTGCTGCCCATCCAAGGGGTCTCTGCTTGCATGGTTAAACACAAAGTGCAAAGGGATCTTTTCTGAAGATCATTTCCAAATTCCCCTTATCCTCATCTCTGGCAGTGGCAGTTAATTGCCAATAAACTTAAAGTATCAGGAAATAATTCTGCACACAGCATGGATCCAGCATTTGAAATTCATTGTCAGTGGAAACCAGGGACAAACACCGTTGATAGGGAAGGGGCTGGCCAAGATGGTGACCAGTGTTGCTCTTTCTGGTTATACACTGAGGGAAAGGCAGCTTTTTCTCCAGATGCGTAACATGGGATGATCATGTCCAAAGAGGCTCTCTCTGGACACAACATTGCACAGCTGGCATATGGATCTCCATCCGCTATGGTGTTCAGGGTTGGATGCTGCGCATGACACCACCCTGGAGGTGTGAACTTTAGGGCCGGAGAGGACCATTGGCTCATCTCGTCTGGTCTCAGGCAGAAAACAGAGGCTATAAAATTTCACCCAGTTACCTCTGTTTGACTAAAGCATCTCGACCAGAAAAATATCCAGACTCGACCTGGAGATTGTGAGGAACAAGGACTCAGCTCCACATTGTCACTGGCTCCAGTGTTGACCAATCTGTGTCAGAAGCAGGAGCTGTGTGCCCAAGGGACCGATGCCTGGCCCTGAGTCCACCTTCTGGCTGGGGAAGGCTGAGGAGCCATGGCAGAATGGCAACTTCTCTGCTCCCTCATCAGTCCCGAGGGAGCGTTATGACATGGCACGAACACACTCCACTCCATGGCTTTCTTAAGAGCTGCTTTAATTACAGGAGCAGCTGGAGGGCCCAGCAAGGATGGGAGCTTTGTCCTGATGGATACTGTGTGCACAGTGAGAAATGCTCCATTCTGATGGACTTACAGGCTCTGTGGACGAGAGACTCAAAGGGTGGGAGGAGGACAAGAGAAAACCTCTTCCCCGAGGATGACATGCTGGAGCAGAGCACAGGCTGAGGCCACCCGATCGGCTGGAGCAGGCATGGGCGTAGCTGCACATGGGTGTGAAACCGGGAATGCTCAGAAACACAGGAGTATGGGAGTCATTGGTTACCTGCTCTTTCCATGGACCACACGAGACAGGACAGGCAGGACCAGTTTACAAACCGTCCATCTCCCAGAGCTCAGGGCTGCCTCTCAAAGCGTCCATCCATGAGCATAGTGCACGCCTGAACCTTCCTTCGGTCACTGCTCCAACAGGGCCAGAATTAAGGTGCAGTGTGCCACACATTTCACACATCTGGAAAGTAAAAGTCCTCTCATTGCTTTGTTTCCTCTGGCAGTGAGCGGAGAACCCTTACAAACCTGAAACTCTTTTTTCTGTCAGTGAATGGGGGATGTTCTCCTGGGGTTGCCGTTAGTGTTTGGCAGGTGTGATGGATAGAAAAAGGGAAAGGAAACCACTTCTCTCTTGACAGTCTTGGGTTTAGTTTTTCCAAGATTTCCTTTCCAAATCTGCTCTCTGCAAACAACACTCACATTTATTACATCAATCTCACAACACTCGAGCAAGCTGGGACTAGACATCCCAAGCTGGGACATCATGGGCCTCCACTTCTTCAGCTATCGCAGAATCTGCAATTCCAGCTAAGGCTAGCATCATGTTGCTTGCGAGACTCTGGTTATGGGCAGGATCACACGCTGCTCACTCACCCGCACAAAGCCAGCGTATTGTTTATGTTGGTGCAGCACAGAGCCGGTGTGCCACACTTACAGGTGTCAAGTTTGTTCTGTGCTGTCTACCCAAGTAACGTTTCCTGTTGAGTTGAGGGTTTAACACAGAAGTTAAAAACTGCTATTAGCTTTGCTGTCTACCAGCAGTTTGTGCATGTGGAAGCTTCCTTGCCAGCTCCCTGAACCTCTGTGGATATAGGCTGCTGTGTGGCCCTTTGGCCAAGACTGTGAGGCTGACAATCACTTGGGAGGATGGTTGTCTTGAAATTGCTATAACAGCCTGATTTGGGCTGCCTGGAAAAAGTTAGAGAACAAGATCGTCTTTCTGCTTCCATTTGAGAAAAACGCTAAATGACCCTGTTTGGGTCTGCTGTGCCAGTTCCCTTTGGATAGGCAGGAATTCAGCATCGCAGGGGTGAGTATCTGGAGATGTCTTCAGCAGTGTGGGCAGATCTGCAGTGTGACTGCAAAAAGCACTCCAAATCCCAGATTCCTGAAGGAGCTCCAGCCACTCAGACTCTCCATTGTCCCTCCAGTCATTGTCACAGCCCCGGTGTAGGGCACATGTTTGCTTTATGGCCTGGGTCATCCTCACAAGCCCTGCAACCTCACACAGCCTTCGCCCCCAAAGATGTGGCCTTGTGTCTGCAGCACAGACGGACCCAGTATGTCCTGCATGGCAGTACATGCCAGCCGCAGCATCCCATGCCACCCATTCCCAAATTGCACCTCCGTCATCTGGGCAACGGGGAGCTTGAACGTAGCAGCAGAATTTCCTGCTGGTTCTCCAGCCACTGCAGAGAAACCATATGCATTTTTTTGGCATGTGTTTACTTGTGTGTGGAGGACAGTTTCCTCTTGTACCCACCTGGCTTGACCAGGATGGGGGCACTCAGCGGTGCTGGTCCAAGCATCGAGGCTTCCCCAATGCCCTGCTCCTTCTGCCTGAGCTGACAGATATGATCCAAGCACCTGAGTCAAAACAAAAGGGTTAAATGAAGGCATAACTGGCCCTGGGAGTGTAACTGCTAGCACATGCATTGAAAACACAGATAAAAGGACTGGCAAGACCATATGTGCCTCTTGAAACCTGCCTGCGTGCTTTTTTATGCCTCCAAGGGCTGCTTCCTTCTCCCTGGCTGGGTGACAATTTCCTCTAGGACCTGTTGCTGGGTGAAAAAGCAAGATATTATCACCCTCCTGCATTCCCCAAGTTCACACTCCACTTCCCAGGTGTTGCAGTTACAGCTGTTTTGTTTCTGCACCTCGGCTAACACTTTCTAAGGACACTTAATTTAATTTTTCAACAGTTGTTATCTCTCATCTACAAACACCTCCAGTTTGACACATTATATCCTCTGGGTGCTGGTGAGCAGCAGAGAAATCAACATTACTAAAGTGAAAGTGCCCTGGTAGACCTGCAAATAAAGCTGCATCCATAATCCTTGCTGTTGTCCTGATGTGACTCACAGATACTGAATACTTTTGCTAACTTGCAAAACTGTTGAAAGCACAAAACTCCAAGAGGTGTTCCTCCTTCAGGTGACCACTTCCAGCTGTAGCATCCAAGTCCCCACTGTCTCCAGGTCTTGCTGCTTTTCCTTGTGACAGACAGCAGCTGACCAAGGTCTTTCACATCTTCATGGGGGCTGTTTTCAGCTCGTGCTACTGGAATATGCTCATTTGCTGGAATTTTTTAGATGAGTTTTGCTCTGATGACCGTGTCCAGCACTAGTTCACCTCCCTTCCTGCTGTACCCTTTATTATCCATGCTGCCTCCTGTTGCACAGACTGTTTGTTTGTCCGAATACAAAGTCTTCCACATGTTTGGCCCATGGAAAACATCCTCACCAAACAGCTTCAGCCTGGCTTCACCGAGCACCAGGCTTTTATTCCAGGCACTTGTTCCCTTGACTCTCCCGGAGTATCTTCCAGGCTGGTCCCAGTGAGCTTTATACTCCCTGCGTCTCTCCCAAGGAAATGTCCTCCAAGAAACCGCTGCTCCATGTTCTCCCAGCTCTCCTGCATCTGCCCACGTTTGGTACATCACATGGTGGATGCACGGGCACTAGATTTTCTGTAATCATCAAAAGAGCCAACAGTTAGCTCATCAGCTCCAGTATCTTCTTTAGAGCCATTTTTTGCTCCCTGATATGGATGCTTTTCAGGACACTCTGTCAAGGACATGGGAGTAACTGCCAGATCTCTGCTCCTCCTTCCCTCTCCTTTGGGTCACTGAGACAATAGAGGCTGGAAAACACAGGATTCTTGTGCTAAATCCTGTAACTGAGAAACCCTGAAAGTGAGAGTCCTCTGACCTAGCTTTAAGCTTTAAATGTCACCTTAAACTCCCCAAATAGCCTGTAGAGACCAGCAGGCACCTCCAGATGGGGAGTCATCTACCCTGCCTTAGAAGGCCACTATGAGGAGATGAATTGCTCTTTAGAGGAGCTCCACTGCCTTCAGAGGAAGCCAAGGGGACTGAGAAACATTTGATAGTCTAATTTTTAAGCACTAAATTAGGGCAAATGACTGTCCCTGCAGATGTCACGTGATATGGGAATCCCTGTTCTTCCTTTAAAGATGTGGGATCATTTCAACCCAATGCCATCACGGCAACCAGCCAGCTGTGGTCGAGGAAGGCTGGGGTCATCTGGAGGAGCATGTGCTGGTGTGCTGAGTTCAGGGTTGCCTGGTTTTGCTGATGGTGCCTTTTAAAAAAAAAAAAAAATGTGAAAAGTACCCACTTCCAGCAGCTGTCTCAGGAAAAGCTGTGAGACATGCGCTCACACCACTGCTGGGTTTTGCTACCTTACATGGAACACACTGTGCAAGACAGATCCTGATGGGACTGAGGTTCACACATTTCCAAATCCGTCTAAAAAAGTTTTGATAGAAAATTCAAGTGAGATGACACTTTAACTGGAAATAACAGCAGCAGAGAAATCAACAAACTTCAGGCCTTGGAGTCTGTTCCTTCATTTTCGTCAAATCCAGCATATTCGTCTCAAACCGTCTGGAGCAGACGTTCTGCGCATTTTTTTTAATCCCAGAAGATACCACAAACAGTTTCTGTTTCAAATTATGAAGTAATAAAATAAACCTCACCACATTGATGTTTGTTACTAATTATGTTACTTATGTTTTTATATCAGCAACTCCAAGCTTAAATCCACTTGCAATAATAATCAAAAAGCAATTCAGGTCAGATTTTACAACCCTTTAAACATATTATCTCTGTGCTTCCAATCAAATAATCAGTCCCATATTATATTCCTATAAGACATGGTCAGCATGTTCTGCAGATGTTTCTGAGTATGAGCATAGCTGTCTTCTCTGCTAATGTATAGACTGCAGTGATCATATGATTACTGTAATCCCATGTCTAGGGGTGTAATTCAAGCTTGGCATGCCAGGATGGCAGCAGAAGATGGACCCAGCAGCCTATTTAGACAAGATGCAAGAATTGGTTCATCCTACAGGTGGGGAGCTGAGGCAATGGATGTTTTTGAGGATAAAATGCAATAGAGCCCTTAGGCACCTGACGTGGCATTAGGAGGCATTTACAGAGCCCACAGCCCTGCTGGACCACCGAACATGGGTCCGAGGGAGCAGGCTCTGATGTGTTTAAGTGAATCATTGCTGTCCCTGGTGCCTGCAAGCGCTCAGAGAGGACAGGGCAGCTGAGACCCCCCTCAAGGGCCCTTATATCTCAGGAGAGAAAAATTATTTTGAAAAACTTATTCTTATTTGTGCTCCACAGTCTTGTTGCTTCTGTGGTTTGTGTATGCAAAGGGAAACCACCAAAGCTTCATGCTCTGGGGAAGCCTCCTGCATCCACGTGGGTATCGTTCAAATCCCTGTGACCCCGAGCCCGCTCCCTCCCCACTGATGGTTGGGCATCCCTCCCACCTCCCACAGATGCATCCCTCTGCAGCGCTTTGCCCTGCTGTAGGACTTCTGGGCTTGCCAAAGTGGAGCTGCCTGACCTGCCTGCCACAGCCCGGTAATTTCCCATCCTCCTTGGATCATTCAGGAGTAAAGCTGTGATCTCCCTGCGTTTCACCAAGCCCGAGCTGTTCTGCACTCTCTATCGCTTACAGCCTTGGTTTTCTCCCCTCCCAAGTGATACCTGGGGAAAAGGGATAACTCAGGAATTTGAATGCTGTGATACCATGGAAACTAAGCACAATTCCTACAGAAATGGGGCAGGTAAGAGAAACCATTTTTCCAAATACTCTCAGATATGGATACCTGTCTTGGAAAATCCTCTGCCAGGTCCTCATCCAGCACAGACCAGCGCTAAGGTGCAAGGAGCAGCTGTTTCATGCCAGCTCAGAGGCTGGCTGGTAGCACCACGATCTGCATGCCCTGCTCCACTACAGCTCCCAGCTGCGGTCAGGGCCACCTCTGCTTTTTGCTTAAGCTGCTTTCAAAGTAAAAAACCTAACTGGAAAAAGCCCCGGTCCCTCCCCGGAGTCCCAGCAGTATGAGTACATCTCCTTGTCTCTGAGCTCACCTCAGTGTGGCTGAAGCAGGTGTCTGACACTGCCGGAGGGAATACGTCTACCACGTCCCACTCCTAGCTCAACGTGCTGCCACACATCTCAGAGACACGCTTTTCCCCGTATACCCATTTGTGGGGGGCACTCACCTACCCCATTCCTGTAGTCAGGTTCTTCTTTGCAAATTCATCTCTGAAACTCACTTATAGCTTTTTCCCTTCAAACACTGCCAGTAAATGCATCTATCAAGTGCATCACAGGTGGTGTGTTAGGAAAAAAAGGTTACCTGGCTCCAGTTAAGAGAAAAATGAGTGGGCACTTTTACACTCTGGACAACCACAGATGCAAAGGTTTGTGCAGATGGATTTAGGGTTGAGGGCTTGGTTTGCCTTTGAAGAGCCCATCAGAGAGTGCAGAAACCCCTGTGTTGTCCCTGGTGTTTGTGGCAGGTCACAGACCTCCTGCCGAGAAGATTTGGGTCTGCAGGATAAGGCATCTGAAACGCAGCAGCCTTAGCACTGCTGTGCTCATGCTGGGATTTACCAGCCAAGCTAAGGGAGTCTGGGGACAGTCAGGCTGGGGAAAGTATTGGGCAAAATGTGTTAGAAATGGTCCTTGCCGTCATGCCACACTGGGAAGTTTTAGCAATATGAACTTCCCTGACGCATCCACAGAAAACAACCTATGAATGCTGCCAGGGCTTGTGCTGTGAAAGCGGTGGCCAGCTTTCACGCCTCAGCCATCCCTCCTTGGATGGCCCCAGCTCCTACGTAAGCCCCATGGCAGGTCCTCAGGGGATTTTTCAAGGCACTTGTTGGGATAGGAACAGTCTTCCTGGAAATCTTCCAGTCCTTGTGACTGTAGGCAAAAATGAGGCAATGCAGGCAGGCACTGAAGGAGCAGATATCCATCTGCCAGGGAAACCCCTCCAGCTGCTCCCGGCCCCAGGAGACCCCCGGCTCTAAGGCCAGGGGCACAAGAAGCGTCTGAAGGTGGGTGTAGCAGGGGAACAAAAGCAAAGGGAAGGCTCTCGAGGTTTCATTCTCCAGGTTTATCTTCTACATTGATGGTAGCCCTCAGCACTGCAACAAGACACTGACCCTCCCTTCATTTGGCCTGGAAGAGGCTCCTTTGCCGCCAGCTTAGCACTGAAGCCAGGCTAGGATTTGTTGCCAAGCCCTGTGCAAGGGCAGTTGGTCCTGCCTGCCGGGATGAGCTGCTCTAGCAGAGGAGAGAGATGAAGCATCACTGCCCTCTACCTCTGCTCTGCACCCCAGTGCTGGAAGGGGAAGGGGCCGAGATGCCCACATGTTTGCTATTAAGCAGCAACAGCGTTTCCAAGGATGGGTCCGCAAAGCCCAGGGAAGCAGAGCTGCCAACAGCATCATCAGAAGTGCGTTCAGCATTCAACCATCTCTGGCAGCCAAGTCTTGCTGGCTGGGTCTGATGGGTTCGTTGGCTTTCCTTCTTAGTGTTGGTGGTTTTAAGAAGTTGAGCAGCTCTGCAGGAAGCTGATGTGCTGCTGGCTCCCAGCCTTCATCTGGGGGGTTTGGAAACTCAGGGGATGGGCCCCTCAGGACAGATAATGGGGAAGCTTATTTGCAAAAAAAAGGCTTTTGATTAAAAATATTCATTGGTGCTCAGTGAGCAGGATAAAGCCCTTCTTTTCTGGAAGCTGAGAACTCAAGGTTTTTATTTGTTGAGTGAGCAGTCATTTTCTATGGAAATAGTGTTTTCTGCTGGAAAGATAAGAAGTGATTTTAGGTCAGGAAAGTGTTTAGGTGGAAAATTCCTCACTGACTGGAAAGGTTCCCCCAGTCTCCCTGGAGGATGTGGGGAGTCGGGAAGGGAAAAGGAGCAGCAAAGATTTTAACCCAGCTATAGAAGAGGCTCTCGACATGCTCATAAACTAGAACAGCTCCCTCACCATCGCCCCAGGGACTTCATGGAAACCTAGATAGCATGAAGAGTGGCAGATTGCATGTGGGTAGATCAGTATGGGGAGAGAAAGATATATATATGGAGATCGACAGTATAGAGAGATGTCAAGCTTTTGGTTCATCTTTTGGCAAAATAGCTGTGTACTGTCTTCCTTGTCCCTTCCACAGGGAAAATTTGGCCCGGAGTGACTGAAACGAGGGTGCCTGTGGCACGTGCCAGAGCAAAATCATGTTTATAGGAGCTCCGTGCATATCCCAGGTTGTTTTCTGCCCTGTGGAAACCTGCTATTCCAGGGCTGCTAACAGGGAATGGGGAGGTCAAGCAAGTCACTCAAATGCATGATTTCTCCCCATTTACTGGGCAGGAACAGTGTCTGCTGCAGAGCTCTTAGCTCTGAGCCATGGCAGGGAGGAATCA
>NW_008824591.1:1017414-1021209 GCF_000699105.1 Pygoscelis adeliae
CTACTGACCTGGGGAGAAAGAAACTTATTTAGAAAGATTTACCTTGCTTTTAGGCATGAAGACAAAGTGTTTGCAAAGGTGCCGGGTGGCCCTGTGACCTCCGACTTGCTGCACTGTGACAGCTCAGTTCAAGGCAGGGAACCAGGGACTCCACGATTTTCCTTGCACCACGAGTGGTTAGGAGAAGATCCTCTGCAGGTCGCTTGGAGCGGGTTTGCAGGAGGGCAGAGAAATACCCCTTTTTTCTCCCAGAACAACCTGAGTTAGATAAGATTGAAAAGTATATTGCTGGGAGAGATGTTTTTTTCCAGGTCTGGCCAGGGAATTAGGGGACTTGGGCTGTCCCCGCTCTGCAGCTGCCTTCCCCAAGTTGGTAGTTACCCTACAGCAGGGCAGAAGAGTCTCTCAAGGGGCAGAAAAAGCAGGAGGAAGAGTATCATGGGGCAAAGTAACTGCTTTTCAAATAACTTGTTAAAAACAGTGGGTTCTGCTTAATTTCCTCTCTGGCGATAGTGTGGTGTTGGCACGACTGCCTCTGAGGTCTGGTCGCTCACTGACAGCCCAGCTCCCGCCAGAAAAGCCAAGAATAACCCCAAATGGGAGTCATTAATAGCTTAAAAACATGTCAGTGACAAAAAAACAGAATAAACTGGAGGGAAATTAGGATGCCATTTGTAAGGACTAATTAGGCATTGCATGGGGTATGGCAGCCTCCCAGGGGGATACGAGGGGGACATCTGTGTCACACTGCGACGGAGGTCATGGGCAGCAGGACTGAGGAGGAGGAAGGAGGAGGAGGGACAAGGAGGTGGTTGTTAACCCTGTGAAGCAGAGTGGTTTGTGTGCCTTGGGCAGAGCTGGGGCAGGGTACAGGGCAGGGCTTGCCCCAGCTGAGCTGCCTGCCGGCAGGAAAACAAGCAGCAAGGAAGGATGCTTCCTTGCAGGCCACCTCCTTCCTCCAGCTACCTCTCCACATGTCACCACTTCGATGGGGCCGGCTGCCCTTTGCATGGCGGCAGGAGCAAAGACACTGGCCTGGACACGCTGGGCTGAGCAGAGTGTTTACAAAGGGTGCTGGGAGCTTTGGATGGTCCCAAATCCAACCTATTTCCCAAGCCATGAGCAGAGTCATGCCAGGCAAGGAGGAGAAAATCCCTCTGCCTGGGTGCAGACAACCTCCAGTCAAGAGCCTCCCACCTTCTCCGAGACTCCAAAGCCTTTTTGCACCTCTGAACAGCAGTGGAGACTCCAGAACCACTTCCCAAAATTGTCTGAGAAACAATGGATTTTTTTTTTCTGGTTTATAGACAAGTATTGGGCTTGTTCATCTTATCCTTACACCCAGCTGTGCTACAGCTGGGACAACCCGGGCGTCACCCTCACCAGAAAGCTGGCAAGCTGCTGAGGGAAGCGTGAGAGCCTGCGAGAAGAGATGTCTGGAGAACTTGGGAGCCATGAAGATGCGGGGTGAAAAGGAGATTTCCTGGAGCAACCCCATAGCTTGGAAGGTAGGAGGAGGCCTGGAAAGGACACACATGGCCCTGAAAGGAACCATGGCACTGACAACACAAACATCTGTGTCTCAACACGTTTTGTTCTGAGGTCATGCACAACATCCCGTCCCTGAATACTGACAGCTCCCAAAAATGCACTGGACTAGGACCTTGGTTGTGCCCCCCCCCCATCATCTGCAGGCCCTCCCCATATCCATCACCCTTACTAGATGGGGGAGCACAGGGATGGGTCACTGAGCCCTCGCCAATATCCAGGTTTGAGGCTGCTGGAAGAAATTTCCTGGTGAAGTGTGTGCTCACTGAGCAGGTTATTTTCTTTATATACATGTACAACTATATACATATCTGTATATATGTATGTGTGTGTGTATATATGTATTTATGGGTGTGTGTTTGTACAAGTGACTGCACAGTCCCCTGTGGTACAGCTCCTCCTTCCCTTCTGCCCAACACTCTTCAGCAGTGAAAAGATCTGCTCAAATTTTAAAGCTCCAAGTGAAAGTTGCCCACCCAGAAGACAACCCGTAAGCCTGAGTACGCAGGGCTGTGCAGTACCCCGTGCTCGAACACGTCGGGAGGGCAAGTGCGACAAACATCATCCCAGGGTGCGATGCCTGCCTGGTACCAGAGAGGTCCTGCCCACCTCCCCGGCCATGTCCACCACTCCCAGTATTGTCCAAGACCTGCTGCTGGACAGGTTGGTCTCTCTTCAAGTACAGGCGATTTCTAGGGACTCTGTGGCCTCAGCCTGGCTCCGGTGCTGGGTAGGAAGGTGTGGTCCTGCTCTAGGCTATGGCTTTTGGTGGATTTCGGTGGCCATGAGCCAAACGGTCACTCTTCAGCGCTTCCCGTCCTTGCATGTCCATCGCTGCTCTGCACACACACGACCACATTGGATTTTGGTTCCTCCAGAGGAAAACCAAAAGTCCTGCAGGAGCCTGGCTGAGGACTTGGAGCCACCAGGAGACACTCCTATGTGGGAGCCATTTCCTTCCCTCTCCTTACTACTCCTTCCACCGTGTCCTGCAGTGGTGGGAAGGGGGAGTCTTTGCAAGGGCTCTGTCTAGATCATTTCCTATCAAGAGCTCCCCAAAGTGAGTGAAAGGCTTTTAAATTAGTTGAAAGAAAAAATGAAAAAAAAAAAAAAATCTTTTTACATGCAAAACAAATATCTTTGCTTTGAAACACAGAAAGCACAGAGCAGCTTAGTCCAATGAAGCAGAGATAAAGGTTCATGCACAACTTTGTCCCCAGGATGTTGTACATTACAGCAAGCTCTGGCCAGCCCCACCAGCCCCAGCACATCCCTCCTCAACCCTTGCAGCCCCACTGGTGGTTCCTGCTGTGCCAGCCTTCAGCCTCCTCCCCTATTCAAGGGGTCCAGGGGACCTCTGCTTTTTAAATGGGCATGGCTCAGAGTGGAGAACTCAAGCAACTTCTGCCATGGTTTCTGTCCTCACCTCACAGCAAGACACACCAGGGTGTTGTCCCTTCAGCATTGCCACTGGGGTGAGGTTCAGGTCCCTGGGTTTCCTCCTGGTAGAATCACAGAGGGCTTTGTTGGGAGGGACGTTGGAGATCTCCAGTCCTTCCTCCCCCTTGGAGCAGAACTATCACCATCCTTAGAGCAGGTTGGCCATGACTTTGTTTGGCAAGCCTTGAAAACCTCCAAGGATGGAGATGCCCCCACCAGTCTACCCCAGGGCTGCAGCACCCTCCCAGTGAAGGACCTCGTGTACCTCCCAAGTCACAACTATGTCCACTGCTCCTTGTTTTACCATCTGCCAGTACCAAGAAGAATTTGGCTCTGTCATCCATCATTTCTATCTGCCCTTCAAAGAGCTGTAGGCTGCTGTTAGGTCCCATCTTGGCCTCCTCTTCACTCGACTAAATAAGCTCCAGAGCCTTCCCTCAGCAGTTGGAGTGGGGAGCTGCCAAGACCTCAGCAGGCTCCCAAATGTTTGCTGTCACTCTCTTTCCTTGGGGGGGGATCTCTGCTCTCTCCAGAGGGTCCCCATGACCTCTTCTTCCAAGGAACATAACACAGGCTTGCATAGATTTTGTCTGCCACCCCCCTGCCCCCAGGGGACGCAGACATTGTTCGCTGCTCCAGATGTTTCCAATACAAATGTTGTGTTCCCTCAATTTGCAAGCACAGCTTTCTTTGGGTTTGTTTTTAACTTGTCCCAAGCGACAGTCATGCAAATGGGGTCTGGCCCATGCAGCTGGCCCCAGTGTGCCAGCAGAGCATCTCCCATCTGTCCGTACGAGATATCAGGAG
>NW_008824591.1:1021291-1028669 GCF_000699105.1 Pygoscelis adeliae
TAATATGTTGCTGTAGTTTCAGTTCATATTCCAGTCAGTTTTCAAAGACACTTCAGTCATTTTCTTGGCTCTGCTAAACATTCATGGCTGTGTGTCCTCTACGCTTGACATGAGCTTCAAAACAGCGGGGGCAAATTACAGATTTATTCAGGGATGTGAGGGGAGAGATACTGGGTAGTTACTAAATTACTGCATGTCTTAGAGTCCCATAAGCTGTGGTAGGACACAATATTTGCCCCATCAGCCACCTGGCTGATGCCAAGGTCTGCAGAGTGCTATGGACCCTGCCATGGGTCCCTGCGGACATAGCAGGTAACCATGGGCTTGCCTCAGTTTCCCAAAGTAAAGCACCGTGCATGTGATTCAGCTCTGCGTGAGCAAGTGCACTCAGGCACATCTCCATGCAGCCATGCCTGAGCTAGTCCTGCAAGAGCATGTCACACCTCGGCCATGTAGCACTCGTGTCCAGGCACATCTGTGCATTGTTCGCAGCACCCAGTGCGGAAGGCAGGATAGAACCATAGAATCATAGAATCATAGAATAGTTTGGGTTGGAAGGGACCTCTAAAGGTCATCTAGTCCAGCCCCACTGCCGTGGGCAGGGACATCTTCAACTAGATCAGGATGCACCCACTTTCCTTGGCGGGCTCACATCAGCCAGCAGCTAGTGCTAGGAAGAGAACCAGGCGCTATGTGGGGAGAGCCAGCATGTCTCCAGCTCGCTGCAGCAGTCACGGATGTCCGTGCCACTAACAACTGGTGGAAGAAATAAGTCAGGGAGAGAAATCTGGTTTTAAGTCAGAGCATCCCTGCAGAACTGGCAAGGCACCTTTAGCCATTTCTCCCTATTTTCTTTCTTTTCTGCTTTTCTCCATCCCTGCGTAGAGCCTGAAGTAGTTGTGGATCCAGTGCCCATGACTCCAGGGATTTAGGGGAAGCTACAGAGTGTTTTAGTCTCTTCCTGGCTCAGGCTTCATTCAGGACTATGACCCTCTCCTATGATCTAGGAGGGGGTCCTGAAACTGTGTGAGCTGTGTCACCAAAATCCTCCTTCCCCGCCTGACTTCTTCCTCCTCCACAGGCCCACGGAGGAGAGAGGGGCCAGGCATGGCCCCTGGGCACAGCTCATCTGGGTCAAAAAAAGGAGTATTCAGTATAAAATGGGAAAATGAACGAAAAACCAGGTTCTGCCCATCAGAGCATCGTGCAGAAGGGTCTCCCACAGACATGATCCCCAGCGCCCAGCTCCCAGGGGCTGGCTCTCGCAGCCTGGACTTAGCGATGCTGAGCCCTGCATCTGACAGACAAGCACTGCAGAAAGTTTTCTGACTTATAAGGCCAGTTCTCCAAACTGCTTTTTATTGCCTAAAAAGGATTGTGACATTTAGTGGAGAAAAGCCCACCAAAGCGCACGTCGTGCGAGACACCAGCAGAGCCCCAGCTGCTGGCTGCAGGGACCACCCGACGCTTTCCTGGTCTCCTGGAACTGAGGAGTTAGCAGAAAAATGACCAGATGAAGGTGGGATATGCAGCAAGGAAATGTAACATTTTTTTTCCCTGTGTCTAGACCTGTTCCAAAAATCATTTAACAAATTCATCCACCTGGCAGATGAGAACATGACTTTTATTGTCCTGGTGTAACAGTGCTGTGACAGCTCTGCCTGCGTGAGGATGGAAGGGAAGCAAGTCTGCAGGGGTGAGTCACAACCATCGTTAGATGAAATAACATATAGAGAAAAAAATGGACATTCTGTTGTCCATGCACATACTCTGATTTGTAGTTAAAAGCTAGTCCTTATTTTTGAGCTATATCATTTGATTTAATAAAAAACCTTATTTCTTCCCACAAACATTGCCTCTTTCATTATGTTTTCCTCAATAAAGCACTCCTTGGTGGAGTTTAAGGATAATTATTGGCTGCTTTATTTCTTCTAACCACTGCTCAATCACAGAAGTCACACAATCGATGACAAACACATTCTTAAGTATGGAAGGAGTTTTATTTAAAGCAAAAATATGATTCACCCTCAAATTTTACATTCAAAGTGCTTTAGAACATGAAAATACATGGTGAACAAAGGAGATCTTGCAGCCATATTTCCTAGGAAGCAAAAAAACCCATAATACTGAAATTATTTTGATTGCAACCTGAGACAGACCTATGAGCTGCCCATAAGAAAGCCTGGCAGGTTCAATTGCACCCCAGCTTTCATAAAGTCACCCCACCACGAGGTGTGCGCTCATGTTAGAGAAGAGCATTGCTGGGTTGACCCATCATGCTGGATCCAGCCTGCTGCTTCTCTCAACAGTCCCTGTACACAGAAAACCCCTTTATTATTCTAAGAAGGGGCGATTTCTATATTGCTTCAGCTCATTTAACAACACTTGGCCTTTATGAAGCTTTTCTAAGCAGTGTCTTTATGGTCTTTTCCACTGTCTTTTTCAATGAAGCCCTTTCTTTGATGAGCCCAACTATCGACTATGCAAATCCTTAAGGATTTCTTCCCACATACCTCCCAGTCCCTCCTGCATTTCATTTTCCACTCAGCTTCCTTTGCTCTCAAGACCTTGCTTGTCTTTCTCCCCTCAGGTTGGACAGCCCAGCCAAGGGACTTCTGCTGAGGGATGCACGGTGTCCCTGGAAAGGAGAACAGCTTTGCTACGGCCACACTCGTGCTCCTTTCACAACGTCCCAGGGGCACAGCACAGTTGCAAATAAGATCCGGCAATCCTGCCTGCCAGCTTGCATCATTTTTCAAAACCATATTAAGGCCTATCTCACCCTCTCTTAAAAATAACGCGTATCAGGAATATTGCAGACTGGGAACTGGCAGTCTGTGGCTGTTGCTCTCAGCCCCAAGAGTTTGTTTCTGGGGCCAAATCTCTGCGATTTACTTCACTGAGACTATGGCTCGCGCCTGCTTAGGAAAATGGAAAGCTGCAATTCAGCACACATCAAGCTGCTCGATTCATAAAAATCAGGGAAAAATTAACAAGCACGTGTCCACCCTGAAGCTGCCTGGTTACCAAAGCATGGGGCAGAGCGTAGAGCAAATCCTGGACAACAAACAGTCATTAAACCATCTTCACCTGGAACCTTTTCTGCATCAGGCGGCAACGCTGGTGAGCGTTTCTCTTCGGTGAACTCTGTTAGTCTGGTTTCATAAAGAAAATGGGTTTACGCAGCTATTTGGTGGGGGCGTGCCAGAAGACCCCCCAGGCTCAGACAATGGCTGTGTTTTGTTTGGCTTCTGGTCCTGCCTGTGGCCAAGAAGTGCAACGTGGGAAGGAGAAGGGGAAGCAGAGCGGTGAGAGGGCAGCGTGCAAGAGAGGGCAGAGCATTGGTCTGGGACCAAAACAGCCTATTTCCTGCTCTACACGGGCTTCCTTGATGTCCTTGAGAAAGGCATCATGCCTCAGTGTCTCCAAGTGTAAATCATGACAAAGGAAAGACAAAGTCCAATATCTTCATTAAATAATGCTCATTAGTGCTCTTCATTTAATAGTGCCGCTCAGCGCTCCCGTTCATGACTACAGGCTCTGAACAGAGAAGAAATATATTCATTTTCCAAGTTGCACCAAAGCAGTCCCACCAACACAATGGAGGACAGGGCTGGCGTTCACAGCGCTCTTGCAAATTCGGAGAGGTTGATGTGAAAAACCGAGCAGCCCCACACGAAGAGCAAGCACAAGCCCCCATGCCCAGGCTGAGCTGCTCAGCGGGACAAACGCGGGATGGCACAAGGGGCTGGTGGGAGCTCAGCGAGAAGAAGAGCTGGGGGTTAGAGCCGATCACAAGCTGAGCATGAGTCAGCCGTGTCAAGCTGTCACAACCGTTAAACAGCGCTTTGGGACGTGTAAACAGGAAAATAACTGCAAGACACAGGAAGGTGCCAGGCTGCTCGATGATATGTGTAAGGGGGGGCACAGGCACGCAGCGCTGCCTGCCTGCAGAGGTGCACGGGGAGCACGGGAACAGCCGCTGCAGCGAGGGACCTGCGGGGCACAGCTCAACCACGGCCAGCACCGGAGGTGTTTGCCTGGGGAGGATGCAGCATCCCCAGGGCTGGAGGGATTTAACTTTTCTCCAAGGGATTTAAGGCACAGAGAGATAAACCTCTGTCAGGAATGATGTATTTAGGGTTGATCATGGGTTCACGCGGGTTTAAAGATGCACCCCTGAGCTCCTGGAGTAAACACTAGGTAATGTCCCAGGACAGCTGAGCACGAGCAGGATGGGACCCTGCATGCCCACGGTGCTCCCATGCCTGCTGCAGCCACGGGCAGCCCTGACGTGACACAGGGCATGATCCAGGACCAGCTCTGGGTGCAGAACCTTCTGCCCCAGGGGTGTGGGTGTGCTCAGGGTGCTCCATCACGAGCAGTCGGATGCTCCCGCGCTGGCTGTGCTGGACCAGCCTCACAGCTAGCCGGAGAGATGGAGTGACAGCTAGCTGGAGAGATGGAGTGCGACCATGGCCGCATCCAGCCATGGAGGCTGCAACTCCCCAGGCGAGAGCCTGAGCTGCTCATTTATTTTTGATATCCTCATGACAACCACAGCGCAAGACTGTGAGAAAGGGAGAGGCTGCCTGAGCAGCTGCCGTCCCCGAGGAGATGTGGGGACAGGCAGCCGGGCGCTCTGTGCAGGGAAGAGGCTCTTCCAGCAGATTGCTTTCCCTGTTCAGGTTCCTCTCTGGAGAAACCAGTTTAATAAAGCACCTTCCCTTACCTCCTCCTTAGCCCTTATCTCCTGGAAAAAACACGCCTGCTCATTTCCTAGCCCCAGCTACCCCCAGCAGCATCACTGGAAGCGGGGGCCGCAGAGACGAGCCGTCCTCGCCCCGGTCCCCGCGCCCACAGTTGCTGGAAGCGTTACTCGCTATCAGCTGAGCCTCACTCATTGCAGCCCCAGATGGTTTGCCGTGGGTGTGGAGGCACCCCCCCACTACCCCAGCCTCCCACTGCTGCCCGCACCGTGCCCAGGGCTGGCAGCAGGGGAGAGAGGGGGGTGGCAGAGGCTGAGGTGCTGCTGCCGCCCCTGGGGCACTGTGTGTGTCACTCCCCTGGGACCTCTGCTCCCACAGCAACTGATTTCCTTGGGCAACAGCTTGCTCATGCATCCATCCGACTGGGTCCCAGCAGCAGAGATTTGGGGGTTTTCGTGGTCTCTAGCACACAAATGTGTGTTTGGAGGTTTTTAAGCAATTTGACAAAAAGTGCCCCTCCCCCAAAATCCAGGAGGCAAAGTGATCTGGCACAGAGGAAGAGCAGTGCAAAGGCAACGCCACCCAGCAGCCAGGTCTGGGCTCCTTTCGCAGCATCCAGAAAGGACCGTGGACATCGCTGCAGCTGCAGCACGCAGTCAGAGAGCAGGAGCTCAGGGTATTGCTGCGAGGGGAGGCCTCACCCCTCCTCACTTCCCAGCTGTTTCCACTAGAAGCAACAAAATGACAGTGGCAAATTGCATGTAAATCCTCCAGCCCAGACCCTCAAAGGCATTTTGGTGCCTGAGCAGTGGAAGCTAAGCCCTTAAATCCTTCTGCAAATCCAGGCTGCAATCTTGTAGGAGCGGGCACTGCAGTCGCACCAAGATTCATCCTCCCTGCACACCAGAGAGCGCAGCCTGGAGCTTCGCCCTCTCCAGAGCACCAGTAAAGACTTCAGTGCAGAAAAAGACATTTACTGGCACAGATGCACAGGGATCAAACTATGTTCTTGTAACACCCTACTGCACTTGCCCCCAAAACCTTTTGCACGTTTAGTGTCACTGCATTGCACTGGGATACATCCATGCTTTTATGTGAACCGCCAGCCTGACCTGTTTCAACTCCCGCCTTTGTACCCCCTGCCCATTCCCCCGCCTGACCTCCTGCAAACCATATAAATCACAGAAAAGGCACAGGGCTGAGCAGAAATTGGTCCCTGCCTCTGGGCACGTGTGTTCTCCCTTCCTGCCC
This sequence comes from Pygoscelis adeliae, assembly GCF_000699105.1. Taxonomy (NCBI): domain Eukaryota; kingdom Metazoa; phylum Chordata; class Aves; order Sphenisciformes; family Spheniscidae; genus Pygoscelis; species Pygoscelis adeliae. The sequence goes on from NW_008824591.1 coordinate 1,027,252, forward strand.
CTAGCAAACCTCCAGTACTAATCCACCTCTCTCATACAGCAGCCACCCCAGCTCCATCGTGCATCGATATCCCCATGACAGAGTAGTTCTCCACCAGCTGCCAATCTCCCTCTGTTTGAACAGCCCTGCTGCCTGCACTGGGTTTTGCCCTGCAGGTGATACAGCCAGCCTTTGGGAGAAGGTGGATGAGAGGCTGTGTGTGCTCAGCTGCTCCTTTGCATGGATTAGTGGCATCGCCTTACTCAGCCCGAGCAACAAATTGTGCTAATTAAGTGCAAGCTCAGGTTGCGTCTGATTGCAAGCGTGAGCAGCACCGAGCAGCCTGGGGGATTCCCGCTCCCGGAGGTCCACGTGGTGATGGAGAGCAGCGGGATGGCGAGATGCCACCAGCCCATGCTCGGTCCCTTCCCTCCCTTGCATGGGGGAGCTGGGAGGCCTGGCTGGCAGGAGCTCTGCATATGGAGTGATTCCTTTCAGCTGAAAGGCCATTTTGTTTATTTAATCAAATTTCCTCCAACTTAGTGAAACGGCAACAATTCCCTTTGAAACTGATTTTTCAGCACGAAAAGCTGTTTGCAGCAGCTCGAAGAAATGGTGCTGCAGATGTTCCCCTGAGCACGACGTGGGCTGTTTGCTGGCCACGAGCGTTCCTGCGACAGCCCCGCTAGTTGTGTTATTACCTTATTTATTACTGACCCAAATCGTGCTGATTATTAACATCCCACCTGCATTTGGAGGCCGGGATGGGACTGAAGCACCGTGGAGCAATGGACCCACGTGTATTCAATGCAGAATTCAGCGCGTTCCCACTGCCACGGCTCCAGGGTGAGCTACGTCACAGCAAGGGATGTCCCGTGCGGTTTTGGGTGTCACAAATACCAGCTTATAACCCCAGCACTGGCCTGGCTTCCTCTGCAACGCTGGCCACTTCTCCAGGCTGTTTAACCCCCTTTAATAGGGTATGAACTCCCCTTAATTGGGCTAGTGGGTCTGGGCTGGTGTGGGGTGCTGGGATTAGAGGTGGGGTTGGGGTGTGATGCTCGAAGAGGAGTCAGTAACTGGGTTTGGGGATCGCTGCATCCTATATAGCCAAGGGGAGGTGGACGGAAGGGGCTGGGGGCAGGAGAGGTTTTGTTCCCTGCCGTTTTGCTCAACAGCAGCTGGAGGGCCCTGGGGACGGAAAAAGGACCTGCAGCCTTCAGGTGTTTTTATTTTGTAGGCTTTGCAGGTCACTAACACCGGGGTGGGGAAAGGATGAAGCACGTGGCTGCTATGTGACAGCACTTGCCAGTGAGGTCAGGCTGCCATTTTGGGGACAAACACCAGGGCTGATGGAGCCATCTCCATCACTCCAGGTATCAGCAGCCAACACCACCCCCCCCCCCACCCCACACGGGACGTGGCGACCCCGGGCATCC
>NW_008824591.1:1028724-1033972 GCF_000699105.1 Pygoscelis adeliae
TCCCACGGTCGGGAGCGGCGGGCTGGCTGGGTGCCCGGCCTCTGGCCAGCCTGTCCTCATGCTGCCGCATCTCCCAGCTGCATTAATGCTCCATGAAAGGCGCCTCTGCTGCCGGGGCGGGGGGATTTCTGCTTATGAACATCTTTGAGATGAGCAAGTTGTTTATCCCTTGCATTGAAATTCACTGCTAGAATTAGTACAAAAGGGAAGAAAATGTTCACTTTGTTGCATTAAGAAGTCCCTCGTTGTCCCTCGCCCCGGGATTGCCCCTCCTGGGCTGCATTGTCGGTGTTGCTGCTGCGGACCACCCGGCCGGAGGGAGAGTACTGCTGCGGGACGTGGGGAGCTGCACATCCCCGGCTGCAAGGGCAGAAGGGAATGAGACAGAGAGGAAAAGAGGGGGAGGGAGGTGGCTTGTGAAAAGTCCTAGTTGTTACAGGGAGATGGGGGAAAAAAAAGAAGGGAAAAAAAATGAAGGGAAAAAAAATGAAAGGAAAAAAAAAAGAAAAGGAAAAAACAAAACAAAACCGCCCCGGTGCTCCTGAGAAGACCCCGTGGAGGAGAGTGACGTAAGGGCAGCCTGTGCTTCCCACACCGCTGCCTCCATCGCTGACACATGTGCCAGCTCCGAGGGTCCCCAGCGCCTCCCGCACGGGGCAGCGCGGACATCTGCGGCAGCCCTACGTGACGGGCAGCAGCGGGCCGGGTAGGAGGATGCTTTCCGGGACGGGGTTTCTCCAGGACCTGGAGCAAGCTGAGTCCTTGCAAAGCTGGGACATGACGTGTCGCCTCACCCGCATTTTGGGAGGAGGGAAGCCAGAAAAAAAGTGGAAATGGGACCCAGCTAAAAGAGCCAAAGGTGCAAGAGTCTGTCAGAGCAAATATTTCCACTCCTTGCTCAGCCCCCTGGGATCTTCTGAGGTTGGGGGTTCAGCCCCCCCCCCGAGCCAAATGACGCTGCGCTTGAGGGGATGCTTGGGGGCTTATGGCCCCAATCCCAGCACAGATAATATATATGATGCTAGGAAAAAAGCACAACAGCGGTGCTGCGTGGCTTGGAGAAACGGCCTCCCGAGAGCAGCCTGGCAGGGCCACCCCATGGAGTGTCACAGGGAGCTGGGCAGCCCCAGAACAGGCAGTGGGACCACGGGATTTAGCTGGAAGAGGGTAGTTTTGCTGGAGGTGGGAAAGGAGACACCCTATAACCTCTTGAAGTGCATGTGTTTGCAGGCTCCTACTGTCAAGGAGGGATGAAGGATGGGATTTACTTTATGGGGGACTGAGCAATGTGGGAGCTGTTGCCTGGAGGAGCTCTGGGGCGCCCTGTGGGTACCCCGCTCTCCCAACCAGCTGCATGGGCAATGGGGAGGACTGCAGAGTCCAAGCAAACTCATCTTCCCCTTTGCTGACTCCGTGTGATCTGAACAAGGATTTGGGGGTGTTCAGAGCCGGCTCCATGTCTCTGGGCCCAGTGTTAATTCTAGTTTGGGATATGGAAAACCTCAACATGGTATGTTCCTCACCAGTGGAAACCCACCACCTGCCACAGCACCAGCAAGAGCTGGCGGGGACCTCTTTGCAGCTGAGGCTTCAGCAATTCCCACACCAGGGAAAGGTGCCTGTCTCCTTCCCTTTCCTGCACCAGCAGACATGGCTCTTGGGCAGCAGGAGGTCACGTACATGTCTGGAAAGGTCTCAGACCCCTGGGAGCTGCTGAACATTGTACGGTGTGAGCTGTACGGGGTGTGGGAAACACCTGTCTTAAGAGCACTTCTGATGGGAAATCCCACCCAATGCAGGTGGCAGCGGTGGTGGCCTCCTGTTCCTTGCTGGACATAGAAGGACATCGCCCCGGCAGGAGCAACCTGCAGCGGTGATGGTCAGCACTTGCAGAGCAAAACTCTGCTGAGAAAGTTCTTCATCAGCGGCATGTCCGTGGGCCAGCTCGAGCCCACGGGGGGCTGTGTCCTCCCAGCCACCGTCCCATCCTGCCTGCCCCAGGGCTGGGTTCCTGCAGAGAGTCGGGGCAGGGATGGATCCATCCAGGAGCTCAGCGGTTTCCCATCTGGGTAAGCATGTCCCTGCCCCAGGGCCGCCGTGGCTGCAGGAGGGTTTGTGTGTGGTGAAGAAGCAAGTCTGCACTTGATACGGGTTTCTCTGAGCATACGTGAGCCAGGCTGGTGGGATGGAGAAGGTCACTGAAAGGGGTGAAGTAGGGTGGGGACCAGCAGCAGGACATCGTGTCCCAGCGAGAAGCAGCGGGACAGCCTTGCTGCAGCCCGGCGAGCCGGTCACGTTCCCCAGGGCCGCGGCTCACCCTCCCTGAGACCGAGCTGCAAACAAGAAGACAACACTCATTTATTTCTCTTTTTTAAAGACCAGTTTTGGGTATTTTTATCCCCAAAAAACGCCTGCAAAGCTGCAGCGACTTGTGTGTGTTACAGGAGCATGTGTTGGAATGAGGTTAGCCGGGGCGAGGCTGCTCCGCTGCCTGAGGGAACTGCTGGAGATACAGTCTGTTCCCACTCACATCGGCAGATATTTATAGATACAGATGTTTCTCTAGCAGCAGGGTTCAAGCTTGATTTTTTTTATTGTATTTTTTTTTACTCCCTGTCTTCCTTTGCATCCCTCCTTTGCTCTTCAAAGCAATGCTGAAGGTAGAGAAAGCAGCTCCAGAAAGCAGTGGGGAGGCAGCGGAGTCGCTTCCCACTCCGGGGTTTTAGAAATAAAGCGTTTGAGGTGCCCCTGTGTCCCCGTGCAAGGCCGGGGGCACCTTCTCAGAAACCCACAAACCGTCACCCCGGACCACAGCTGGCAGCCAGAGCGGGCTCTGCCTCCGGGCGCTGCAGCTGGAGAGCGCCCAAGGGAGCGGTATCAGCCCTGTTTCACGGGGTGGAAACCACGGGGAGTGATTCTCCGAGGGCAGGGAGGGGGCTGAACGTGGGGGATCTGGCTGGGAGCACCCCCCGTGCCTCCCCCAACAGCAAACCTCCCCATGCATCGGACCAGGGGAAGCTTGGTCCATGCCTCTGCAAAACAAAATGGGGATTTGGGGCTAACTGGTGCTGGGCCATTTGCTCCCCGCTGTAGTGGGATTTTTCCCTCCGTAGGGTCCCTCTCGCCGCCTCCCCAGGGCAGGGCTCAGCCCTGATGCCTGCCCATCGCCGCGGGGCTCTGCTGGGCTCAAACACACACCGAGTCGTCCTCGCAGATGGTGCTTGCCCACGAGCCCAGCCAAGCAGCCGTGATTTCGCAGCCCAGCTCGGCTTATTCCTCCTGCTGCTTTTACCCCACCAATTCCCCAGCATCTTCCCACCCCAAGAAAGGTTGGTTGAACTTCTTGGGGAAGAGAAAAGACCTACTGAAATAAATCCACGCCTCAGGGGGGACAGCACTGGGAGATGCTGCCTCTGCCTCTGAGCGTTATCTTCAGAGGCTAGGCAATGGCTTTGCTCCACAATTAATTATACATGCTCTGTGGTCCGTCTGGGAGGCATTAATGGCTCCAGATGCGGATCATGGGACTCTGCGTGGCACTGTAAATATGCTGGAAGTCCAATTTGGATTTCCCCGGGTGCCTCATTTAAATGAATTATGTAAACGCTTTCCCCTCCTCTTTTGAGCAAAAGCCAGTCCGGCTGCTGCCCAATGTGTTAATCCCATGAATAAAATAAAAAACAAGAGAGACTGTGCATTAAAGAGAATAAAACGATGCTGCGGAGCCCCTGGCAGCGCTGGCATCGCCTGGGGACCGGGGCGGGCAGGGGAGCAGTTTGGGACTGCAGCTGCCCCCATCACCCTGGACCTGGGTGTTGCTGGGGGTCCCTCCTCTGCACGGTCCTAAACCCCTTGATGACCCAAGCAGCTCCAGGACGGTACTGTCCCTATCCCTGGGTTTAAATTCAGTTTAATTTGGCAACGCAGTGATCACGGTTATCTTTTGCAAATCAAACTGCTGAGTGACTTCGCCTGGGTTCCCCCATTTCCCACGTTACCCTTATTTCCCCTGTATCCATCATTCTGAGGTGCCTCCCCAGGGAGAGCAAATTAGAGCAATTAAAGCCACATCGGTAGATAGTGACGGTGCCGGCATGTGGATTTCCTGGCACGTGCATGGTCTGGTCCTGCTCTCCAGGCTGGGGCTGCGACTCGGGTGCACGACGGGGAGGAGGGGACCCAGCCCAGGGCTGTGTTTTCTGCTGAGCGAAAGATGGCAGATGTTTGCTGATGAATTATTCACCCAGAAAATTAGAATGAAAAGGGCCACTCCACTTCTGAAACAAGGTGGCTGCGAGTGCCACGGGCTGTCCCATGCCCGCAAATGGACTGTTCACTGAAGCCACCAGGGTCTGGAGGCCAAAGATATTGTCTAAACCGGGCACACTTTGGAGAAAGCCTGTAGCTCATCATCACTAGCAGAGCTGGAGCAACCAGACCCTGCCATATACTTCTTAAATACCCAACTATCTTTCCAAAAGTATAGCTGATGCTGCAGGGCATATGCACACAGCATGGGGACATTTCCCTTCAGAAGTGACAATCGCCATAAAAAGGAAGTTTTTAGACCCTCACTGACTCTATGCCAGCTGTGCACCCCCTGTATATGCAAGTTCTCCTTGGTGCATCCCTTTTCCATCAGACCTGTGAAGCAAAGCCATGGCTGGGGAATCCCAGGTGTAATTCGGGGCTGTCCAGCAGCCTTTGCCTCTTAGGTTGTCACTCTGTCCTGAGCTGGAGGGTGACAGCCTCCACGGGATCCTCCCTGCAGCCTCTCCCACGGACGCGGGTGAGCTCAGCGGTGATGCCCAGCTGGCAGGGGGCTGCTTCCCATCCTCCCTGCCTGCAGATGACAGCACATTTGGACTCAGAACTGGACCTTACTTGCTAACAAGCAAGTGCAGAACAGCCACAGCTCTCCATTCCCATGACAAGCACCGGGAGGGGGTTGAACTTGGCATCTCTGCCCACGAGCCTCACTTGCATCATGCTTAGGCCTTGGGGTTTTTTTGACATCAATACATCTTTTTTTTATTTTAAATTGCATTAAAATATACAGCCAGGGCTTGCAATAGCAGCCAGGCTTCCCCGTGGCTTGAACTCCTGCTTGGGGTGCTCCACAGCTGGGCGAACGTGGATAGATAAACACAGTGAGATGGGACAGTCGCATCATACAGGCAATAACCCGCCATGGGGAGGTTTTTCTCCACTGAAACCCAAAATCAAAGGATGCCGGAGGCGGCGTGGC
>NW_008824591.1:1034008-1035413 GCF_000699105.1 Pygoscelis adeliae
CCCCGACTCGCCCTGCCTCAGTTTCCCTAGTCGTTTTGGGGGTGCAATGATCATTACACTGAGGTGTATTTGCTAGTGGCTTGAAACGTCTCCTAAAGAAAACAGTGAGCGAAGATTATTCTTCTTTAAATAAATAATGAATAGGAGGCATGACGTGAAAATAAATCTTGTAGCGGACCCTTGTGCAATCCAGACCTTCCCAAGTCAAGGCAGGGGAAGGAGCACATCGGTGCTTGCCGTTGGGTTAGTCCAGCAGCGTCACGCTGGAGCTGTTTGGATACAGCTGGAGAGCCAAAAGAAAGAACAAGGTTTTCTTGTTTCAGAGAAAATCCCAGGGACAAGGCATTTCGGTGGTAGAGAGACTTGCTGCTGGCTCAGCTGGAGACTTGTCCTGAGTGGGACACCTTGTCACTGTGTCACCTCCAGCTGCTGCTACGTCATTGCTGGAAACAGAAGGGGTGCTGCCAGCTCTGTGGAGCCATCCTCATCCTCGCAGAGGCTCCCCGGCTGGGGATGGCATTCGGGAGCCAAGGGCACATTTCATGCAGCCAGTGCCTGGGGTTTATCTCCCATTGACTTGCTCTGGTTGGGCATTTCACGAGGAGCTGCCCGCAGATGAGGCCAGCAGTTACAGCACGGGGAGGGACCGGCCGGCTGCAGCAGGCGCAGTGTTTTTCTGCTCTCCTGAAAGGCGGGAAATGCAAAAGGCAAAGCTTATCATGGGAAAGGTTTGAGCAAGTCCCTGCAGGCTGTGGGGACCACGTTGCATTGGCAAGTGTCACTTGCTCAAGGTGCACATGGGGACGTACAAGTTACCCAGATGCCAGTCAGCTCCCCAGTGCGTTGCTGCTCTGCACAGCTGGTCTGCAGTGGGGGCTCCTGCAGCCCCCCACCTACATGGCCTGGACTGGAGCGGCAAAGGGGGGCGGACATCTGCAAGCATGCTGCTGGGAGTGCATCTGCCCCCCAGTTTCTGCCCAGGCCACACACCCCAGCACTGCTCACGCACCCCAGCCAAGGTTGCCCACCCCAGCACTGCCTGTACAAGCTAGCACAGGTTACCTGCAGGATGCACGGTGCAGGGTGCAGAATGAAGGGTGAAGAGTGCAAGGTACGCCATGCAGGGCACAGGACACGATGCAGGGTACCGGGTGCAGAATGAAGGGTGCAGGATACAGGACAGAGGGTATACGGTGCAGGACGCACAGTGCAGGATGCATAACACAGGATGCTCTGCATCCAGGGTACAGGCGGCAGGGTGCAGGGCACAGGCTGAGGGATGCGGAAGGCAGGGTGCAGGGTGAAGGGTGCAGGATGCAGAGTGCAGGCTGAGGGATGCAGAGTGCAGGCTGAGGGATGCAGGGTGCAGGCTGAGGGGTGCAGGGTACAGGGTGCAGGCTGAGGG
>NW_008824591.1:1035822-1037003 GCF_000699105.1 Pygoscelis adeliae
CCCCGGAGGCCCCCCCCCCCCCCCCCCCCAGGGTGTACCCCTGCATGGGATACACCCCAGCATGCGCTGCACCCCATCCCAGCACGGTGTGTACCCCACTGTGGTGCTCACCCCATCCCCGTGTGCCCCTGGGCACGGTGTGCACCCCTATACTCTGTGCACCCCCCCATGTTGTGCATCCCATGTTGCACACCCCACTTGCTTACCACCACTGCCCAGCCTGCAGGCAACGTGCCCCCCCCTTCCAGCAGCGACTCTCGGGGTGCCACAGGCTGGCAGCAGGGTCCAGGGTTCCAAGCCGCCGTGCCCCAAAGCGATGCCACCCCTGCCTGCACCCACGGAGCAGCCAGCTATGCCCTCACCCCAGCGTTAGGGCTGTTTAATACATCTCCCTTCCTCCACCGCCCGCGCACCCAGGGCACGCATCAGGAAAGACCCCAGAAGGATAAATCTGCCAGGTTTAGTCCAAACGAGACTTTATTAACGAGGCAAGAGGCCAGGGCCAGGCCAGCACAGCCAGGAGCAAACCCAACCCGTGCTCCAGCAAGGACCAGGGACCTGTCCTCCCGCAGGGACGGCTGGGCAGGAGAGCCCTCAGGGAGCTGGGGCCACCGTTGAGGCTGTGGGGATGCAGTGAGATGTCTGCCTCCAGCCACAAATCCCCAAGATTCATTTTCCTCCGGGCTGTTTGGGGAGGCAACACCAGCCAGTGCCCAGGTCCCAGTACACGGCCAGTCCCCAGAGCCCCTCCAAAAGGCATCGCGGTCCTGGGGCACGAAGCGAGAAGACGGCAGCTGATGAAAAACAAACCCTCCCAAGGCAAGGCGGTGGACTCCGCTAGAAGAAGAGGGTATGGAGGCACTGCCAAAGGCACTAGACAAACACAGAGATGATGAGAGCTTTAAAAACATCCTCAAGTCTTTCTCAGCCCTTGCTGATTTTCCCTGCTTGGCACTTCATCCCTTTCAGATTAAAACAGAAGACCTGCAAGAAGGCACACCCCAGCATAGCTGCTCCTGCGGCAAAACCCGAGGCTAAGGCAGAGCTGGGGCTGTCCCCGGCCTCGAGGGACAAGGCCGTGGTGGCTCTGACCCGGCAGCGGGATGCCCGGGGCCACCTCAGCTGAAGTCCCGGTCCGGCAGCACCAGTGGAGCCACCAACGTCCAGAGGTAGAGCAGGAG
>NW_008824591.1:1037035-1046233 GCF_000699105.1 Pygoscelis adeliae
GCCCAGCCCAGCTGGAGCAGATCTTCACCCACACGGCCGTCCAGGGGCTCGTCAGTACCTGCAAGCTCTCATCCGGCCTGAAACAGCAAACAAGCGGATGGCACCCATCACTGTCCTGTGCTGGCAGGGTGGCATCCCCCTGCCCGTCCCGAGCATGGTGAGCAGCAACTGCGCTGGGGAGGGATGGAGGCTGCGAGCACCGAGCCATGGGTGCAATGCAAAGAGCATGGAGGAGAGCGGAGGAGCCCCGTGCCTGCAGCCATGCAGCTCCCCGCAGCTCGCCCAGGGGATGCAACCCGGTGCTGCAGTCTACAGCACCCCAGGGCTGGGTCCCTGCTCCCCCCACGTCCCAAGGGATCCTGAGCTGCAGCAGAGGATGCTGCAGCAGGGAGCTGGCAGCCTTATGCTACCTAAAAATAATTAACGCTGATTAGGGTGCATGTTAAGTGGGCTTGCACATGGATGCATCACGGCAAACATCTGTGCCCAGGGCAAGAGCAGGGAGGACGTCAGGAGAAGGGGACGCAGAGGAAGGGGGACAGTCCCCGGTCCCCGCAGGAGCTCTGCCCACCTGTACCAGTTGGTGAGGGTCATCATGATGTAGAGGGCAGCGAGGAGAAGGCAGAGGTGGAAGAAGGTGTAGTTGTAGGACACGCCGTCTTGCTCATTGTCGTAGGCGTGGTGCAGCCCGCTCTCCACGGCCGCCGCCTCGCTGCCCACTCCGGCCGTGCTTTCCTCCGTCAGCATCAGCTTGTTGACCTGTGGGTGGTCCTGGGAGCGGACACTGCGGGCAGAGGGACAGCAGGCTCAGGGCTGCCTGCCTGCTGCCTCCTCGGCTGCCCCCCAGCCCAAGCTCACTCTCCCCCCCCGGGATGGGCAGGGCAGTTTGGGGGATGCAGCTTGTGTGGAAACCCTAAAAGCTGTGACCACGACCCCACAGAGCATCCTGCCTGTATCCCTGGGGACGGCTTTGCAAGAGGCACTTAGTGACAAAAACCCTGGACCAAGCTGCGACCTCCCCTCCAGCATCACCTTTCCCTAAAAGCCACCCGATGCCTCTCTGCTCCGGGCAGGCAGAGGGATAGCGCAGTCCCCGGGGGCACAAGCCAACTCCTCACCTGATGAAGAGAGTGCAGAGGATGAAGATTATCAGCCCCACGATGCTCGGAGCGTCCCACCAGGTTGTCAGCGGCTGGGGGGCCATCGCCGAGCCGGTGCTGTTCCTCACCAGCAGTGTGGGGTTACAGGTCTGGGCTGGGGGGGGAAACGCAGGGCGTTCAGCGCCTTTCCCCAGCCCCCAGAGACCCTGGGGGGCAAAGCACCCACCCCAGTGTGTGGTTCTGCCCCATGCAACCCCCTCCTGAGCCTGAGGCCGCATCCTGCTTACTTGGTACATTGGCCAGGGCAGACCAGGTGACATAGACGGTGTAGAGGGTGATGAGGGACGCCTGCAGCAGCCCCGAGTGCGGCTGAGCATCCTGCAAATGCAACGGCGGGTGCTCAGGGCTTGCCCCGTACCCCCCGGGTGGCCCCGCAGTGACTCGTCACCGGCCTCCCAGGTGCCCCCCGCCGCCTCACCTGGATCTTGGGCAGGATGGACACGGCAGAGACGATGAGGCAGAGGATGAGGTTGATGCTGATGAGGACCTTGCCCTCTGTGCAACCCTCGGGCTTGGTGTAGTACACGTAGAGCAGCACTATGGCCGCAATGGAGGTGGCGTAGAAGATGAAGGTGATGATGCAAAGGGCTGGGGGAGAAAGCAAAAAGGGAAGAGGCTGGAGCAGAGCCCGGAGTCCCCTCCAGCTCAGTGTCACCCAGCCCCAGGATGAGTGTCCCCATCCCTAAACCCTCTGCGGTGCCAGCCGTACCAACCTGCGTACCAGCCCTTGGCATTGCTCTCGCCCGCGTTGCGCAGCCACAGCTGGCTCCAGGAGTGGGCGAAGTCGATGAGGAGGACAAGCTGGATGAGGATGAAGAGGAAGGAGCCGACCACACCAAAGTAAAACCAGACTTGAGGGGAAGAGAAAAAACAGTTAAAAGTGGGGATAATGGGAATTTGGCAATGGCAGGGGCACACAGCAGCAGGGATGCCGACTCCGGCCCTGGGTTAACCCAGAGATGCAGAGGAGAGCAGGGGCAACTCCTCACCTGAGGTGAAGGCACCGTCGGGGATGTAGAAGGCCCCCACCGTGATCCCCACCAACACCAGGAACTTGAAGAACCAGAAGCTGCGGGAGGAGAGAGGAGGCACAGTCTGCAAGCGGGAACCCAGCAGGGAAGGGGGGTCTGGCCCTTCCTCACACCAGCATCCCCCCCTCCCAGGGACGAACGCTCACCCATTCTGCACGGCGGCTCGCGGGTCCTTGCTGCTGCGCACGCACACCATGATCACGGCGAAGAGGAAGAAGAAGGCAGCCATGGCGAAGCCCATGCGGTACACAGCTTTGTGGCCCAGGAAGCTGCCACAGTCAACGTGGGTCTGGACCCCCAGGACCGACCCGCTGCCTTCACAGAAGCCGGGGAGCTGCAAAGGCGACGGGAGGGTGAGCATCACCCCAGCATCCTGCACCCGCCACGAGCCCTGGTGCCACCAAAGATGGGCCAGCCCATGACTGCTTCAATGCCACCCATAAAGCAAGCAGTAGGCCTGCTCGGGGACAGCGGTGGGGTGACACAGCTAAAGCCACCCTGCAGGTCAGTGGAAAGCTGGGATGAAACCAGCGTTTCCCAAAAAGCCTGGCCCAGCCTTTGCATCAGCTGGGCTGGCAGACCTCAGCTCCCTGCATCTGCAGTCCCACCTCCATGACTTGCAAGTCACTTGGCCGGTTGAACCCCCAAAAATGGGATATAGGAAACTTTCCTGGGAGACAACCGGGAAAACTAGATAATGCATGAAATTATCCCACTGCATTGTCCCCTCCATTGAAAACTGGGGTTAATAACACCCTCTCCCAGCGAGGTGCTCAGAAAAAAAAGGAACAGAAGCAACATCATGCCCCCAAAATTCACCTTCTGATTCAGCCTCCCGTACCCACCACGAGCTAAACCTCTTCCCCATGGCAATCAAGCCCAGTGACCCCCGTGAGTTTTTTACCTTGTGTAGCTCCTTCTCCACGCCAGGGATTATCATAATGATGGACACAAGGGTGCCGAGGAAGAGGAAGAAGGTGAAGAGGAGGCGGGAGATGGTGGAGTTCTTGGCCGAGGGACAGCAGCCGCAGAGCAGGCATGGTGCAGAGCCACAGAGACAGGACACCTGCAACAAGAGCATCCCCGTGTCAGAAGGGTTGAAACTGGCCCCAAAACACGTGCCCAGGTCGAACCGTAAGGAGATCTGCCCGGGAATCCACACCGCTGTGCTGCGGGCTTTGCTTAGAGCTTCTCACCAGCCAGCATCGCAACCCGCACCCCGCGGGACTTCATGGAAATGGCCCCAAACCCCCCAAAAAGATGCCGAAAACCAAAAGAGCTGTGGGAACGGGTTCACTGCAATAACCAACCAACTTGAAAAATGACACTGAGAGCCCTGTAGACACCCTCATCTTCTTTTTTGCTCCCCAGCAATTGCACGCAAAAAAAAGCTCCTGTCAAAACAAAGCACTGCCCTGCAGGAGCCTCCTTTCTTTACCAAATAAAATGAGTTTGCAAAATAATTTAAGGCTGCCTTTTCAATCTAATACAGGATGGGGAAACACCTATACCAATGTCATGGGGAAACATGTTCTGCCATCATTCCCCCTCCCCAAAGGCCATTTTACAGGTGGGGAAACTGAGGCACAGCATCCCGGGGAGTCCACGGTGGGTCCTGGCTTCCTAAATCCAGCATCGGCAGCACTGCCGGGTGCACCCTCGCTCCAGGGGCTCCCATTGCCGTGCCAGAGCCGGGTGTAGAGCGGGGAACCGGGGAAACCCCGGCTTAACGAAACACAACCATACTACCTAGCAAAACATTGGCAGGAGCTTCCTGCACAAGGATTGCACAGAATAAGGCTTGCAGGGAGAAAAAGGAATTTTTTATTAAACCGTATTCTTAGACTTCCCTGGCTGCTGCAAGCCATCACTAGAGGAGTGTTAGGGAGATGCTGTTTGCATCCCACCAGTGGGGCTGGGCTGGTGTGCTGGGTTTGGCTGGGGTAGAGTTAATTTCCTTCATAGTAGCTGGTATGGGGCATGTTTTTTGTGTGTGCTGGAAACAGCGTTGATAACACAGGGATGTTTTCGTTACTGCTGAGCAGTGCTGACACACAGGCAAGGCCTTTTCTGCCTCTCACCCCACCCCACCAGCGAGCAGGCTGGGGGGGCACAAGAAGCTGGGAGGGGACACGGCCAGGACAGCTGACCCCAGCTGACCAAAGGGATGTTCCACACCATATGACATCGTGCTCAGCATACAATGCTGGGGAAGAAGAAGGAAGGGGGGGTCATTTGGAGTGATGGCGTTTGTCTTCCCAAGTCACCGTTATGCGTGATGGAGCCCTGCTGTCCTGGAGATGGCTGAACACCTGCCGGGCCAGGGGGAGGAGTGAAGGAATTCCTTGTTCTGCTTTGCTTGTGTGCACGGCTTTTGCTTTCCCTATTAAACTGTCTTTATCTCAACCCATGAGTTTTCTCACTTTTACCCTTCCGATTCTCCCCCCCATCCCGCTGGGGGGGGGGGTGAGCGAGCGGCTGGGTGGGGCTTAGTTGCCAGCTGGGGTTAAACCACGACGGCTGGGCTGAGTTGAGTTGAGTTTTGCTGCTCCGGTATACACTGTTCGCACCAGCTCGCCCGACAATTTGGATATTTACCCGCCTATTTAATACCTACAAGGTTTGGGAGTGCCTCAATCATTTGCCTTAGAGGAAGAACAGCTGCAGGGCTTTTGCATAACAGGTTTTAAAGCCCATGACGGTGTAGGAATGCAGGATACCTCCATAGCCAGCCCTGGCTGTGGCATCCCTGATCTGGACAGGGAAGATTTTCAGCCTCTTAATCACCCGTGCCAGCCCTGGGATCTCCCAGCTCACTGCCATATCCTGAAACCCCTATTTTCCCAAAAGAGCGTGAAGTTGGAGAATAAATAGGGCATTTTCAGGCAAGAGAACGGAAGAAGCTTTTTGGGATGGCCTGTCACTGCTGGGTCACTAATCCACTATGTCATATGAGCAGAAGGTCCCACGTTAAATATTTGGGGAAAAAACAGGGGAATAAGGTGTCTCTTGGGTTTGCATTGAAGCTGCTGCACCCTCGGGAACTATCGGGGTTGGTTGGGGAAGTAAAACCAACATCTCGCATCAAGGCAAAGCAGGTGGCGACACCCTCCTAGCCGCTGAACCAGGAGCCAGCATCGACCCCATGTAAACAAACAGATGGGCTAAAGTGCTAAATAAAATCTCAAAGGACCCAAAAACTAAATTAAAACTAAATTTCCAACTCTGCCCCACTCCCCATGGCGTGAGCGGGAACAGCGGGGCTCTCGGGACAGACAGCCCAAGCAATGCAACAACAAAATACACCCCAAGTCCTCTAAAATAGGGAAACTTCAGGCTATTTCCTTTTTTTTTTTTTTAAATGCCTCACTGAAGCCATCACAAGCCCACAGCCTCCCCCATCCCACGCACCGGCCCAGGGAGCAATGAGAAATCCCCAAGCAGGTGCTGGCAAGCTTCCAGCTACAGGTATTGCCTAGAGACCAACGGGAATTAAATATTTGGAGTTTGTTTAAGATACTACTGCTTCGCTTTCCAAATGTTTTTCTCTAGCTAAAATGCATTCCCAAATCCACTTATTTCAAAATTTACAGCAGTGGGCGTTTTCAACTCCTGTATCGGAGCCAGCTTCTTCCTAGGAGATCCTGTGACCATCTCCGGTCCTCAGCAAACGACTTTCCCTTTATTTACAAGCTAACTTCTTTGATTTATTTTGCTTTTGAGACTTCATTTCTTCCCTTTGAACAGCTCTTCCTCTCCTGCACGTGAGACACATCAGCCAGCCAGATGCACTTGTAAGCACAAGAAAAGTCCAGCTCTCTCCTGGTATTAAGAGATGGCATGTGTTGTGTGTTTATTACGGCTATGTACTTCCTAATTATGCCAGCAATCAATATTAATTAAATATCACTCAGTATCAACTCAAATATACATTTCTCATTGCTAAAATTAGTGTAAAAAAACCAAATGTGGCAGAAAAGAAAACCAGATGTGAGCTGCTGGGTGAGAAGGACATCAAACCCGCAGCTCCCTCATCAGGGATGCTCACGAGTGATCGTTTTGATGCCCCCAATCACTAGAGGTGGCACTGAATTTCTTTTTTAAACATAGGCACATCATTATTTGAAAAAAATCACCTCCAGCCTGATTTATTCCTCTTTACCCACATCGCAGCCCCACGTACCAGCCCCACCAGAGGCTGTGTTGAGCTGAGGGTGCCCACAGGAGCTGGGGTGGGCGAGAGAAGCCCCCACATCCCACTGGGACCCTCACCCCTTCTCTCCAGGAGCTACTCAAGGGACATCACTTTATGTTTTCAACTTGAAAGCATGAAAAGACGGCCTTCAATTAGAGATTGCTTCCTTTCAGGCTCATTAAATACACCACTTGCACAAGAATGCATTTAAAATGTGCCAGCATTACTGTTATTTCCCCTTCAAATTAAAAAAAATGGAGAACAACAACAAAAATCCTTTTTAATGCAGAATTACTGCATTATTTGACCTGACCTAGCAAAGCACCTTAGCGCAAGCTTAACTTTAAGCACTCCAATACCTCCAGCTCCTCTCCCTTCAGTGCCAATTGAAATTAAAAGCACCAGTCCCAAAATCACTGAAACTGGCCTGGAAAATCGTGAGGTTTGTTGTTGTTTAGGAGGCTGTTGGATTTGGGGTTCAGCCCCACGCCCAAGCATCACCGAAGACTTGCAGGAGGCACAGCCTTGGGTATCACGTTTTCCCCGGGGTCGGTGAGGGTGGAGGGGGGTGAAGGGGTGTCCACAGGGCCATGATGGAGCTGGGCTGAAGGGAAACCCTTGCTCCACGTGCAGCCTCCAAACCCTGTGGTTGACCTCTGGGAAAGCTGCACGTGGATGAGCTGGTTTCTAGTATGAGGTTTTCGGGAGCCCGCAGCATCCCTGGAGCCTGCCGCCGGTTTATTTTCACGGCCAGGCTCCATGGCTGTATTTCAGGTTTTACAGCCTCCTGCAACCACGGGAAGGCAACCGCCGAGGTAACGAGCTACGGCAGCCCCGTCCCGCTGACCTGCTTTGTGCAGCAGTAACGTGAGAGTCCCATGTCCTCAGGAGCCTTTTTTCACGGCTCCTGGTGCCCTTCTTGGGTATCCCGCCCTAAGCACCTTTGCAAAGGAAGCAGATCCCTTGTGCCATGTGCTAACCCGACCTGCTGCCCAGGCACCTCTTGAATTGTCTTTTTCTTTAAAAAGCAAACGGGTTAAGAGCAAGGAAAATGCTCCCATGTTAAGGCAGTGCTGGACACGCTCCGATACACCTCCTTTCAAAGACTTTCAAAGACGCCCATAAGTATGAACGTGGCCAACGGCCAAACAGCAGGATGGAAAAAGCCAACCGCGGGAAGGGGCTGCAGCATGAGAGCGGCGATTAATGAGGAAGCATTGGTTTTCAGCTGCTGCAGATGAAAGATTAATCTCTCCAGTTTCGCTATCGACTTCCTCATTAAATCCAGCTCACCTCCAGCGCGACTCGCACGTAAGGGCTGCTGTGCTCCCTCCTCTGCCTTGGAGGCTGGGAGAGCGTGGCCAGAGCCAAACAAGCACTGTCCACCCAGTCCAACACGGGGAAATGCAACAACACCAGATCAACACCACCAGCCCAACTACAGCAACCCAACAACACATCTTCTGCAAGCTGCCCTCACCCTGGCAAACCCAGGGATGCAGAGACTGAGTCAACCAAAAGCAATGCCGAGCAACAGGTCTTTATCTCCTGTTAAATTAACGAGCCGGCTGGTTAATCAGTACCAAATCCACAGGGTCAGGCACAGGCTTGGGAGGCTGGTGGCTCTCACATCTGGCAGGTGGCTTTGCATTGGTAGAACGAGGCTGATAGTCCCCCACGAGTTGCCCAAACCATGCCGGAGGGCTGCACGCGGCCCCGGGGTTTGCTTTGTCTTGGGCAGGCTTCTGCCGGCAAACACCAACCCTGTCCCCCAAGGAAGGCAGCGCGAGACGACTGCGCTGCTCATGGCAGTGGTGGGCAGAGTCTGGCAAATCGCTGGAGGCAGAGAAAGGGAAATCTTTTCTTGCGTGGTGCAAAGTTTCACTCAGGAACGGCTTGTAGAGTTTTAATGGGACAGGGCTGAAGACATGGCTTGGCAATCTGATGCTGCTTTGAGGCTGACCAGAAGGAGTCAGTTCAGATTTTCTTATTAAAAACTAAAAAAAATACAAAGATTGGCATTTTTGTTTGGTTTTGGGGATGGGTTTTTTTCCCCTGTTGTGGTTTTTCAGTTCAGAATTGAGTTAAAACACCCCTTTAGTCAACCAGCTCCACTGGAAGGAATAGGCGAACTAAACCTATACAGCAACTCTACCCCGTTACCACAGCCTGGGCCAGAATAGTTTTTTGGGGGGAAAAAATCCAGAATTAGGCCAGAAACCTCCCCAGCCCTTCTCTGGAGTAACTCCGGGCTTTTCCTATGCCTGCCCATAAGGAAAAGTATCGGCCGTGTGTTACAGACGGAGGCCTTGCAGACCGCCCTCCGTCCGATCTTACGTTTCAAAAGCTCCGGTTCGTTAAACCTCGAAAACTTTGAGGTCAAGTTGCAAAACCAGCCCCGTCTCCAGGCCGGCAGCTCCTGGGCAGGTTTCGTAGCCCTGCCTTGGCCTCGCGCCTGCAGGTGAGGCAACGCCAGGAAAGCCAGCGCCGGCCGTGGGCAGCTGCCTGCGTCACTGGGCACGGCACCCTGAAGCACGCACCCTGCGTCACCGGGCACGGCACCACGAATCACGCACCCTGCACCCGCCCTGGACCATGGCTCTCCACATGAGAGCCCCCCGACCCGCGGAGCTGCACCCCCCACCCTGGCTCCTTCTCTTACTCCATGACCAGCACCCCGCTTTGCGGCTCGGCGGTGAGAACCAGGCAGGACCCCCAGCCCCTCAGCATTGCATGGGTGCTGCGAGGCATCAGCCCCTGCTTCCCCCAAGCGCAGCGGTACTGGGTACCCCCCACCCCCCCGCAGCCACCC
>NW_008824591.1:1047016-1049385 GCF_000699105.1 Pygoscelis adeliae
AGGAGCCCCGCCCGGAGCGGTGGCTCTGGGATGGCCCCGGGGCTGGGGAGGATGCCCAGGCCCGCACTGCCGGGGCTCTCCCTCCCCTCGAAGCAGCCCGCGGGAAGGGGTCGGCTCCTCCGAAGGCAGCTCAGGGACCCGAGGGGTATCTTGAGTGTGGTTGCTCTGAACCGGGCCCCCTCGGAAAGGCCGGGTCGGGTCCATGCCGACGCCTGTCCCCAGAGCAGCTGACGCTGCGGGGAGCCTGGGGTCAGCCGGCACCCAGCTCCAGGAGAGAAATTAATGAAGCCCTGTGATTTTTCACAGTTGAATGCTGCTTGTGCAGCCAGATGTGGCCTCGCTGAGAGCTGCCGAGGGGAGACGTGAGGTCAGTGACCGCGCTTGAGGCCCGGGAAGAGCAGAGTGTTGGGCTACTCCTGGCCATCAATTCCTAGAAGTCCAGCACATCCAACACGCATACCGGCTCCAGTACACCGCCCAGCTCCAGCACATCCACCAGCTCCAGCACACCCACCAGCTCCAGCACACCCACCATCTCAGAATCACAGAATCACAGAATGGTTGAGGCTGGCAGGGACCTATGGAGGTCATCTGGTCCAACCCTCCTGCTCAAGCAGGGCCACCCAGAGCCAGTTGCCCAGGACCATGTCCAGATGATATTTGAATATCTCCAAGGATGGAGACTCCACAACCTCCCTGGGCAACCTGTGCCAGTGCTCGGTCACCCTCACAGTAAAAAAAGTATTTCCTGATGTTCAGAAGGACCCTCCTGTGTTTCAGTTTGTGCCCATGGTCCTTGGTCCTGTCACTGGGCACCACTGAAAAGAGCCTGGATCCGTCCTCTTTGAACCCTCCCTTCAGGTATTTATATACATTGATGAGATCCCCCCTGAGCCTTCTCCCCTCCAGGCTGAGCAGTCCCAGCTCTCTCAGCCTTTCCTCATACGTGAGATGCTCCAGTACCTTAATCACCTTCGCGGCCCCTCGTTGGACTCCCTCCAGTACGTCCGTGTCTCTCTAATACTGGGGAGCCCAGAACTGGACACAGCACTCCAGGTGTGGCCTCACCAGTGCTGAGCACTGGATCATCTCCATCGACCTGCTGGCAATGCTTTGCCTAATGCAGCCGAGGACACCGTCCACTGCCTTTGCAGCAAGGGCACGTTGCTGCCTCACGGTCAATTTGGTGTCCACAGGACCCCTAGGTCCTTTTCTGCCACGCTGCTTTCCAGCTGGGTGCCCCAGCACATATTGGTGCATGGGCTTGTTCCTTCCCAGGAGCGGGGCTTTGCACTTCTGCTTGTTGAACTTCATTAGGTTCTTATCGGCCCACTTCTCCAGCCTGTCCAGGTCCTTCTGGGTGGCAGCACGACCCTCTGGCATATCAGCCACGCCTCCTAGTTTTGTGTCATCAGCAAAGTGAGAGTACACGCTGCAACATCATCCAGATCATTAATGAAGATGTTAGACAGGACTGGACCCAGTATTGACCCCTGGGGCACACCACTAGTTACTGGCCTCTAACTAGACTTCATGCCACTGATCACTACCTCTACGCTCAACCATTCAGCCAGTTTTCAACCCACCTCACTGTCTGCTCAACCTCCTCATACATCAACAGCTTGTCTATGAAGATCTTACTGGATACAGTGTCAAAGGCCTTCCTGAAGTCCAGGCAGACAATATCTGCTGCTCTCCCCTCATCTACCAGGCCAGTCATTTCATTGTAGAAGTTTATCAAGTTGGTCAAGTATGACTTCCCCTTGGTGAAGCCATGCTGGCTACTCCTGAAGAATTTTTTGTCATCGTGTGCCTTGAAATGGTTTCCAGGATTAGCTGCTCCATCACCTTCCCAGGGATCGAGGTGAGGCTGATGGGCCCATAGTTCCCTGGGTCCTCCTTGACCTTCTTGAAGATAGGAGTGACATTTGCTTTCCTCCAGCCTTCGGGCTCTTCTCCCAGTCACCATGATCAATCAAAGATTGTCAAGAGTGGCCTCGCAGTGACATCAGCCACCTCCCTTAGCACTCATGGGTGCATCCCAGCAGGGCCCATGGACTTACGTATGTCCAGTTTGCTTAAGTATCCCCTGACCTGATCCTCTTCCACCAAGGGTATGTCTTCCTTGCTCCAGCCTTTCCCCCTGGTCTCTGGGACCTGGGATTCCTGAAGATCAGTCTTGCAAGTAAAGAGGCAAAGGAGGCACTCAGTTCCTCAGTCTTTCCCATGTCCTGTGGCACCAGGTCTCCCATCTCGTGGAGCAATGGACCCATATTTTCCCTAGTCTTCCTTTTGTCGCCTATAGCAGCCCTTCTTGCTGGCTTTGACAACACACCTTCCAGCTCCAGCACACCCACCAGCCCCAGCAC
>NW_008824591.1:1049396-1057998 GCF_000699105.1 Pygoscelis adeliae
CCAGCCTGAACCCACTCCCCCTGCGGGGCCAGACCCCAGGCGGGGGGGCCGAGGGGCATATGCCCACACAGAGCCGAGGGTGGGAGCTGGAGCTGGGCAAGCAGCGGGTTTCCCTGCTCTGCCTGCCCAGACGGAGCCTGGCACGTCCACCCGGAGCAGCGAGTGCTGCTTTGCTGCTGGCATGCATAATTCAGAGGCTGAGATAAACTGGGATGTGTTAGCCCACTTCCAGACCCTAAATTTAGACAGCGGGGAAAGTATGTGAGTGTGCGGCAGCAGGCAGGCTTTGGGGGGCACAGGGCTGGCGCAGATGGGGAGCCAACATGCCCCCTGTGTCCTTGAAGAAGAGGAGGGTGTCACGCTTCTTACTCCAGAGGTAAAGCTCCAGGGTTTGGCCTCTGATCAGCAGTTGGCACAAATTCAAAAAAAAAGCTTTTCAAAGCCTCCGTGGGCTCCCAAATGCTGCCGGCTGGTTGCAGTCCTGCAACAGGAGAGGTCAGCGCCCATAAATCGCTTGCTGATCTCAGCTGATCTCAGGTTGCTTTTCCTTCCAGGAGACGGCTGGGGTGTGCGCTGGGGACCTGCCCGGCCTGGCTGTGTGCGGGCACGGGTCTGGCAGCGCCCGCGGGGCAGGCAGCGGCCTCGGGGACGCCATGGGCTGGCTCCAGACACAGCCCCCCGGGCAGCTCCCATCTCTTCCCGGCTGGATATCAGAGCCCGGTGACACCCACAGCAGGGGTGTCCTTCAATCCCTGTCCTCCCAGGAAGGGCAAATCCCCAGTGGGGTATTTGTCCCCTTGGTCCTGCTGTTCCCCTGTGCCTTGCAGGGACGTGAGCCCGCTGGCATGCTGGGAGCAGAAATCCCACCAGCTGCACGGACCCTGGAGGGAGCAGTCCTCCCCACACTGTCCCCTCGTCACCTTTGATGATGCCGCCAGATGGCAGTGCCGGTATGAGACCGGTGCACACAACTGCCGGACAGTGGGGACGGCTCCTGGATGGCCAAGCAGGGCCCCGGCTGCCAGGAGGGAGAGGGCTCCCCACCCGTCTCGCAGGGGGGTCCCCACTCGCGGGTAACCAGAGCCCACATCACCGCCACCACCCACAGCATCAGCCCCTCGCCATCCCCTTCTCGGGAGGTGGCTTGTCGGCAGCGAGAGCTGCCCTGGGCCGGACCGGGACCCAGTGAGGCAGGCAGCAATGTCACAAGTGACAGAGCTGTGATGGTCCCCCGTGCACCAAAGGACACACTGGTTTTGCATCACCCTGCACATGGGGAAGATGAGGAATGGGAGGTGAGGGATGCTGCCAGAGCCCAGGGACATGTGGCTGCCTCCAGCCCCCCCTGCAACAGAAGCTCCCAGCCTGTGTCCCACTGCTCAGCAGGGCTGGGAGCACCCTTGCCCATATACCCCTAATAAAACACCTTTTTTCTGCTCTGCCTCCCTCTCCGCTCCTTCTCCTGCATCACTCAGCATCCCTGAGGCACGAGGGAACATCTTTTTTCCCCGCCTCTGGTGCCTGGTTCGTTAGTGGTCAGGGTATCATTTTCTGCCCGCTGCAGGGAGATTATAGGGTTAGGGGTGGCACCAGACCAGTGGTGAGCAGGGCCAAGCGCAGCTTGCCAGGGATGCCCTCCTGCCCGGGGACCTGGGGGGAAAACAAATGATCTCATGTGACTGTATCTGGGACGAATCCAGCTTAGCCATGGGCGCAGCCAGAAGGGTTCCTGAGCTTCACTATTCATGGATAAACCTACATTACAGTAATTAATAATAATTAATAATCGAGTCTGTGTTTGGAAAACCAGCTAAATCCATCAAGGACCTTTCCTCCAGAGCATCGTCTAGTGCAGACAGATGCAGGCATGGTGTAAGGTGCATTTTTGGGGTGATGATGTTGCGTTTGAAAAACCCCTGGTCCATGGGGTTGTCCTACCTCCAGTGCCCTGCAGGCTGGCCCCGCTCCTGGATGGAGCTTTTAGGGCACCCAGGACCCTTCCCCTTGGCCAGCAGCTGCCAGCTTTGTGTTTTGGGTGCTTTGGGGAACTGCTCCAAGATCTCAGGGTGCTGCTCATCCATGCTGGGAGGTGTGGGGGGTCCCCCTGCCCTTTCTGGTCAGGCAAGGGGGCCAGGAATGAAGTTACCCCCACTTACTGCCAGCAGTATATTTTCCCAGCTGTGCTGCCTCTCTTGGGGTTTCTAGCCCCTAGACGGGAAGGGGGACAGGCACAAAGCCAGTCTGGGGTGGGAAGGACAAATGAAAAAGTCCTGATATTGAAGCATCTCCCTCCCGCCTTGTCTAAGGATGCCTTTGAGTTGGGGAATTAGTTTTCCGCTAAGCTCTTCTGTAATAAACAGAGACACGGAAGGACTAGCGATGGGCGATTGCTGGGCCTTTAATTACGGACAGAGGCAGGGTGTTCAGGGTCACGGGAGCCGGGATTCAAACCCAGTGGAAATGAAGGGGATGATTTTCAGGAGGACCATTGCAGGCACCTGCAGAACCTTCTGTGCTTGAGCTCCTACTTTGTCCCTTTTGTTTACCAGGACTCTCCCGTCCTGCAACACCGCAGGCTTAGCAGCCAAATACATCTCAAATGCATCAGCCCTTGAGACCAGCCCAACAGAGGAGCCTGATGGAGACCAAGAAAACCCTCTGAATCTAGTGATGGGCATCCCACCTGCTGGCATTGCTTCTGGGAAACCCACTGAGCATCAGGTTTTGCATTTGGGATCCTCTTCAAGGACCTTTTGCCAGTTTGAGATGTCTTAAAGACCAGTGGGGCGATGCAGAGCTGACATGGCTGGTGGTTTCCGTAATGGGCCATCACCAGACCTATCGCTTGTCATCCAACAGGCTGGGGTCTTCTCCCCACAGCCTCTCCCAGCCAGAAGAGCAAAGGGCTGTGAGGCCAAGAAGCGCTGGCCACCCTCCATCCTTGAAGCTTGGTTTAGCCTGGGCTCGCAGACACAGCCACTGGCTGGAAAAGCTTCGGCATTTCCCTGCTGAGTTTGGACAGACGCTGTTTGTCTTTCTCGTGGCAGTGGCCAGACGCCTGACTGGTGATGGATGGGAGTGTCGTGCAGGAGTTTCTGCACTGTCACAACTGCTGGGTCTCCCGTGGGGTGGAAAATTTGGGGAGGAGGTGACCCCACTGTGAGCTGAATGTCCTCCCCAAGGTACGAGGATCTGAGTCAACAGAGATGGTGGGGTAGGGAGGTTGGGGGAGGAAGAAGTAGGGTGAGACCTTGATCTGAAGGTGTCCTTGGTCCACCTGGCAGGAGGACCTGGTTCTTCTTTCATTCCCAGCCTGCAGCCTCCATGCCGCTGGGTGCTTCTGCTTTGCCGCTTGCCCCAGCTCTGGGTTTGAGCCCCCCACTTTGCTTTCCCGGCACTCAAAGGCTCCAACCTTCCTCCAAACTCCAGCACGAGCCTCCCCAAGCCCCTCGCCTGCGTTTCCCAACATCCCCTGGGTGACAGGGTGTCCCCAGTGCCACCCGGGCATCCCAGCCAGGGCAATGCCAGGGGGATTGCAAATTCGGGATGCCCGTGGAAAGCTGCATATGGCACAGGCGGTTTTCGAGCCTGTTCATTTTCAGCCTTAACGATTCTTCCTTTCGGAGAAATGGCTAATGAGCCGTGGGGATCCAATTAGATTTCTCCAGTCAGCCTTTCGCCTCGTTCCTCACTGTTTAAAACAAGAAAAAAAACCCATAAAAAAAAAGAAAAAAAAACCACAAGTGCCGGTGTGGAGACAATTAGATCAGTGTCTCCTTAATGAGTTCACGGCTCCGGCGGAAATATCTGTCTTTGCCAGGAAAGGCAGAAACCAAGCTGCACCCATGGATGAGCGTGCCATGGGGCGGGAGGCATATTCCCCCCTTTGCAGACCCTTTGCGGGGTGCAGGTGAGCCCACAGGGTGCCTCATCAGGTTTTGGGTTTGCTCCCTGCACCCAGTGCTTCGCACAACACCCACGTGGATCCCCGGAGCCACCCGGCTTTTTTTATTAAGCACAACAGCGAGCTGGGGTTTTACACCATGTTTTTGTAGGATCAGGGATGATAATAAAGTCCAGATGCTCTCCAGCATAAAATATCCTGACTTGGGTGGAAGGACCCCAGGAAACCCCAGGGTGGGAGAGGAACGGGGCCACCAAGGCGGGGAGAAGCGATGAGATGCCGTTGGGAGCACCACAGCAGCAGCGATGCTCACCTGGATGGGGATGAGACACCACAGGGTGAAAGATGCCACCAGCGAGGACCTTGTTGTCCCCCCCGGCGCTGGCAGACCCCACTCCCCGGCCCAGCCTGCAGCAGTGCTGCCGAGCTCCACGTAGCCCTGCCGAGCAGATTTTGCTTAGCTGCCTGAGCTATATTTAGCTGCCTGTAAAAGGGGTTAGCGAGCAGCGCTGGAGCCAGTGGCACAGCTAAGAATGTCAACGTAAGAGCAGCCTGGGATAAAAAAAGCCCAACCCGGGTGCTGGGAGCTTTGCACAAATCCCTCTCGCTGCTGAAGGTGGAGGCAGCAAGCAGGCAGGGCTGCAGGCAGCACCCGCATCCCCCCTGGGTGGTAGCACCGGGTGATGGCTACTCGCTGTCCCCCCACCGATTTGCCTGCGGTGATTTGGGCTGATTTGGCTGGTTTGCAGCATCCCGGCATTCAGCCAGACAGCAAGGGTCTGCTGGGGGAGAACGGGGCCTGAAACCTGGTGGTTTCAGTTAAACCCCAGGGCTTTTGGGGCAGGCACCCCCTTCCGCGGGCAGGGGACAGTGGCAGGCAGGAGGGACAGCGGCAGGCAGGAGAGACAGCCTGCTCCCCCAAGCCAGGAGGTGTTTGTGAGGCTCCCTGCAATCCCCATCCAGGCATCTGGAAGTTACCGGAGCACGAACAACAGATTTGAGCTTTTTTTTTTTTCCCATGAAGACATCTTTTTGGGATGCTTTCTTTATGCTCAGTTAACTCGAACACACCTCTCTTCCAAAGGCTCCCCTCGCCACCCCGATCTGGTCTCTTACAGCAAAAACTGGGCAAATCCTACCACATCCCACCTCCTCCCAAACCCTTCTGTGCTGCTCTGAGCTCTTCCGTGCTGCCCCGACCTTGCCTGGGCTCATCTCCTGCCTGTGCAAACCGGCTGTTGCCCAGAAACATCGGATTTAAGCCAATATAGGAGTCAATACACAGGAACGGTGGTTTCCCAAGCTGTAGCTGCTTTGTCCCAGAAATAATTTGCATGTTCCACTTGTCCATTGGGGCAGGTGATGAATATTTCAATGGCTGGGCCCCGAGAGCGGCACTTAGAGTCGTTCAATGGGGATCTCGTTTCCCTGGTGGGACCGCAGCTCCTGTGATGAACTGGCAGCAGGATGAGCCCCAAGCCGTGGCTGCATCTGGCTGTGTGATCCACCACGCCTTTGGGTCAGGAAAGAGCTTCTGCTAAAAAAAAGAAAAAAAAAGACATTATTTTGGTTGAGTTTTCCCGTTTGGCTGGGAACGGCAAAGTTGTAGCTGAGTTGCGAAGACCTGTGCAACTCATTGCAGGAATTCAAGCCACCAGCTCATGTGCTGTCCCCCATTGCGGAGGGGATGCACTGGGCTGTGCGTGCACCCAAGGGCTGCTCGATTGCATGGCACAGGGCGGGGAAGATCTCCACCACCTCCATCACGTCGTGCCCGGGGGAAGATGGTGCTGCATAATGAATGTGCCCTGCGAAGGACGGTGCAGCAAGCTCAGATCCAGATGGCTGAGTACCCGGAGCAAAGAGGACGCCCGGGAAGGGCATTGCTATCTGCCGTGACCTTAATGTCTCCTGTCGAGGCGGCACGAAGATATCCAGACTTTAGTCTCAGCGTGAAGCTCCACCCTGTCTGGTGACAAATTGCCTCCCTGGGAAGTGTTTGCTGGCATTTTCCCTCTTGTTTTAAATCCTCCAGGCAATGAGATGCTCTTGCTGCCTTTGGCCTCCGAGATCTCACAGGCAGGATGGTTTTTCCCAAGGGCTGAGCAAGTTTTCTGCAGATCCATCCCACAGGAGCCACCTCCATCGCTCCGGGGCTGGCCCCCCCCATGCAGGGACGGCCCTGAGGCCGTGTCCTGCCCAGGCTCATGGAAAGTCCCTGTCCCCAGCCAGGGAACAACCTGCAGGTCCCCAAACCCTGTGACCCATGTCCCGAAATAGCACCTTAATGGAGGGACTGACGCAGCCCAGGGGCAAACTCAGCTCAGGAATAAACTTTCCTCCACGTCACCTACATACCCAGCAAGAAATCAGGGTCTTAACTGGGCTGGAAATTAGGAAATTTCCAGCACCTCTGAGTGCTGCTCTCCCTCGGAGATGACTTTTAGTCCAGATCAGAGCCCGCAGTGCTGGGCAGGCGAGTGGAAAACAGCCCTGCTCCTCCCCTGCCTGCACCCCTAGGCAGGGGGACGCTGACTCCATCCCTGGGGGGCTGCCCCAGCCCTACGGCAGCTCGAGGGTCGGTGGCTTTTAATGACCTTTGTGCACAAGTGGGATAAAGCAGCTTGGCAGCAGCAGAGGAAGGAGAACAGACCCTCCCGAGCCCTTTTCCTCCCTATTCTGCACCCTTTTTTTTTAGGAGAAAATAGGATTTAAAGCAGGTGGCAGAGCACAGAGAGGTCTGACCCCGACCTCGCTGGCTTCACCTCCCTGATGGATAAAGCAAGGGCTCTCCCGATGCTTGGGTGGGCACGGGCAGTATATTTTAGGTCCCCCATCAGCAGGGATGCTCACCCTGCCAGGAGCACTCTGGGAAGAGGATCACAACGTCTGCAAAGCCTGAGAGCAGGCGCTGAAAGAGCAGAGGAAGAGCAGAGCAAGCTTTGCTCCCGTGTTGGTACAGCACCGAGCACAGCGGCACAGCCCGGTACCAACACCAAATGGGTGCTGCCTGATAAGGGAATAAGTTTTCCTTTCCCAGCTGCTGTGCTGACATGCATTTGCATTGCTGGGGCTTATACCCAAGAGTTTTGTGAGCTTCAGCTGGGAGTTTGGGCTCTTGATGCTCACCATGTCCTGGATGCTGGCAGGTTCGGTGAGGTTATTCGGTGCCACCAACGTACTGGCCGAACATGGAGGGACTGACACCCTGCTTGTGTGCCTCAGTTTGCCCAGCTCCCCCAGCCCAGCCATCCCCAAAGGATCACACTGGCAGAGGGAAGTGTTCAGCCTAGGTGGAAACAGGGACCGCGCCGTAGCTCTCCCCCAGCTCTCCCAGGGCAGAGCATCACCTGGGGGCACCCGGGAGCTGGAGGAAGGGAGACCCACCCCAGGGTGCTCCAGCAGGACCCTCCCCAACCAGCCTGGGCTTCCCTCCTCTTCCTCCCTGTCCCCCCGACATCTCCTCCCTTGCTCCCACACGTCTCCCAGAGCAGAGGGACGGCAGCCATCCCCCTCGCCCACAACAGCCAGTGTCACATCCGATCAGGTGCCAGGCAGGATAAACATTGCCGATGCTCGGCCCGAGACTGCTCCGGAGAGGGGAGACAGTCAAGGAGAAAACGGAGCGTGAGGAGCTAAAAATAGCAGCTGGCGAAGGCTCCCCTCCCCGCCGGCCGCGGGGGAGCTGCCAGTCACCCGTCACCACGCATGAGTGAGCAGGCAGGATAAATGTCCCTCCCGCTGGCTGGTGGGGCCGGGTGGCTCCAGCCCCCCACGAGCTGTTGGGGGTACGGGGCTACCAGAGACAAGCATCGGGCTGAGACCAGCCAAGTCCTGGCTGCTTTGGTGCCTCTTGCCCCTCTACAACCCTGGCATGGTGAGGCATGTCCGAATTTGCCTTGCTGGTCGCTGCAGAGGTCGGGAAAGCGTTGCCCTTCCCAGGTCAGCAACCTCTGCTGGGCTGGGCTGGGCTGAGCTGCCGGCTTCTCCCCATGGCCCACGAGCCCCGGGCAATGCTGAGCTCCCCCGGGGAATGGACAGGATGGGCACCGTGCTCTGGGTGCTGAGCATCACCCCTGGCCATCAGCAGGGAGAGGAGGTCAACCAGAGCCAGGAATTTGGGAACGTGCCCCCAGCCCCACTCCTGCTGGGAACAGCATCCCGGTGCAGGGCCAGGGGAGCAGGGACTCCATCACCTGGGTGCACCCCACTTCCCTGGCCCCGGGGACATCATCTGTGCACCTTGAGAGCCAGGAGGGGACATTTCGGAGCCTCTCACCAAAATCGTGCTGTTTCCCTGTTGCACACACAGGCAAAAGCGCCAGCGGCAGCCCGGGGAGGTGTGATATTGTTCCTGCGTGCAAATTTGAGTTGCTTTTAATGCACACGGGGCGGCTCTGTTCATCACTGCTTCTCCTCTCCCCCTCCCTCCCTCTTCTGATCCAGCTCAGGGGTGCGGGTGGGGAACCCCCATTGCACGCACTTGGTGTTGGCCGCGTCCCCGCCTCAAGGTGATGCTGGTGCCGGGCCAGGAGCAGCCTGGGCTGCCAAGATGGCGGCATCTGCTCTGCGCCCAGGCTCTGCCCAGCGTCCTTCTGCAGCAAGGACAGACCTTGTGTTGGGCAAAACGTGGGGCTGTGACATGACCAGGAGGATTTGCCAGCTGGATCCAGGGTCTCCCAGCCCACCCCCCCACAC